>NC_048300.1:99375124-99705101 GCF_013100865.1 Trachemys scripta elegans
TGGCGGCAGGAAGACCAGAGGATGAAGGATGCAACGCTGGGGCTGCTCCGGCGTCTGGTGGAGGTTCAGGAACGGCTGCTGGAAAACAGACTGCCGCTTCAGCCCCTGTTCCACCCTCCCCCCTCCCCATGTTCCGTATCCTCCTCACCCAGACGTGTAAGAACGCGGGGGGGGGGGAGGCTCCGTACACCTTCCCATTCCACCCCAGTAGACAGCCCAAGCAAAAGGCTGTCATTTTTTTAAGCTTTTCTTTGTGGCTTTTTCCTTCCCAGCAATCCTCCTCCCAAATACCACCCGGGTTCCCTCCCTCGTTTTCTAATCTATTAATAAAGAATAAATGATTTTTAAATGATAGTGACTTTATTTGGTTTGAAAGAAAGCTGGGGGAAGGGGCAGGGTGGGTTCCTTACAGAAAATCAGTCAATAAAGGGGGCGGGTTTTCATGAAGGAGAAACAAACAGATATTTCACACTGTACCCTGGCCAGCCATGAAACTGGTTTTTAAAGCTTCTCTGATGCACAGCGCTTCATGGTGTGCTCTTCTAATCGCCCTGGTGTCTGGCTGCGCGTAATCAGCAGCCAGGCGGTTTGCCTCAGCCTCCCACCCCGCCATAAAGGTCTCCCCCTTACTTTCACAGAGATTGTGGAGCACACAGAAAGCAGAAATAACAATGGGGAGATTTCTTTGGCTGAGGTCAGAGCGAGTCAATAATGAACGCCAGCGACCTTTTAAACGGCCAAATGCACATTCTACCACCATTCTGCACTTGCTTAGCCTGTAGTTAAACAGCTCCTGACTCCTGTCCAGGCTGCCTGTGTACGGCTTCATAAGCCATGGCATTAAGGGGTAGGCTGGGTCCCCAAGAATAACTATGGGCATTTCAACATCCCCAACGGTTATTTTCTGGTCCGGAAAGTAAGTCCCTTGCTGCAGCCCTTTAAACAGAGTAGTGTTCCTGAAGACGCGAGCGTCATGAACCCTTCCCGCCCAGCCCGCGTTGATGTTGGTGAAACGTCCCTTGTGATCCACAAGTGCTTGCAGCACCATTGAAAAGTACCCCTTGCGGTTTATGTACTCGGTGGCTTGGTGCTCCGGTGCCAAGATAGGGATATGGGTTCCGTCTATTGCCCCACCACAGTTAGGGAATCCCATTGCAGCAAAACCATACACTATAGCCTGCACATTTCCCAGAGTCACAAACTTTCATAGCAGCACCTGAGTGATTGCTTTGGCTACTTGCATCACAGCAGCCCCCACAGTAGATTTGCCCACTCCAAATTGATTCCCGACTGACCGGTAGCTGTCTGGCGTTGCAAGCTTCCACAGGGCTATCGCCACGCGCTTCTCAACTGTGAGGGCTGCTCTCATCTTGGTATTCTGGCGTTTCAGGGCAGGGGACAGCAAGTCACAAAGTTCCATGAAAGTGCCCTTACGCATGCGAAAGTTCCGCAGCCACTGGGAATCGTCCCAGACCTGCAACACTATGCGGTCCCACCAGTCTGTGCTTGTTTCCCTTGCCCAGAATCGGCGTTCCATGGATAGAATCTGCCCCATTAACAACATGATCTCCAAAGCTCCGGGGCCCGTGGTTTCACTGAATTCTGTATCCGTGTCCGTGTCCATGTCCTCATCATGCTTGTCGCTGCGCTGCCACCGCCGCTGCCTCCTTGCCTCGTTTTTCTGGTCCTGGCTGAGCATAAACTCCACGAGAACGCGCGAGGTGTTTACAATATTCATGACTGCTGTCTTGAGCTCAGCGGGCTCAGTGGTATGGAGTCTGCAGTGTTCACCCACCCAGGAAAAAAGGCGCGAAAATGGTTGTCTGCCGTCCGTTGCTTTCATGCAGGGAGGGAGGGAGGGAGGAGGTGAGGCTGTACCCAGAACCACCTGCGACGATGTTTTTTGTCCCATCAGGCACTGGGATCTTAACCCACAATCCCAATGGGCGCGGGAGACTGCGGGAACTATGGGATAGCTATGGAATTGCTACCCACAGTGCAACGGTGCAGAAATCGACGCTAGCCCCGGTACTTGGACGCACACCACCGAAGTAATGTGCTTAGTGTGGCCGCATCCATTTCGACTTTATACAACCTGTTTTTCAAATCCGAATTATCTAAATTCGGATTAATCCCGTAGTGTAGACATACCCTTTAATGTGAAACATTAGTCTAGTTCTTTACCTCCTTTCAAGATAACCGCTATGAACGCCCCCTCTGTAATAGGAGGCACACTGCTCTGTGTGTGTAGGAGACGGATGTAACAATAAATATCAAAGCAAGGTTCTGTTACATCTGCAAATGAGCTTCTGCTAAAGACAAGAACATTGCTTTCATATAAACATTTATAAAAGCAGGGATACATATCTCTTGAATAAAACACAGGTCATTTTATGGAGGAGTGGAGTACACGTCTCAGAATATTTGAATTACATTGTCATTTATCATAATTATGTATTTATTATACAAATGTATAAGGCTTGCATCACCATAGTATCTGAGTACCATTCACAGAACATAAATAATGCAATATTTGCCACTGAAAATGAGAATCATATTAATACAACATGTATTTTGAACATGCCAACCCACCCTCCTGTCTCCTTTCATATCATACCTTAAGCCCTACTTCTGTGGTACCCAGAAGACATGAAGAACTAGGGACCTCCCACAGAGACCAATCTGCCAACACTCCCTCTGACTTCCATCCTGTGGTTGACTGTAAAAGCACCCCAGCTAGTCATAACCACCATCACAGGGGAAAGTGAAGTGGGTTTTTCAGATCACAGGGACCTACGCCATTTAATTCTTTAGAGATAATGATCAACAGCTTGAAATGCACTCAGATGAACTGGCAGCCAGTGCAGAATATACAGCATTGGTATAAAGTGCTCTCATTGATCTGTGGGCAAGCTACATGCTGCACAAGCTGAAGCTTTGAGGGTAGCCCTTTGTGGAACTCATTACAGTAATTTAGTGTGGAGGTAATAAAGCATAGGTGCTTTTATGAAGCCCACATCTGAGAGGAAAGAATTAAATTCCTTGATTAGCTAACGATGAGTACTTAGGAATCTAGGATCAGCAATGAAAGCAGTAAGCTCAGATCCTACAAGTTACTTAGGCTCTTAACGTCCATTGAAATCAGTGGAAGTTAGGGGGCCTAAATACCTTTGTGGCTCTGGTCCTAAGTCTCCAATACAGCAGATTACCTTGACATTAGAAGACATTCACCCCCATTTGACAGCATGAGCACAGCCCCTTCCAATTCCTCAAAATACTTCCCACCGCTGACAAGTATCACCTGGGTCTTAGCTAGGCTAAGCCAAAGCCAGCTAGTTTTTTAAGAAGTCCCTAATTCAGCCAGACACTGGGACAGTAAGGGAAGAGCAAGGTTCAGATGTGTTGAAAAAGATGAAGAGATGGGGCTCATGAGAATGCTGAGGGGGTTGCATCCCTTAGTGCCGCCCCCACGTGTGTTGAATAAAAGGGGAAACAGTGAAATATATTTTGCTGTAGTCAATTTGGTGCTTTGTGATGGGGCCCACACTGGCCTTAAGAGGGTAAATTAGGCCCAATTAACTGCCCAGACTGTGCCTAGAGGAGGAGCCAGGGAGCAGGGATTGATTAATTAGACACGAGGCTCAGCTGGGCAGGGACAGGTGGGACTAGGGTTGCTAACATTGTATTTCAAAAATAAAGGACTGTTTTCTTAGCACCCCTGCCCTATCCCTCCTGCCAATATTATTAAATAATTAATAATAATTATTAAATAATTAATAATAATTAAATAAGCAGTGCTCACCTACATTCACCAGAGGTATTTTTTGCTCAGCAACTCCTGACCTTGTACAGAGATGAAAAAATAAGGGGCGTCCCTTGTGATGAGGGATTGTTGACAACATTAGGCAGGGCTTGTATGTGCCAGGAAGCCGGCCCTAGAAGGGGGCTGCAGGGAAGTAGGCTGCAGTCCCTCCTCCTTGGGAGCTAATCCCCAGGATGGCCAGCAGGAGGTGCCATTAGCCGTGAGTGGACCCTATGACATGCTTGCTGCTCTACCACGCTGCAGAAGTATTAAACAATTACCAGTAGTTTTGCTACCATGACACTATTAATATTAACCTTGTGTTCCCCTTTAGCACTATCTGTATTTGGAGAATATTTTTCAAGAGCTCTGATATTCAAGGTTCTCCTGGAAGTTCAACGGTGTAGAGTTCCCTCTAGAGCTTCAGTGATACCAATCTTTGTTGTCAGGTTTTATAGCGCAGAGATCAATTCTGCCTTCTAGCTGGGTCTGCTGAGTCTTAGGGGCTTGTCTTCACTACGAGGAGGGTCGATTTAGCGTGCTTAGTGAAAACCCGCTAAATCGATGTCAGAGTGCTCTTTGGTCAACCCTGCTACTCCAGCTCCCTGAGGATATGTCTATGTAATCCATGTGCCTAATAAGGCGATATCTCTTTAAGAGACCCATTGGGGGGAGGTAGGAGTGAGCTGTGTCTGGGTCATTGTTGCTAGGCAGATTAAGCATTCCACATCCAGAAGCTTCTGGAATTGGGTGTGGTAATTTTGGGTCTGCTCCAATAGGTTCCCTGTTGCTGGGGTCAGACTCCATGAGGGCAGCATGCTTTGCAGGGGGCCATGTGCCCTCTGTGATTGGGAGAAGCTGATCCCAGGAGTGGGAAGCAGGCTGTTGTCCCTACCTCTGAAGCATTTTGCAGCAGGTTAGTGATGTTGTTAACCCTCTAACAGGGAAGCCTGGACAATGCTAATTATAGCAAGGGGAAATTGGAAAGGAAAAATAACTATTTTAATTGCATGCTTTGATTTTAGCTAAACTGTTCTAGTTAAATTGCCTCAACTAGTGCGATTCAGCAACTTTTCTTTAAATGTCGTAATGGGGAAAGAGTTGTTTATATTTTGCTCTTCTCAGTTTTGTGTTTTCTTGTAACTGGGTTTTCTTTAAATCTATACACGGAACTGAGTGGTTGGTTAATCAGTCAGCTGACTGGCTAGCAGTGATTTCAGCAAAGGAAGAGTCTGCATGGATTCCAACTGAAGATTCCTACAAGCAAGTGGAGGGAAGATGTTGTTTTAGACTCAGCAGACTGTATAGACTTGGTGATCAAAGATTCTAACTGAGACTTAGGTGAACAAAACCTAATATTTTGGGAACTTTCAGTTTCTTCTCACCGTATTTCTGTGGGGACTGAACTGTTCAGATTTTAATTTGT
This sequence comes from Trachemys scripta elegans, assembly GCF_013100865.1. Lineage (NCBI taxonomy): Eukaryota > Metazoa > Chordata > Testudines > Emydidae > Trachemys > Trachemys scripta. Next base: position 99,380,353 of record NC_048300.1, read on the forward strand.
TTTCTTTATTTATGTATAACTGTGAAGGTAATATCTATGGATTATCGAATAGCCATGTCATGCTGTAAAAATTAGATTATTATTTGTTTCTTTATCATAAGATTTTATAAAGTTATTTAATTAAATTCATTTCTTTAGTTGTACCCTGTGCAGTCCTTGCTGAAAATCCTTAGAGACTGAACTCTGGGTCTCCAGCTACTTTCTATGGGAGGTTTTTTTTTTTTTTTTTTTTTTTTTTAAGGCTGTCAGGACTGAGATCCCCACTTTGAACTTTAGGGTACAAATGTAGGGGCCTGCGTGAAAAACTTCTAAGCTTAATTACCAGCTTAGCTCTGGTTCGGCTGCCACCAGTTTCAATGGATTCCCTCCCTGGGAAACCTTGAAAAAACCTTCACCAAATCCCTGGTGAAAACAAATCCAACCCCTCCCTGGGATCTACAACAGGGAGAAATTAACCATCCCCCCTCCTTCCTTCCACCAACTCCTGGTGAATCAAGATCCAAAACCCCTTTGGATCTAAAACAAGGAAAAATCAATCAGGTTCTTAAAAAGAAGGTTTTTAATTAAAGAAAAAGGTAAAAATCATCTCTGTAAAATCAGTATGGAAATTAACCTTACAGGGTAATCAAACTTAAAGAGCTCAGAGGACTCCCCTCTAGTCTCAGGTTCAAAGTACAGCAAACAAAGATAAACACTCTAGTAAAAGGTACATTTACAAGTTGAGAAAAACAAAGGAAAACTAACACGCCTTGCCTGGCTATTTACTTACAAGTTTGAAATAGGAGAGGCTTGTTTAGAAAGATGTGGAGAACCTGGATTGATGTCTGGTCCCTCTCATTCCCGGAGAACGAACACACTCCCAAACAAAGAACACAAACAAAAGCCTTCCCCCCCAAGATTTGAAAGTATCTTGTCCCCTTATTGGTCCTTTAGGTCAGATGCCAGCCAGGTTACCTGAGCTTCTTAACCCTTTACAGGGAAAAGGATTTTGGAGTCTCTGGCCAGGAGGGATTTATAGTACTGTACACAGGACAGCTATTACCCTTCCCTTTATAGTTATGACAAAGGCACTGGAGACGGGAAATGAAGTGAACTCTAGCCCACCCAAAGTTTACATATAGACTTACTGGGGATTGATGCTACGGCGATCATTTCACTAGGGGTCGATTTAGCGGCTCTAGTGAAGACCCCCTAAATCAACTGCAGATCGCTCTCCCATTGACTCCAGTACTTCACCGGAATGAGAAGTGTAAGGTAAGTCAACAGGAGAGTTTCTCCTGTCGACCCAGTGTGGTGTAGACACCACAGTAAGTCGACCTAAGCCACGTCGACTCCAGTTGGAGTTGCGTAACTTAGGTCTACTTACCCCCATAGTGTAGACCAGGCCTCAGAAGAGTAAGGTAAGTCAACTGGAGAGCGTCTCCCATTGATGCAGCACAGTGAAGATACCGGGGTAAGTTGACCTAAGTCAACTCTGGATATGTTATTCATGTAGCTGGAGTAATGTAACTTAGGCTGTGTCTACACTGCCACTTTCAGCGCTAAAACTTTAGTCGTTCAGGGGTGTGAAAAAACACACCCCTGAGCAATAAAAGTTTTAGCGCAGAAAAGCGCCAGTATAGACAGTGAGTGATTAAGCTACCACCCCTCATTCGGGATGGGTTTTTTTTAATCACCGGGAGAGCTCTCCGCCAGCAATAAAGCGTGACTACACTGTAACGTGGGCAGTGTAGACATACCCTTAGGTCGACTTACCCTGGTAGTGAAGACAAACCCTTAGAAAGTGGTCTGCCCTGCGTTTTTCTTTTGTCACTGGGTTGTTCTGTTTTTTTTCTTTTGTTGTTTTGCCATATTCAAAAGAGGGAAAAAGAAACAAGACCTTTTAACCCGTACCCCTCCCAATAGTGCTTTGGCAGCTAAGATGCCTTAAACTAGTAATTAAATGAACTATTTTAGTATCTGTTAGTAAGTTTTGTCTTCCAGGTTTTTTTTATGGTTTTGAAGGATGTTGATTCTGTTTCTCAATGTTATTTGCTCCTGGCTTTTTGGCAGTATGCTAAAAATCATAATATTTCTGACGTGGAGTCTGCAGAATAGTGGAATTTCATCTTTTTAGGTCACTATTGTGAAATGAAATGTCTTGACTGTTTTATAGAGCCTGTGAAAGTAGAGTCATCCAGTAGTACACCAGGGAAGTACCCCTTTCTGGGTGTTTTTGTGTTACTTGTTAGTTTTGTATATATACGTGCAGTAGCCTTGTGTGATCTGATGTGTAAGTGGTCCTTAATGTTGATACATTACATTTATCTGTGTCGCCAGAGTGAATTAGAAAAAAAACGGGCCTTCTTTCCATTCTGCATATGGACATGAATATAATGCATAATGGAGATGGTATTCTGCATTTTGAGCATCCAGTTAATCATAGCTGTCACTGGAGCTGGTCATATCTTGACAGCCAAATAAAAAGGAACTATACAGGGAGAACATGTGGAAGTGTGGGGGCAGTACAATTTTTATGAGCACAAGTATGGAATGACCACATTGCTCAATGAGTGGCTGAGTTATGAATGAATTATGCAGGTCTAACTAAATAAGTGGCAATTAAAATGTGTAGTACCTCACACAGTCATATCTTTAGTTTATGCCAGATGGATCATATCCAGTCCTCAGTTACACAAACACACACACACTGGTGTCCTATACATTCAGTCTAATGTCATAGCTGTCTCATTTTTTGTCTGGGTCCTTCCTTGTGGTCTTTCTGCTTCTTCGTCTTTGTACTACATTAGTGCCTATGGAAATAACAGTGGTGGATCTTAGTGCAGTGTTAAGGGTTTGAATTATAGATTGTAAAGTATAGAAATTGTGTATTTATTATGATGGCCACAGATTATTGCTAGAAAAGTTCTAGATGCAACCTACAAATATGAATTTTGGGGATCTTTGGATCTGAATTCAGATCCAGACGTCTGTGTCAAGAGTCTAGGAATTACTGACATTCAGCCTTCTTTCTCTCCCTACTTCTGTTGCAGCTGTTTGTCCTTCTGGTCTTCTGCTGCTCATCTGTCAAGTGCCAGCTGTAATCAGGCCAAGAGTCTGGGGGAGAGAAGGAACCAGATAAGTAGAAGGTGATGAAAAGAGAAAAAAGAAGAGAACAGCATCGAAAATTCAGAAAGGGAGGAGGACAGATTATGGAGAGGCAGGAGAAAGAGTTAAAGAAAGGAGTTGCATCTGTGGGATCAGGGCAGAAAATATAGTAAATGTTCTGAAGCTAAAAGGTTCTCCCCATCTTCAACTGTCCAAAACCTCCCTGACTCAGCCCCATGCCGAGGATGTGAAAATCTGTCACCGTTTCTATCTTTGAAAATCCACTGTCATCTAATCCTTGTCTCTGGACTTTTAACATGCCCATCAACACAGTACCTGAGTCCTACAGGCTCAGTTACCGCAGAGATAGGTGCCTCTCCCATGCAGGGAGTAGACAGATTACCTGTGTGGGGTGGGAGGGTGTTTACAGGGACAGAGCTTATCCTTTGCAAGGCTGCTGAAGCAGGAACTTGGAAGGGCAGTGAAGTGATGGGAAAGGTTTAGAGAGACATGTTGAGGTGGAATTAGAAAGGGAAAAACATAAAAATGAGGTAACTTTGAAGTTATATAGGAGAGAGAGGTCACAAAACAAGGAGTGACTTGGGACGCATTGTGGGAAAGCTTTTCCTGTTCAAATGTTCTAAATGATTTTGGGCCAGATGGGCCCTTTGTTCTTATTGTGAGATGAGCTCATGTTATTCCATTATTATTTTACAATGTAAATAATTAAAGCCAGCAACTTGGAAATGCAATAGTCGAGCAAGTTAAGAGACAAACGAACACAAAATGGGACAAGAAATCTGAGCCATTTAAGGAAGCTAAAATATGATACCTCCTAAAAAAGGTTTTTTAAATTGAGAGTTCCTGCCCAGTGAATTGCAAAGGTTCAAAGATGTCAGGGCTATCTATTCCTTTGCATATTTAAATGTGGACTAATAGGGATATAAGGAGTAAGAATGGGCAACCGGAGCCTGACTAGATGGGACACGTACTCAGAATGTACCACACCTGGCTGTGGAAAGTTGGGTGATGAGAGAAAGGCATCAGGGCCATTCCAGAGCTCAGCAGTCAGATGGAATTCTAAAGCAGCATGGGGATTCCCCTAGGAAGCGCTTCAGTCTTTTGTCCTGATGAATATTCTGGCAACTGATTTGACTTAAAATAAAAACCCTTCACAAGACAAGCAAAAGGGACAATGAGGTGGAACAAGCAGCCTCTCACATACCACCAGGACACAGCCCGGAGGATGAAGAATCTTAGCCCTTCTACGCCACCTAGTGTAGGAAGCAAAGTAGTTCCCCTGTTTTTAATACTGAATAGTTAGACTTGGGAGTCAATGGGAGTTAAGGGCACTCAGTGCCTCAGAACTAGACCCTGTGTGCTGGGATGGACTGGGTAGGCAGTGAACTGGAAATCTGAATTGCACCCTTCCATGAACTACTTAATCCATTTATTTCACAGTTACCCGAAGCATCTCAGCAATGGGTGCCATTTATTGCTGGTAATGTTAGGAATTGTAATTGGCTGAGGTTTTTAAAGAGGGCTGCTTTTTATTTTCTTTTCCTGGAATCTGAATGCAATGGTGCTCATTTTTCATTATTTTAGGTCAGGTCAATTTTTTTTTAAAAAAGATCAAAGATAAATTAAATAATATACCTCTACCCCAATATAACGCGACCCGATATAACATGAATTCGGATATAACACGGTAAAGCGGTGCTCCGCGGGGGCGGAGCGGTGCACTCCGGTGGATCAAAGCAAGTTCGATATAATGCGGTTTCACTATATCGGGGTAGAGGTGTATGTAGTAGACAGCACCTCAGCCACAGATACTACTATAGTGTCATGAGATATCTGCTGTAGCAGGGTGGTCACCCATTGCGGCCTTAAAGGACTTAAAATAGCTCAGGAGAGGGCTGTGGCTGGGAGCAAGCAGTTCCCAGGCTGACTGGGGAAGCAGGCTCAGCTGTGGCCATGCCTCAGTCAGGGCTCAGCTGGCCCTGATAAAAGGGCAGTGGGCCAGGAGCAGAGTCAATCTATCTCTAGAGAGAGAAGGGCCTGGCTGCTGGGAAGTGGAACAGAGTATCTGAGGGGAGCAGGGCTGGGGAATAGGGCAAGGGAGCTGGGGAGCTCCTGCCCGGAAAAGCCCCAGGCTGCGGCCTTGTCAAAGGCCAGAAAGGTGCAAGGGTGCCGCCCAGGGTAGGCAGAGGCAGCCAGTCCAAACCCCCCTTGCCTATGATGAGTGGCTTTTACACTGCAGTCTGCCCCAGTGAGTGGGGGCTAGATGGTGACTGGCAGTAGCCCAAGACTGAGGTGAGGTGGGGATAGTGGGTGGGGGTTCCCCTGGGTGGGGAGACCCAGAGAGCGGGTGTACTGCCAGGGGGCAGCACCCGAGGACAAGAGGCACCGGGTCTGGGAGGGACATGGGGGCTAGCGGCAGCGAGGCACCAGCCTGCAGAGGGCGCTCTGGGTCAAAAGAGCTAATTCCCAGGACGACTGACAGCAGGTGCCGCAGGGGTGAATCTCACACTGCTACGTCTGCATTGTGCTGCTTTGTGTTAAGAGGTGGTTTGAAAGCCATCATTTCAGGGAGTAAAGCTGCTGTGTAGTTACAAGGTTGCAGCGTGTATTTGTGACAGGAGGTGGAGAAAAAGACTATTTTTGCAGTCTGGGGAAAGCCCAAGGGAAAAAATAAGCTCTGACTCTGTCAGCATTATTTGGACACAAGACACTGCAGGAACAGTCCAGAAATGTGGTATTTAGTTTCCAACTGCCAAACATACATATGCTTCAGTTAAGTGGCTAGGAATAACTTTCCCTATGGGCAGGTTTATTCCATTATTGCCTACCTCAGGGCTTCTTGCATTTTGCTTTGAAGTGTCTGCTGCTGGGTACTGTTGGAGATAGGAGAATAGTCTAGCTGGATCACTGTCCCGGTTCAGTATGGCAATTCCTATGTTACTGCTTGAAGACACTACACCAGTGGATGATGGCATGTTTTGAACGCATTCAGTAACAACTGCTTCATATGATGCTGTAGTATTCCAGATGTTGCCAGTTTCAGCATAATTAGATATATATCTGGGTACTTCCATAGTATCTGCAGGTGTTTAAGAACCCCCATGTTTGATGGTTCCTGCACTTTGTCAAACATTTTACACATAAAGTGGGAACTATGCTTAGGTGTACCCTTGCAGTGCAGAATTCCAGGAGTCTTCATAGCTGACCTAGTATATTAGCATATTTTCAGTACACTATTGCTATCCCAATAGTAAAACTCATGCACAGAACCTAAGTACTGTACTGGAAATCTATCTCAAGAGCAGAACTCATGTAGTAGGTTCCAATTCTTTTTGACCTAGCCAACATCTGATTTCTCCCTCCTCCCCCGTTTTCTAACCTTATTGCTACACTGTACTTATCCCCTCTAATAATCTTCTATTTAAAATGCCCATCTGCTGCCGATAAGTAGTGCTGCAAGCACATGCATCTGAACAGAAAATTCCACATTTTATATAGTCACGTCTAATTTAAAACAGAATCGGACCCCCCCACTCCTACACCCCCCATTACAGACACTCACACAGTCTTTTGTACACACTTCTTTATTGCCACAATTGTATCATGTAGGACATGTAGAATTTATATAGTGTACAGACAAGGATATTCCAAGGAGCTCAATTGCCTGAAAAAGTTTGGCATGTTTGATGGCAAAACAATGAAACATAGACTGTAGCGTTAATAAGGGCTATATATTTTGGCAGTATAGAGTAAAAGATACCATGTCAGAGGAGGAGGCAGAATTGCATCATATGCTTTCTATTTACCCCATGTCAAAAAGATATTTCTACTCTTTCCAATGCAATATGATGTGTGTGTCTGGTTGTGTTATAAAAAATAAATTAAAGTGATTAAAATAGCTTTGTGTATGGGGAAAAAACAGTGGAAGTTGGTCATTTTGAGCAAGTAGCCAAATATTTGGTTTTCTATTTTTTTTTCTTTTTTCTTTTCTTGAGCTTGGAAATCCCACAGTTGGAAATCTATAGTTAATAGACCCACTGAAGGTGGTTGATTAAATATTTCAATTTTTTTCTAACCTAATTATTGATCCCACAATGTTTAGTATCCAGGAAGCAATCTCAAGTTCCTCAAATGAAAACCACCTTCCAAAGGTGAGGCTTTTTATAACGATGACTCACTGGCTGGCAGTCGGAATTTTTTTGGCACTCAATTTAAAAGTGAGAGGTTTTGAGGAGAATACTTGTGTGTGTGAAAGTCAGAATAAAATGCCTGTCAACTTTCAAAGAAGAGAATAATAAAATCACAAAATATCTTGGGTGAATCACGGGGCACTTATATTTGGTGCATTACAGTGACTCACTTAAATCTCCTCTTAAAAGGTTTCACAGCATGTGAATTCTCTCGCAGATTTCTCAGACCAGTAGAGAGTCCATTTCTGCCTGAAGTGAATGGGGCATAATTTAAACAGAAGCCAGCTAAGAACATAAGAGGGTTTGCTAGTTCCTCTGGTCACTTAGGAACTGGCTTTTTAAACCCCTGTTCTCCCTGAATTAGAATTGCCTCCTTGTCAAGCGATCAGGGATCAAAGTATAGCAGGCTGGAGCCTTGTTAGCATGCTTTCAGCCCAGCCAAGCAGCCTGCTTGGCTCAGCACACAGCCTCCAAAGCAGACCACGCTATAAACTTCAAGCAAGCACACAACAGCTAAACAAACCAACAGACAACAAACCTACTCTAAGGGCACGTCTTCACTACCTACCGGATCGGCGGGTAGCAGTCGATCTATTGGGGATCGACTTATCGCGTCTTGTGAAGACGCGATAAAATCGATCCCCGATGGTTCTGCAGTCGACTCCAGAAATCTATTGCGGCAAGAGGCGGAAGCGGAGTTGACGGCGGCGCGGCAGCGGTCGACTCGCTGCCATCCTCACAGCCAGGTAAGTCGACCTAAAATATGCAACTTCAGCTACGCTATTCACGTAGCTGAAGTTGCGAATCTTAGGTCGACCCACCCACCCCCGTAGTGTAGACCTAGCCTTAGAGACTCATGGAGCTTCTCCTCCTTCACCTGGAGAACTCCCTTGCAAAACTCCACTATTTGCTGCTCCTGTTCGCTAGCTGTATTGCCCCTACATGGAACATGAGTTTTCACTGCTGGAATTTTACTACCATTCTTCCATTGGGGAATGGCCGAGGATTGAACTCCCCCTAAACAACAGTTCCCCTGAGATCTGTATGACTCAGAGGGGTCAGTGAAGGTCAAGGGTGTGCCTCCTCTCTAGTGTGTGGTGCCCTGTTCCCTGGGCCCTTTGGCAGCACAGCTTTGGGATCATTAATTTACCTGCGAGAGCCATACTATCAGGGAATACTTGGTGGCTACTTCCCTGGGAACAGCCTCCCCTGATCCCCTTCAGAGGTGATTCCAGAGAAAGGAGGGGGAAAGCAGTTGAGAGAATCATAGAACTGGAAGGGACCTCGAGAGGTCTTCTAGTCCAGTCCCCTGAGCTCATGGCAGGACTAGACCATTCCTGACAGGTGTTTGTCTAACCTGCTCTTAAACATCTCCAATGATGGAGATTCCCACAACCTCTTTAGGCAATTTATTTCAGTGCTTAACCATCCTGACAGTTAGAAAGGTTTTCCTAATGTCCAGCCTATACCTCACTTGCTGCAATTTAAGCCCATTGCTTCTTGTCCTATCCTCAGAGGTTAAGAAAAACAATTTTTCTTCTACCTCCCCCTTGTAACAACCTTTTACATACTTGAAAGCTGTTATGCCCCCTCAATCTTCTCTTTTCCAGACTAAACAAACCCAATTTTTTCAATCTTCCCTAATAGGTCATGTTTTCTAGACCTTTAGTCATTTTTGTTGCTCTTCTCTGGACTCTCTCCAATTTGTCCAAATCCTTCCTGAAATGTGGTGCCCAGAATTGGACACAATACTCCAGTTGAGGTCTAATCAGAGCGGAGTAGTGCGGAAGAATTACTTCTTGTGTCTTGCTTACAACACTCCTGCTAATACATCCCAGAATGATGTTCACTTTTTTTTGCAACAACGTTACACTGACTCATATTTAGCTTGTGGTCTACTATGACCCCCAGATCCCTTTCCGCAGTACTCCTTCTTAGGCAGTCATTTCCCATTTTGTATGTGTGAAACTGATTGTTCCTTCCTAAATGGAGTACTTTGCATTTGTCCGTATTTAATTTCATCATATTTACTTCAGACCATTTCTCCAGTTTTTCCAGATCATTTTGAATTTCAATCCTATCCTCCAAGCACTTGCAACCCCTCCCAGCTTGGTATCATCCGCAAACTTTAGTACTCTATATGCCATTATCTAAATCATTGATGAAGATATTGAACAGAACCGGACCTAGAACAGATCCCTGCAGGATCCCACTCTTTATGCCCTTCCAGAATGACCGTGAGCCACTGATAACTACTCTCTGGGAATGATTTTTTCAGCCAGTTTTGCACCCACCTGATAGTAGCTTCATCTAGGTTGCATTTCCCTAGTTTTGTTTGAGATGGTCATGCAAGACAGTATCAAAAGCTTTACTAAAGTCAAGATATACCACATCTACCACTTCTCTTCTCCCCCCCCCCCCCCCCATCCACAAGGCTTGTTACCCTGTAAAAGAAAGCTATCAGGTTGATTTGACACAATTTGTTTTTGACAAATCCATGCTGACTGTTCCTTGTATCACCTTATCTTCTAGATTGATTGCTTAATTAATTGCTCCATTAGGTTTCTGGGTACAAAAGTTAAGCTGACTGGTCTGTTTAACATAAATGCTTCCACCCTCTTCTATATTGGAAGGATAGTCCAGGTGGAAACCGCAGAGCCATTCCACTGGAAACAATGGTAACATGCATCCGATGAAGTGGCTTTTAGCCCAGAAAGCTTATGCTCAAGTAAATTTGTTAGTCTCTAAGGTGCCACAAGTACTCCTCGTTCTTCACACAGCAACTTGTGGATTTTGTGTCATTAATGTCATGCTCATGTTACTAATACAAAGCCGTAAATTAAAATATTTCCGTCCTTTAGCCTCCCACTGAATGCTGCAGATCCACTTGTGGAAAGCTCTCTCACTGGAGATAATCAAAGATTAATACAAAGAGGATAGCCTATTCCCTTTCTAATCTGATCATCTGTGATCACATGTTTGCATGCCACATCCATCTAGGCTTTGTCACAATTCACAGCAATACTTAACAGAAAAAAATTCAAGCCTTTCCAAATGCTTTTAGCAACTGCCTGCATTTTGATTTTAACTGCCTATCCCAACTCCAGGGCTTGATCAGAGTAGTCATTGTTGAAGGTCAACAAGTTAGCCTAAGAAGGTAGGAGTGGAATGGCACTGAGCTGGCAAGCTCAAGCTCAGATACATGGTATTGCTTGCCTGCCAGAATCTGAATCCTTGGAGTATAGTTTGCTCCTGTTTCAGTGGTAATAAGGCTTGTGCTATGAATGCCCCATTGAAGACTTTGTACGACTAGTTCACCAACATGAAATACCTGCTGGTTTATATATGAAAGTAACATTGTATCTTAAGACACATGCAATTCCATTCAAACAAACCTGTAGAAGTGCATCTTGGCTCAGATTCATTCCTGGTTTAAGTCAGTGGGGTTATATCAGGAATAAATTTGGCCTTGTGTATTTTGTTGTTGGAAATAACATGAATACTGAGCATGCTCCAGAAAGTGGCAGGGGCTCGATTAAGTTTGGGAGCTAGAAAGGGTGTTTGGTCATAAATTAAAGTAGTCTGTAGCAGAGACTGCTCCACTTATCTACCTCAGAGAACATTGGATATTCCGTACTGCCAGCCAATGAAGATTTACTCTGTATGAGCCTGATTCTCCTCTCATTTACACCGTTCTAAATCTGGAGTAACTCCAATGAAAAAAAACAAATAAAACCAACAGAAGTGAGAGGAGAATCAGGCAGGATGTCCTCACTCTCCGAGATACCACATTCTGCAATAGAGAATAGTTCTATATTCTTGTAACCCCAGTGGACAGAGGCCACAGAGCTCCATTACATGGTTGTATCATACAGAGACCAGAAAGACCAGGTAATTTGTTCTGAATGAAGAACACCAGATCTGTTATCACCTGTATGTGTTGAGTGCTGACAACGTGCTCAGTTATGTATGGTAGGGGGTCGCAGATGTCATAGCTTGTGTAGACTCAGCTCACGGACTACATTCCAGTCCAAATGATCCTTCTGTGCTACCCTCCCATCTCCCTCTGGTTCAGTGACTCTCTAAAACTCCTCTGCCAGGGGTTCTGTATGCACCCCTTCCCTCACCCTGTCACCCCCCATTAGAGGTTCTATATGCCCATCACTTCCTCCTCCCTCATTCTCCCCCCCCTTGCCAGGGTCTCGGTCTGTTCCCCATTCCCGCCTTCACTCCATGGTAGGAGCTCTGTGCGCCCCCTCCTCTCATAGCAGGGTCCCCCAATTCCCTTCTCCCAACCTGGGGTTTGTGTGCACCCTCTCCATCAATATCAATGTCCCCCCGGTCTCCCTCCAAAGCCAGGGAATGTGTGCACACCCCCACTATCCACAGTACCCCCAGCATGCTTCCCACCACTGCCATTATTATTTATCTTGGCAATAAATCATTCAGGGTGTAAGGATGCCAACATATTAAACTCTACTAGGCGGATGATCAGTTAATGGGTGCCATTAGCGAGTTGAGCTGTACACAACTGCAGAGGTACTTGAAGCTGTGGCTGGCTGGGCTAAACAGATGGCAGGGGCTCCAGGTGTTTTTCCCCCTTCCCTCCATTTCAGTTTTCTGATTTCCCCCAAATCCATAGGGCTCTGCTCATTGCTACCTAGAATATTCCTTGCCCTTTTGGAATTGATCAGATGTGGCATTCAAAAGGTATCACATTACAGACAGACAGAGAAATGCCTTCAAGTTGAGTGGAGGTCCATGCAAGCTTGGCCGAAACCATAAAATTGAAGTAAGTTCCTGTCCTAAAGCACTTACACTCTAAACATCAGACACAGAAGAAGACAGGATGGACTTTGAAGCCCAGTGGAGGGAGTCAGCTTAATATGGTTTTGTTAGATAATTCACTTCTGGTCAGATTGTATGGCTCATTACTGACCCTTTGAGCCAGTGAAAAGGGGCAGAGTCCCAGGCCTCTTTGTAGTCTGACCCACTTTGGTGTAGGGGATGAGATAGGGTCAGGGAAGGAATAAGGAGGGGTGTGGAGGATCTCGGATATGCTGACCCTCCTCTGGTGGAGGATCTAATAAACACTCGACATCAGTGGCTCAACTTAGAATTGACTGCAGCAGCTTTAAGTGGCCTGGAAGGTGCAGCTGGCACTGTCACCAGCTCCCAGATGCTCTCCATCCCTTGGAGTCTGGCGCAAAGACTATTTGACCTTTTATCTCTATTGTAATGTGGGGACAGAGAGTGGGTTCAGTGAAGGCTGTTTGGAAGCAACACTTTTGGGGAAGGATAAGGGGAAATCTGTCACGTATTTCCAAGTGTTGCACAGACCCATACCTGTTTCTGAATCCCTCTAGAATTAACTGCTTGTATTCTGTTCTATAAATCTCCATGTTCTGCTTTCAAATCCGACCGTCACTTTGCTCTTGAGTAACTCAGTTACACGCCCCAGAACTCATTCTTCTAACCATATATAAATTACAAATGAATGTCTCAGTGGGTCTGTCACAGTCACTTTTAATGTCAAAGAAATCCAATATTATTGCCCCTTTTCTCATGGAAACAAAACAATATGTAGACCTCAATTGCTTACAGTCATGCATGAAAGAAGCTTTTTTGAGTCCAAACCACAAGACAAAGTTCTGTGGGATTCATTCAGGGAGGATGTTTTATAACTTCCCACCAGCCTCTGTCTCCTTTGGACTGATCAAACTGGAACGACAGGAGGGAAAATCTTGAAAATTATTATAGGCAGGGCTGGTCATGCCACCTATTATTAAGGTTGCTCGACACTTCCCATTTGAAATCCTATTTTCAATTTCTTATAACGTTACCAAACTTTAACAGTTTGGGATAACATTGTTGATTCTGGGTGTTTGTCTCAGGCTGAATTGTTCTGGAATTTTTCAGCCAAAATGGTTCAGCCATTTCCAAGAACAAGGATACAGAAAAATGCCAGAACTTTTTACCATGGGCAAAATGACAATCTTTTCTTTGAAGACCGCTACTCCCACCATGCTTTGCAGCAGGGACTTGAAATTTGCCATGAGAGGCATTCATGTCAAGGATGTGCCTTTTTCCATCCCTGTGAAAATCTGCTCAAATTCGGCCATGTTACAAACCTTTGAAAAATCACAATTCACACATGCTTGGTAGAGACGTTTCAATGTTAGCAGTTAAAATCTCTGTGGATTCCATCCTCGCTGAGCATGCTTGACTCTATCTCAGCTTGCAGTGCTGACCAGCCTATGTATGAGGCATCTCCATATAGCAACTGAACATGCACTAGCCCAGGGCTGTAGGGTGAAGCCAGACTTTCCCTGTAATGACTGTTTCTGGCTGCTCTGGGCTGGGGAACTCGAAATGAGAGCACGGAGCCCATCTCTCCTGTTCTCTCATGATCCCTCTGCACCTAGGCAGGATGGAGGAGGAGGAAGCCACTTGACTTGAATGCAGAGGGGACCAGAGCAAGGGTTGCCACCCGTCCAGGTTTTCCCAGGATTGTTCTCTCTCCCCGCCCATCCCCCATTTTTTTTTTTTTTTAGGTATCTGTCTCAAAAATTCTGTAACGGTGTTCAGTATACACTGCCAGCTCTCCAGTTTTATGGGCTCAGGAACATCCTAGTTTTTTGTATCTCAGAGGTAGCAACCCTACCAAGAGCTGGAACACCGAGGAAGGAAAGGAGTAGATTGGCTCAAGGAGTCTGAGACTGGAGAAGGGAAAGGGAAGAGAAACAATGACTGGGACTGGCTGAACAAGGAGATTAGTGCTGGGGAGAATGGGACTGGGAGCTGGTGGTGTGGAGCCTGGGACTAGTCAGCAAGGAGTCTGGGACTGGGAGCCAGTGGGGGAACTGGGAGCTAGTTGGCTGAGGGAGAAAACTGAAATCAGTCAAGGAGCTGAAGGCAGGGAGGGATACTAGATTGGATGCGGAGCCCAAGGGAGTCTAGCACTGAGAACTGGGATTGGGGGAGTGGAGAGACAGACTGGATAAAGGTGGTACTGGGAATGGCTGGCCAATGAGACTGGGACTGAGTATAGGGGTGGGGAGAGACTTGAAGTGGAAGATTCGGACTTCAGGCAACGAGCCCAGAGAAACTGGACAGGGATGAGAAGCCTGAGGAATGGAGCCCAGGACTGGTAGGTGAAGAGAACTGGACAATAAACCTGACTGGGCAGATTGGAGGAGATGGGGATAAAGGAGTTAAGCTTGAGGGAACCAGGCAAAAGAGTTTGTCCACTGTAGTACACTCCTCCCCCAAGCCTGGAATGAAACCTAAGATTCCTGTGTCTAACCATTCCTCTGCTATCAGCAAATAGCTGTGAGATCCACTGGCAAAGTGTGTGTCTCATCACTCTTTAGTGATGGTTCACACAGAGGATCACAACCTACTACTGCTGTCAATTATTCTATTAGCTCAAGTGACAGATGTGACATTACACCCCATATTCTTCATAGAAATGTTGGTATGATATGAATATGGCATAACTAAGATGTTTTATGCAAGATGGGTTGTGTGAGATATCATTGGAAAGGTTATGATTTACTGAATGATAGTCTAATTTGTATACATATATCATTTCTGTATCTGAAGTTAGAAATATTGACTATGTAATAATCACAACTGTATTTTCACCTGGGGAACACCCACCAGACGGTATGCAAACAGCTTGGATGGGCCATTAAGAAGGACAATAGGACTTTAAAGATAATAATCTCCTTCCTTCCTGAGAAGTTTCCTGGGATGCTGCTTTGACACGGCAGGGTCATGTGATCATGTCATCTGGGACTGACTCCCTCAGGGAACTGATGGGCAGGATCCCTTGGGAGAATAGCATGAGGGGGAAAGGAGTCCAGGAGAGCTGGCTGTATTTTAAAGAATCCTTATTGAAGTTGCAGGAACAAACCATCCTAATGTGTACAAAGAATAGTAAATATGGCAGGCAACCAGCTTGGCTTAGCAGTGAAATCTTTGCTGATCTTAAACACAAAAAAGGAGCTTACAAGAAGTGGAAGATTGGACAAATGACCAGGGAGGAGTATAAAAATATTACTCGGGCATGCAGGAGTGAAATCAGGAAGGCCAAATCACACTTGGAGTCGCAGCTAACAAGAAGGGTTTCTTCAGGTATGTTAGCAACAAGAAAAAAGTCAAGGAAAGTGTGGGCCCCTTACTGAATGAGGGAGGCAACCTAGTGACAAAGGATGTGGAAAAAGCTAATGTACTCAATGATTTTTTTGCTTCTGTCTTCACAAACAAGGTCAGCTCCCAGACTGCTGCACTGGGCAGCACAGCATGGGGAGGAGGTGACCAGCCCTCTGTGGAGAAAGTGGTTCAGGACTATTTAGAGAAGCTGGACAAGCACAAGTCCATGGGGCCGGATGCGCTGCATCCGAGGGTGCTAAAGGAGTTGGCGGATGTGATTGCAGAGCCATTGGCCATTATCTTTGAAAACTCATGGCGATCCGGGGAGGTCCTGGATGACTGGAAAAAGGCTAATGTAGTGCCCATCTTTAAAAAAAGGGAAGGAGGAGGATCCAGGGAACTATAGGCCAGTCAGCCTCACCTCAGTCCCTGGAAAAATCAAGGAGCAGGTCCTCAAGGAATGAATTCTGAAGCACTTTGAGGAGAGGAAAGTGATCAGGAACAGTCAGCATGGATTCACCAAGGGCAAGTCATGCCTGACTAACCTAATTGCCTTCTATGATGAGATAACTGGCTCTGCGGTTGAGGGGAAAGCAGTGGACGTGTTATTCCTTGACTTTAGCAAAGCTTTGGATAGTCTCTCACAGTATTCTTGCCAGCAAGTTAAAGAAGTATGGGCTGGATGAATGGACTATAAGGTGGATAGATTGTCGGGCTCAACGGGTAGTGATCAATGGCTCTATGTCTAGTTGGCAGCTGGTATCAAGCGGAGTGCCCCAAGGGTTGGTGCTGGGGCCGGTTTTGTTCAATATCTTCATTAATGATCTGGAGGATGATGTGGACTGCACCCTCAGCAAGTTTGCAGATGACACTGAACTGGGAGGAGTGGTAGATATGCTGGAGGGTAGGGATAGGATACAGAGGGACGAGGACAAATTACAGGATTGGGCCAAAAGAAATCTGAGGTTCAATAAGGACAAGTGCAAAGTCCTGCACTTAGGACGGAAGAATCCCATGCACTGCTACAGACTAGGGACCGAATGGCTAGGCATCAGTTCTGCAGAAAAGGACCTAGGAGTTACAGTGGACGAGAAGCTGGATATGAGTCAACAGTGTGCCCTTGTTGCCAAGAAGGCTGACGGCATTTTGGGCTGTATAAGTAGGGGCTTTGTCAGCAGACTGAGGGACGTGATCATTCCCCTCTATTCGACATTGGTGAGGCCTCATCTGGAGTACTGTGTCCAGTTTTGGGCCCCACACTACAAGAAGGATGTGGAAAAATTGGAAAGAGTCCAGCGGAGAGCAACAAAAATTATTAGGGCTGGAGCACATGACTTATGAGGAGATGCCAAGGGAACTGGGATTGTTTAGTTTGCAGAAGAGAAGAATGAGGAGGGGATTTGATAGCTGCTTTCAACTACCTGAAAGGGGGTTCCAAAGAGGATGGATCTAGACTGTTCTCACTGGTACCAGATGACAGAACAAGGAGTAAAGGTCTCAAGTTGCAGTGGGGGAGGGGGGGGGTTAGGTTGGATATTAGGAAAAACTTTTTCACTAGGAGGGTGGTGAAGCACTGGAATGGATTACCTAGGGAAGTGGTGGAATCCCCTTCCTTAATGGTTTTTAAGGTCCGGCTTGACAAAGCCCTGGCTGGGATGATTTAGTTGGGGATTGGTCCTGCTTTGAGAAGGGGATTGGACTAGATGATCTCTTGAGGTCCCTTCCAACCCTGATAATCTCTGATTGATCTTGAAATGCGGTACTTTTCCATGGGAAGCGGGGGGGGGGGGGGGTCAAACAGGGAAAGAAAGAATTCCCCCCATATGGAAGTCCTATTTAAGACTGGGGAATGAGTTAATTTTGGCTCCTCTCCACAGCCTCCCCACCCAAGAAGGAAGACTGCTGAAAACACCTGAAGAAACCAAGGAACTAAATGGGGGGCCAGGGGCTGAGCCCAGGCAAGAAAGGTCAGCCTGTGAAGGGTATATCTGGAGATGTAACCTGCACTGCTTGCAGCTTACTTTCAAGAAACTCTGCAACCTGCATAAAACAACATTTAGGATGACAAATTACTATTTGTAGCCAATTTCTTTAATGTATTAAGCCTAGTTTGCAAGTTTGTTTTATTTGCTCAGTAATCCACTTTGTTCTGTTTGCTATCCCTTATAATCACTTAAAATTTACCTTTTTGTAGTTAATAAATTTGCTTTCTGTTTATTCTGAAATCCAGTTTGTGCAATTCATAACTGGGGGAGGGGGGAGAAGGCAAAAAGCTGTGCATATCTTCCTCCACATTGAGGGAGGGAGTGAATTTCATGAGCTTACGCTGTGTAGATCTCTATACAGCACAAGACAATAGAATTTTGGGTTTACACGACAAAGGGTGTGTGCACCAGAGTGCTGGGCAATTCCCTGAGCTGAGTCTTCACATACAGAGTCTGCAATCTGCTCTGTTTGCAGACTGTGTGTGTGTGTGTGCGCGCACAGCAGGACAGGGTGAGGGAACCCAGGCTGGTGGAATAGGTAGGCTCAGTGGGACCCCAATACATCATGTGGCACCCCAAAAGGAGGGTCCAACCTGTCACAACAGAGACCTGTGCAGTGGATCTAGTGGTTCCAACCCTGCTGATGAACCAGGTGGAATCAATATGATTCCACATGATGGAATTTCTAATATTTCAGGGTTGTTTTTTTAAACCTATGAAATTACAATTACACACAAACTACATTAAAAGAGCATTATTAAGGTTCAAAAGTCAAGCACTACAAGTGTGGGAAATGCCAGAATAAAGGTTGCTTGCGCAACCTCAGTTTGGCCCCTTGGCATGTATACATTATGATAATCTTTAACAACATCAAATTCTAGCTTTCCCATAGTACCTCTGCCTCATTCAATGCACAGGACTGATGGTGCTCACTTAATGAGCAGCTATTTAATATTTTATCTTTTCCTCATTGTTCAATGTATGGTCCCCGGTCTTATTTACAGCACACTATTCAAAGGCTGCTCTGAAGACAGAATTATTAATTTTCTTATGGACTTCTTTATGCTGCTCATCTTAGGATCAGAGAGCTTCACAGACATTAATTAATCTTCACAACAACCTGTGACAAGATGGGGGTGGTATTATCTCCATTTTATAGATGGGGAACTAAAGCACAGAGATCAAGTTTAAAAAAAAATCCACTAATTTTGGGTGGCCCATTTGAGATGACTAAATCCTGATTTTTTTTTTCCAGAATATATAGCCTTCTATAACACTTTATATGTAAAAATCACAGTTCCCAGTGACTTCTGTTGCAGCTGTAAGTACTCAGCACTTCTGCAGATCAGACCACAGGGTATCAAGTTGAGCACCCAGACAATACAACCCTGAGTCAGATTCATTGTTTTTCTACATATTAAATAGAATTTCATGTTGGTAAAAGCTGTCCGATAGAAATATAAGCCTTTCCAGAACAAGTAACAGCAGTGCAGCTTCCCTCATACCTTACTCTTATTCTGGAGGGACCACATGTTTTAACAGTTCAGTCTCTATATCCATTTAGGCCTAATCCAGGAAAGCACTCAAGCAGATGCTTAATTTTAAGCACACTTTTAAATGTTTTGTTGCATCAGACCCTTATTCCCTGGCCTCCACTGAAACTGCTGGAAAGGGTGTTTAAATGTGTGTAGTTTTTGTGATGTAGGTGGATGTCTATTAGGAACTGCAGAGAAACTACCAATCCATATGGACCACCAAATCATTTTCAGATTATAATGATTTTCAATTGCATTTGCAGCCTGGAGTAACCTTTTTCCAACTCCCTGCACCATCCAATCCTCCACACCATTATTTCTTTAATAAATTCCTCATATGTTGTCCTGCTCTCCTGATATTCAGGTTTCTGATGCTGAGAACAGCTGAATTCCCCTCTGGGGAAAATACATTTCCATATGTTTTTTGTATCTTTCATAAGTGGTGTTTTATTGAGTAGTTTGAAATGTAAAAAGAAATCAAAACCCCTAACCCAACCTGGCACATTTTCAGTGCCTTTCCCATGGGAAATTGTGTGAGATAAGTGTTAAATATAAACACGATAGATGAAGTTCAAGTTAGTATATATTAAAGAAATATGTCTGAGTAAATGTCTGCCTAATGTTCTGTACCAAACTGAATTTAGTCTCGCTACATTATTTAGGCCTTTTTCTTAATGTCTTATTTCAGAACTTCTTTTTACTCTGTCTTTATTTTACGAACTAATAAAATATACAGCAATAATATTGCTCGTCAGTAAAATGAGCATAACGACATTTGGCAAATTCAGAGATGGTGGAATGCATAAATAATACTTGTAAAGAAGTCTGAAAGTTTATCAAGGCTGAGGGCCAAATTTTGGGTACATCTGAGCTGCATTAGATATTACCAATGTGGGCAGATTAGAATTGGTGCTGTAGAGATGAAAAGCTCCATAATTGCTAATCTCCTGAGCTATCCATTCCTCTAACTCGGTGGTTCCCAAACTGGGGTTCGTAAACCCCTGGGGGTTCGCAAAATGTTACAGGGGGCTCTTGGGGAAAAATTCCCTAATGGTGGACAGAGCTGTCCCTAGGGACCCCAGACAGCAGGGGGCCAGCAGCCTGGAGCCCTGGACTTCCAAGAGCTAAGCAGATCAAAACAAGCACATCTATCACACTGAGGAGATTTAAACTTCAAGACTCCTTATAAGAAATGGAAAAGGAGGTGGATATTTTTTGCTGTTTTTAAAATTAAATAGCCCGCTAGTGGTGTTTTTAAAATTATTATGAAGAACAAGTTTAAGCTTTGTTGTAACGTGCGTTGTTTGCCTGAACTGCTCAACACCTGAATGACTGTGTAGGAGGAACTCTTTGAGTTGGCTTCTTAAATACCCCTTCATGCTGTTTCACATCTGATACTCCTTGATGAAACATAGAAGTCTTGTCCTAGAACAGGCTTATTCAAAGTGATACAAGCTGCGAAAGTGAGAACTTGGAACAGCGTTGCTGTTTTCATAATGTAATAAATACTGTAATTATCAATAATTCATAATAAATAGTGTGTAATAAGCATGTCATAAAAACAAATTTTATATTTCCCAGATCACTACTTTTATATTTCATACTCAGGTAAAGGAGAAAATCCCTGGAAACATTCTTTTTTAGGAGGGGGTTTGCGAGATTTGACATTTTAGTGAAAGGGATTCACAGGTTGTTAAAGTTTGGGAACCACTGCTCTAACTTCTATTAAGATAGATTTAACAATGTTCAGTTCCGGGGCAAGTTGTAACTGCACCAAAGATGTTTTACTTTTCAGACTTTTCTCATCATATAAGAGCCTGCACTAATACCCAAATACAAAATTAGTGTATGGCAAGATTTTCTCATTGCCAAATCATGTACTTGTGGAGAAAAAGATATCATTCAATTTCATGATAAAGACACAGGGTCCACTCCTCCTCTTCAGCAGCTGTGAAGCTTGTCACTGTTGGAGAACAGAATTGCCCTTAAGGTTTACACTGAGATAGATCAAATTTATGCATGGGCTTTTGTTTGGCTATTTGGGGCCAGATTGTGCATTCCTTACTGAGGCAGGACTCCCACTGACTCTAAAGGGTGTCCTGCCTGAGATAGGAATGCAGGATCAGGGACCTTAACTTTAGAAATTACACTAGAAGGTCAAAAATGCCATAATTTACAAAAGTCAGTAAGTGTACAGAATAAATTACCAGGAAGAGCAATTAAACTAAATAATGCAAATGAGTTTGAGAGACACCTACCTTTATTTCTGGCAAAAGATGGGTTTGGGAATGTGGTAAAAAACAGGTAGGTGGGACCGAAATTAACCAAAAGACAGGAAGACACATCCAGCCAGATGGCTTTTTTCCTGTTCCTAACATTTCTTGTGCTTTACCCATAATTTATAAAAGACTTTCCCCTCACTTATGGATATAAGTGCATTTCCCACTGCAAAGCACTGCTCTGCTCAGTGTTACTAAACCTATGGGACCGACAACATTTGAATTGTAAGCAGATATACAGGATCAATACTGGGTCAGCAAGACACCACACTCAGAGAAAAACCCATTCAGAAGTTAATTTAACATTCCAGACATCATGGTCCAGATCCTTGGCTCGAACGGGAGCAGGCTAAGACCCTTAGTACTCTTTGCATGCTCCTAAAGCTTCTGGGATGAGGGTTCCCCTGGCAGATGGTTGTAAAGTAAGCACAGGAGAGAGGAATACAGTGTTCTTCTTGATCCCTGACACCATGATCCATAAGGGATAGCTGAATTAAAGCAGCTCTTGGGTTGCTCTAAGATCTCCCAGAAGCACCTTTGCATCTCCCTTCCGGGCATTCACTTCCAGCCCTCGAAGGCACAAAGATATCAGGCCCCAATTTTGGGCTCCACCGTATTCCCTTTACACTGGCTTTGAGGATGGAAAGGGACCATAGCTGGTGGAACTGGCCCCTGAGAATGTCTCTCACGTCTGTGTATGGTTTCCTCAGGGAATGTGGGACCAGCGGAATAGTTTTTTTTGCCTCTCCTCTTGTACTTTCTCATACAGAGGCATATTAGGGAGAGGGACTGGCTGTCACTAGAATGCACTGTACTTTGGCTATTCTGGGCTGCTGCAGTGGTGTATGGAGGGGTTTGCTGCAAAGCGTAAGTTAGAACAGGTCCTGGGACAGGTATTTCTTACACCTAGTCCCTGGCTGGCTCCAGAACATGGGAAGTGCACAGACAGCATAAAGACACTTTCTCTTTCTTTCCCCCAGCTCCTGCACCAAGCTCAGCTTGGCTGGCACAGAGAATTGGGACTGTCAGACTTTAAATTCATGGCATTTTTATGTCTAAAAAAAAAAGCAATTTTAGATCATTTTAGAGGTTTCTACCATTCGTTAACTATACTTTTTTCATCTCTGAGCCTTAATGGCTCATAGTAAGGCGCCTGGCTACACTGGTACAGGGTTACAAAACAACAATCCCAAGAAAAAGGATAAAATCTATCTAAAACATTCCCAAATAGTTGTCCTCTAATGTATGTGGCATAGAGAGAGAATGTGACAGTGTAGCAGTATGGTATAAAGGCTTATTGGCAGTCATTTGGGGTACCCCAACCCTGCCTGTGGCTCTGCATTTTGTGAGGTATGTGAGCCACATACCTCACAAATATAAAAACCTATATCACCAGACCAATATCACTTTCTCTCTGTTATGTCTGTGATTTGCACACTATATGTATAGCTTTATAGCTAACAGATTTTTTCCTCAAGGCAAGTACCTGGTGGAAAAAATAATATCCCTACTTAGAAACACTAGAAATACCTTAATTTGATCTCCTTTTTTTGCTCTGAATGTAGTTAATTTTGTTGTGCCCTTCAAAAAATGCCAGTAGGCAAGATATTTAACTAAACTCCTTATCTGGAAAGTACTGCACTTATGAGTCCCTCCAGGATAAGGAATGTGTTTACTTTTGCCATACTGCTATATTGTCTGTGTTTACACTACAGGCTATGGTTTGTTTACTACTAAAAATATATTGAAGTTGGCTGTCAGTTTGCATCATTTAACACTGTTGGTTGGCCATAGTCAAAAACCTACAGTGCAATATACTGAGTACATGATATATTTTAATGTCTTCTTTTAACAATACAACCTTTTAATTAGACAAGCCAAGATAACCATCAAATAGAGTAATTCATTGGACTGGCCTAGCAGCTTAGCTGTAGTTGTCTGTATTGCATACAGGAGAGGCCGTTCAATTCCTAGTCAATCCACACACTGTTCTAAACTATGCTCCCAGTGGTACCCAGGGACCATCCATCAGTCAGCATTTGCTGGAGCATAGCATTTGGAATAACCCCAGCAGGTCTTCTAGATCAGAGGCAGCAGTGGGGCAACACAGGAACCCTCCCTCCCGGCTCTGTGCCAGTTGGGAGATGTCCCTATACTGCAGAAAGCCCCAGCAGGAGATAATGTGCTTTCTGTCTCTTTCTCATTGCCAGAATGGTGTGAAAGGACTTGAATGAGACACAGACTTAAGCCCTCTTTGTATAGGTGTAAATGACAACATCAGGTGCAAGGCAGAGGAGTGTGTTTAAAATTGTAATGTTGGGTTCACATTATATTAATATACATTTGGTACGTTTACTTTAGACACAGTTTGCCTTAAGACTACACATTTTGCTCATTCCAGTCTTTCCCTGCCAGTGTAAATATGAAACAAAAATAAACAACACAAATCTAATGATGATAACCAGATTGTCCAGTCTGCAGCAACAATATCGAATGGCATGGGAATCCCCTGACCATGGCACAGACCACCAGCTGACAGGTGCAAGGGTGCTGACAGCAAACATTCTAAATGCCTGAGGTTTTGTTGGTGCCCAACTCTCAAAAAAGACCAAGTGTAGTAGCCTAGCCCAACAATTAAAGATATGCCCTGGCGTCCAATCCTGCAAGCTTTGCACATGGGGAACTCTCATTGGTGCAGTGGGGTGCAAAAACAAATGAAGTGTCAATGGTTGGTAGGTTTCAGAATTACACCCTAGATTCCCCATCAAAATTATTTGATGACATCCTGGCCCCATTGAAGTCTATAGGAATTTTGCCTTTGTCTTCAGTGGAGCCAGAACTTCAGCCCTTCTCTTTGAGTTGCCTGGAGTCATTATAGTGGCTGTCAATAGAAGTCAGTGTTCTGGATAGATGAGTAATATACTGGGTCATATATGGGAAAATCAGATGCTTTTCATGTAACCTAACAAGTGCACCATCTTTTTTTCATCAAGAGCATTTTTTTGCCAGTTGCATGTTTTAACGAGTCACAGTAGAAATGTTCAAGTTCTCTATAAGGAATGGATGCTGTTTGAATGTAAGTAGGTATGCAAAGATTAGATAAAACCAGATTCAGAACTGGGTATGCATGATGGTGAAGGGAAGGGCATGCAAGGCACAGATGAGATGCTATTACTAACAATTAATAGGGAGATAAAAGCTCCTAGACTGGATAACACTTATAGTCCAGTATCTGATGCTTCCAGTACAAAAACCCTGTAATGGACAACAATGGAAGAACAGGGGAAGTTTCTTCCTAACTCCAGCAATGGATGGCATATGCCCTGAAGCATGAGGATATATACATATTTACAGAGTACATATCTTGTTAGTATTCTTTATATTCATAGCAATCGATGTTGCTTTAACTATCTGAATATGGAGGGGGAACCATATCCCCTGGTCTCATTGATTCTCCCCTCCCATGTGGAAAGTGAGGTCAGCCCCCACCAAATTATTGTCTCTCCTGTCTCGGGCACTTATAGAAAACCCTCTGCTGGCTTGGGGGTTTGTACACTCATTCCCTGTTAGCAGCTGTAAATCCATCCCAAAGAACACAGTTGAGTTTGACTTGTAACCCAATGAATCATCTCACTAGCCCACCGTGAATTTCTACACCAGCTTTGTGTAGAGCGTGCTATCAAAATAGAATGGAACTGTTTACAATTGGGAGAGGAGGAAGTGGGGACAGAGCCCAGGGGTGAAAATATAGGCCTGCCCCAAAATGGAAAGGCCTGGCTTGTGGTAGTTAGCTCTTTTAAGCTAATTTCTGTAAAATCTACCTGATAGCAGGATTTAGTCCTAAATGTTGCCAGTAATGCTCAGTTAAGTTGTTCATTCATTGTGTGGCCTTGACATAAATACCGTTTTTCTGATATAGAATTTATCTCCATATGTCCAGTTGACCCTGACTTGGTGAAACAGTAATCACATAAGGTCAGGAATTACTGAGCTGAACAGTAGGACTTTCCACATCTAAAGTAACTTATTTATTCCTCATTCAACATTTTATTCTAATAGAATCTTGTAACAGGGCGGCCTGCCCCTTTGAGGGGCTGAGAGGCTGAGGACTGGCCAGCTCTGTTTAATGAGCCCTACTTCTCCATTTCTCTCTGGGTGTAGGACTTAGAAAGGGAGGAAGCCAACCAGAAAGGGCCTGGATGTGCAAGAGAGCTGCTAAGCTGGGTTGTGGCTGGAAATTAAGACAAGCCACAGGAGGGTGTGGCAGGCCCATGCCCCAGAGATGCAGTCCTGGGGCTGGTGTTCTGGAAGGTGATCAGAGAGCTGAAGAGGCACCCAAGAGGCTCAAGCCTGGAGGGGAGAGAAGGGTGCTTTGGCAGAGTTTAATTTTGTTTGTAGTTTTGAGCTCTCGTGAGGGGCCCAGGGAGAAACCCTGAGGAAGAAGAGTTTGAGTCTGGAAAGACTTTGCTGCTGGCCTAGGGGTCAGCTGGAAGAAGCCAGCTTGGGCCTGACCTGCACTTGGATAATACTGTTCTTTTAACATAGTAAGGTTGTAAAGTCAAAACACTCCAAAGTTAGGAAATACCAAAATTAAGGTCCAGCTCCCTTGAGCCTCTGTGTAAGCGGTGGAATGGTCCCACTATTGTGGGTGAAGTGGGCTAGTGAAAGGATCTGAGTCCTTGCTCCCACTTCCTTTACCCAGAGGCCTCCCTGCTCTTCAGGTCTCCCCTTCCACTCTCCTGTCTGGCAGGGTCCTCATAAACCCCAACAAGGATTCCTGGGGGTCTCGACCCCCAACCCTGCTGTGGTCACCCAGGACAGAAGCTAGGGTGTCCCCACTCCAGGGTACACTCTTTGCACTGGGCACCTCCCTGACCCACTGATCATTTCATACAATTTAAAGCAAATACAAGTTGTTTAATTAACAATTAATTTAAAAAAAGAATAAGGAAAAATGGGAAAGTTAAAGGAAACATCACCCCGCTCTGTGGCAGGGAACATCAAACAGTGTCTCTGGGATGTCGGGGCAGTTCACAGTCTGTTCCTTGTAGATCCCAGGCTCCTTCTCAGGCCCTGGCTGTGCTGCAGAGACACTGTGGGTTGGACACTTGCTCGGGCGGTGGCCACACGCTCTCAGGCTCTAGGTGGCAGGACCCTTCTTCCCAGTGTCACCCACACCCTCTCAGGGTTATGATCCCCCTCCAAGTCTGGCCTGCAGAGCCTCTTGGCTGAGGTGTCTCCCTGTGCTGGGCCCTCTGCCCAGGGTCCCCTTCCTCTCCCCAGCTGCTCACCACACCCAGCTCCGGACTGCTCCAGCCCCGGCTCCAGCTCCACTCTGCCTCAGCACAGCTGCTGCTGCTGCTCTGCCTCCAGATCCCTGGGCTGCTTCTCTGGCTCCGGTTGCTGCAGCTCTGCCCCCAGGACAGGTCGGCTCTGCAGGCTGCTTCTGTGACTCTGCTCCCAGCTCTGACCTGCTTCCTGGCTGCTTATCTGGCCCCTCTGGCTCTGGTTGCTGCAGCTCTGCTCCCAGGACAGAGCTGCTCAATCTGGGCTGTGCTCTGGCTTTGGGGCTGCAGCTCTGCTTCCAGCAATTTAGCTCGGGTCCCTGCTCTCTCCTTAGCTCGGCCCCACTCTGACTCAGGCCATTCCAGTTCACACTGAAGACGGGACCCCCCTGGCCTCCTGACTCCCTGATTAGCCTGCCCGCCCTGTCAATCAGGCTGATCTGGAGCATTGGCCTCTCCCCATTGATCCTGGGGACTGTCAGTCTCAGGGTCCTTATTTCCCATCGACCCTTCCCCTTTTAGTGCTGGGAGCTAGCAACCAAAACACCCCCACTGAATGTTAGTAATGTTAGGCAATAGTCCCCTTACATCTGCATTACAGTGCAGTTTTAATTACATGATCACTTACTGTTTTTTCCACTCTGCTCTGGGGATGAATCAAGGTTGTGTTGTGAAACAGTCTGTTAGCCGTAAGACCCCTTCTCATTTGTTGCAGAAGTTGGAAGGTATGTAGTGAATGAGGCCAGGGATTACAGGAAGAAAAGGATATTTTCATGGTTAAAGCTGTTGAATGCCAACATGGAGAACCGGATTCTATCCTGGCTTCTGTCACAGTGTTTCTATGTGATGCTGGGCAAGTCACTTAGATCTTTCTGGGTGCCCATCTTGAGATCCTAGGATCTGATTTGCAGAAGTGCTGAGCGCTCACAGCTGTAATTGAAGTCAATGAGAGCTGTGCTTTGAATGTATGAAGTGCTATATAAAGCTAACTACTCTGAAAAATCAGGTCTTAAATATCTCAAATTAGGCATCTAAAATTACTGGATACTTTTGACCTTAATCTTTCTGTGCCTCAGTTCCCCATCCGTAAAATGAGGCTAATACCCACTCATCAAAAAGTAATGTTGTGAAAAATAGCTGCTCATTAAATTAGCACTGCCCATTAATTTGCATTGAATGAGGCAGGCATCCTATGGAAAAAATAGTATGATCATATAATTAAAGACTATCATAATGCATACACACAAAGAGGACTAAATTAAGGTTGCACAGGCAACCGTTTATACATCCCAGTATTGCATTAGCTCTTTTTGCCACCAAGTAACACTGGGATTCTCCAACCCCACCCCAAATCATTTTCAGAATCATTGCTTCACAAGTTAGAGTCCCTCATCCAGTAAATATGGCCTACAGTCTCTGTTCCTAGACTATACACTTACATTAAGCCATATTAAGACACCATATTGTTTGCTTGTGCCCAGTTTACGAACTGATCCAGATCTCTCTGTATCAGTGACCTGTCCTCTTCTTTATTTACTCTCCCATATGTCATCTGCAAAGTTTATCAGTGATGACTTTTTTTTTCTTCCAGGTCACTGATAAAAATGTTAAATAGCACAGGCCCAAGAACTGTTCCCTGAGG
Source organism: Trachemys scripta elegans (assembly GCF_013100865.1). NCBI lineage: Eukaryota > Metazoa > Chordata > Testudines > Emydidae > Trachemys > Trachemys scripta. The sequence continues at coordinate 99,408,534 of NC_048300.1, forward strand.
GACCCCATTGGAAACACACCTGCTTAATGATGATTCCCTATTTACAATTATATTTTGAGACTGTCAATTAGCCAGCTTTTAATCCATATATTGTGTAATCCATTTAATGTGTGCTACATTAATTTTATATCATTCTAGTTTTAAAATTAACCTGGCACACATTAAATGGATTAAACTGGCTAATTGATAGGTCTCTGCCAGTTGAGCTAATGGAGTAACTGAGAGCTATAGTAGGTTGTTATCCTCTATGTGGACAAACACAAGAGAGGGATCGAAAACTTTGCCAGTGGGTTTCATAGCTATTTGCTGACAGAAGAGAAATTGTCAAACTCTGGGATCTTGGGTTCCATTCCAGGCTCTGGAGAGGGGCATGTTGTCGTGTGCACAGACTCTTTTGGCCATTTTCTCCAAGCTTGACTCATCTTTCTCTATCCCCTCCAACCAACTCCTGTCCTACTCCTGTCTCTACTCCACCACTTGATCCTTGTCCCAGACTGATCCACCTCACCTAGTCAGTCTCAGTCTCCACTCCTCAGGAGTGGATCCCACTCCCAGTCTCCTTGTTCAATAAATCCTAATCAAACCCTTTGGACTCCCCATCCCAGTTCCAGTGTCCTGGTTCCTGGTCTCCTTGCCCTGCCAATTTGTGTCCCCCTCTCCCCTCAGCTCCTCATCTGATCTCAGTTTCTCCTGCTTTCCCCACCCATTTTCCATCATACTCCCATCACAAGCTCCCAGACCTAGTCTCCTTGCCCAGCCTCAATTTCAAACTTTTCCAGAGTTTCTTCACCCTTGTGTACTCTGAAAGCTCTCTGTGACCCTAAGCCAGATGGCACACTGTCATATTTACCAGAGGTGGCATGTGTTATATTACTGGAAAACTAATAACTTACTGATCATTAGTATTCTTAAAGAACTGTACAGCTATGCTGGAAATACGTGACTAAAATGTGTTCAGACCAGGCATGTGAGGGGAGGTGGTAAACAGGTTTTCTCCAGACGAAGGAAAGAGGCCAACACCTCAAACCAGGTGTGGCCAAATTCAAGTGGCTAGTCATTTGTATTGGAAGTTCCAGGAAGAGGTCTTTTGCATTGTAAAAATCACCAGCAGGGGAGGAACCAGAATGGTGTCTACACCCAGCAAGGAAAAAGTGCTTTATGTGGGGATACCCTGTAAAGGTTTACTGGACTATAACGTGAGGGGTGGGGGGAGGGAGGAAACCCCTAAGTGATCATTCTCCCAATGAGTCAAACAAACCAAGTGCTTTGAGCTCTGTATGTTGGGTCCTGGTTGAAGGTCTATCCCCCGCACCCTGACCTGGAGCAGCCATTTCAGGGAAAGTCCAGTAGCCCTGTGCTAGAGCATGTGTAGTTGCTCTATGGGGATGGGGTTGTACAGTCTGGTCAGCACAGTTTGGAGTTGTGAGAGCCACAAGAATATCCTGTGAAGACAGAATTTTTAGAGATTTTAGCTGTTAAGCTCTAGCTGGCAAGTCTATACTGAGCATGTGTAAACTGCTGCATTTCAAAGGTGTATAACCTGGCCAAATTTGAGCAGATTTTCACAGGAACAGCAAAAGGCACATGCCAGAGGATGTTGTGAAGGCCAAGACTATAACAGGGTTCAAAAAAGAACTAGATAAATTATGGAGGATAGGTCCATCAATGGCTATTAGCCAGGATGGGCAGGGATGGTGTCCCTAGCCTCTGTTTGCCAGAAGCTGGGAATGGGTGACAGGAAATGGATCACTTGAGGGTTACCTATTCTGTTTATTCCCTCTGGGGCACCTCAGAAGACAGGATACTGGGCTAGATGGACCTTTGGTCTGACCCACTATGGCCAGTCTTATGTTCTTATGTTCACTGGGCAATGGCCATCCCCTTGTCAAACTTCAAATCCCTGCTCTAAGTCACGTGGGCACTATAGTGATAGAAAGAAATGGGCATACATGGAGACAGCTGAACTACTTTGGCTGACATTTTTTATGAAGAATTCAGCCTAAGGCAGACTTTCAACATGGAAAATTTCAGCACAAATGGTTAAAGTTACAAACAACTGAAAACATGGTGTTATGTGAAGTATTGGGCAACCTTACTAATATGCAGGGCTTGCCCCCCTGCCTATCACACATGGTAAATAACATCCAGTTATCCAATGACAAATACTGTTGGAGACAAAAGCCATTCCAACCTGGAGTTTTATGAGATCACAGGTGGTTCTGTTGCTAGCAGGTGTTAGAGAATATGTGAGAAGGAAATGGTGGTAAGATGACTTGCCAGGATCTGACTTTAAGATTTTCATCCACATTCAGGCCTGGCTCTTGAGCAGCATGGCACAGTATGGACTGCATATCTGGTTGTATGCTCATCTTCTTCATGGAGATGGTGGGAGGAATTTTCGCACTGTGCCAGTCTGCAGAACAGCTGCACCGATGCTCAACAGCTGCTACCGCAGCCCTGATTATTAGATGCCAAGAGCAGAGGGGACCATTTTGATCATCTCGGCCATAGAACTTCCCCAAACCAATTCCTAGAGAATGTCTTTTTTTAAAAAATTCCAGTCGTGATTTAAACACGGTCAGTGATGGAGAATCCACCATGACCCTTAGCAAGTTGTTCCAATGGGTTAATTATCCTCACTGTTAAAAACGTATGTCTTATTTCCAGTCTGAATGTGTCTAGTTTCAATTTCCAGCCATTGGTTCATGTTATACATTTCTCTGAAGACTGAAGAGCCCATTATCAAATACTTGTTCCCCATGTAGGTATTTATTGTCACCCAGGCTCCCCAACTGGTAGGGGGCATAAGGGAGGCAGATGATTTTACAAGGATCCCTTGGCCTGATTGCAAAATGTTTGTAAGGATATTATTTAAAGAGTTATGTAGCTCTACTAAAAACTATGTTCTTAAGGTACATAAGCTAAGACAGGTCACCAGATGGTGATAAAAAGGTCCTAGTCAGGCAGGGGATAGTAAACACTTACCTCCTTGACTGGTCATTATATATTGTGTGTCTTACAATGTAGCTCTATTTGCATACAAAGCCATCAGCTAATCAAGTTGATTGTGAAATTGACAAGAGATCAAAAAATCTGCAGGAAGGAACACACCCAGCAGGAGGCTGTCCTGTTTGTGACTAAAATCAAAGAATTAGTCTGGTATAGCAGAAGAATGCACAGAGACATAAGACACGGAGAATTCACTGAGGAGAGAACTGAGTGTGGCTTGTTTCATGAATAAAGGGAACACAGTTTACCTGGCTCAGAAATGCTGGTGAGCAAAGTTATAAGACATAACAGTAACTAATTAAGAATGTCTACATTCTAGAATGCATGTTATGATTTTATATTACATATAATCATTTGTTTCCAATATTTTAACTTGCTACGTCTCAAATCTCTGTACTTCGTTAAATAAACTGTGACTTGTTTTCACTATAAAAATATCTAAGTGTTGTGTGTTAAATGGAGTGGTGATCCTAAAGTGAAATTGTTAACCTGGTGTGTACTGCTTCTTTGGGAGTAGCTGGTCTGTGAAGTCTGTACCCGGGTGCTGGTCACTCCAGGGGGTGCTTGGAGCGCTTGATCATTGGAATTTGCCTATCATGAACCTGTAGAAAAAGAGTGGGGCCAGCGCAGGCCTGGATAGGAGTGTTTGTGCTGCGCAAGGCTGGTGAGGTTGGGGAACTGACGATCAGCAGGGACAGACAAGGCTTCCTCAGGGTAGTAGTGAGTTGCCTCATAATGCTGGGTACCCTTGGTAAGCCTCACATTGTAATCAAGTCACTCTTTAGCTCTTAACCTTCTCTTTGTTAAACTAAACAGACTGAGCTCCTCGAGTCTGTCACCATACGGCATGTTTTCTAATCCTTTAATCATTCTTGTGGTTCTTCTCTGAACCCTCTCCAATTTATCAGCATCCTCCTTGAATTGTGGACACCAGAAATGGACACAGTATGCCAGCAGTGGTCACACCAGTGCCAATTAAGCGGTAAAATAACCTCTCTGCCCCCACTTGAGATTCCCCTGTTTATGCATCCCAAGATCGCATTAGTCCTTTTAGCCATAGTATTGCACTGATAGCTTAGGTTCAGCTGATTGTTCACCAAATCTTTTTGCATTCTTTGTTCCTAGATGTATACTTTTACACTTAGCTGTAGAAAAATGCATATTGTCTGCTTGTGCCCAGTTTACTAGGTAATCCAGATTGCTCTGTATAGTGACCTGTCCTCTTCATTATTTACCAATTTTTGTGTCATCTGCAAACTTTCTCAGTGATTTTATGTTTTCTTCCAGGTCATTGATAGAAATGTTAAATAGCATAGAGCCAAGAGCTGATCCCTACCAAGAAACACACATGTTTGATTATGATTCCCTATTTACAGTAACATTTTGAGACCTATCAGTTAGTCAGCTTTTGATCCACTTAATGTGTGCCATGTACATTTTATATTCTAGTTTTTTAATCAAAATGTTGTGCAGAACCAACTCAAATGACTTACAGAAGTCTATTACAACAACACTATTACCTCTATCAACCAAACTTGTAATCTCATAAAAAGGATATTAAGTTAGTTTGACAGGATCTATTGTCCATAAACCCATGTTGATTGGCATTGACCATATTACTCTCCTCTGTCTTTATTTGTAGTCCTGTTTCAGACACTCCATCGTCTTTGCTGGGATTGCTGTCAGATTGACAGGCCTATAATTACCCAGGCCATCCCACTCACCTTCTCTAAATAGTGGCACATCATTAGCTTTCTTTCAGTCTTCTGATTTCCCCCGTGTTCCAAGACTTATGGAAAATCAACATTTAATGGTCCAGCGAGCTCCTTAGCCAGCTCATTTAAAACTCCTGGAAGTAAGTTATCTGGACCTGTTGATTTAAAAAAGTCTAACTTTAGTAGCTGCTGTTTAATATCTTCCCAGATACTAGTGGAATGGAAAATGTTATCGTCTTACCCCACCCTCTCTCCTCCACAGCCCCACTCCACCTATCTCCTGTGTGCTATTTGCAATTTGTGACATGCAGGGCTGGTGCATGTCTCCCACCTTTGGCAGTGTAAATGCCCCAGTTTGGATGCTCCATAGCCTCAGAGGCAAGATTTATCCCTAAATCTTAGTCTTCTGTATTTGGGCAGATTTGGTTTTTGTTCCCAGGTACATGAATAACAAGTGCTTTTTAAGTGGTCCTCTGGTTGAAGACGTAGGATGTTATTCCATATTCCCTTGGTTTCAGTTCCCTACACAGAGTCTCCTTTAGATTGTACCAAGCTGGAAGTGGGACATGTAAACAGCAGTTGCTCAGCAGTGGCTGCTTATGCCAACTTAAACAGAACATAGTGTGATAATTCAATTTACATTCTCTTCCTCCCCTACAGAAACCAGCTATTTATTCTACGAGCCAGATCCCAGCTAGTGTCAAAAAGTCAGTGGAGCTACACCAATTCATACCAGCTGTAGATTTGGTCCTGCATATTTATATCTGAATTCTTATATGTATTTTTAATAAACTCACCTTCATGAGAAGGAGAGCATTTGGCTACACAGAATGAATGCCTGTTCTGTGCAGGACAGAATGCCAACACACAGCATTTATAGTTAAATTACTTTTTCTAACCCCAGTGTTAATCTTGGCATCCTAGAGACCTAGGAGAACAGAATTAATGATCAAATCCTGCAATGCAAGGACTTTTCTTGAAAGGTGTATTTACTGTGGCTGAAAGATTCCAAACTGCCAAAACTGGAAACAAATCCTCCATTTATCTACAAAACAGGTGTAGCATGGGCAGTGGAAAAGGAAACTTCCCCACAGCACCCTACTAATATGCCTTAACCTTAACTGAGAGGGACCACTTTTAGAGCTCAGTGGGTAGTTAGTTAATCTTTGTCTTTTTGTCTGAGACTACTAACAATAGGGACGAGCACAATGGGAATTGGTGTGATGTGTGCACCACTAGGAATTGGATTGATTGTAGAGGTCTCTTCACAGAAGTCACCAAACAGTTAAAACTTGTTTTATATATATAACTGTGATCCTGGATTGGATATGACCCAGTGACTTGAAGATGAAAATTGTTGTATTTTACCAATTTTACCATTACCAATTTCCTGAATCATCTGTCCCTTGTCTGAAAGTCCACCTGGCTGTATGCTGACACTGTATCTGTCAGTTTCCAGCTGAGCTGACCACATCCCCTTCCTTCTGTGCCAAGGGCACCATTTTTAATCCCTCAGGGTCTTTTGATCTCAGCCCTAGCTTTGGGAAGGTTAAGGGATGACTTGATTAAGCTGTAAGTAGCTATATGGGGAACAAATATTTGATACTGGACTCTTCAGTCTAGCAGAGAAAGGTATAACATGATCCAAGGTTGGAAGCTGAAGCTAGACACATTCAGATTGGAAGTAAGTCGTAAATATTTAATGGAGAGAGTATTTAACCATGGGAACAATTTACCAAGTGCGTGGTGGATTCTGCATTGCTGATGATTTTAAAATTAAGATTGGATGTTTTTCCAAAAGATCTGCTCTAGAAATTTTGGGGAATTTCTATGTCCTGTGTACTACAGGAGTCAGAATAGGTGATCACAGTGGTCCCTTCTGGCCTTGGAATCGATGAAGAGAAAAAACTGCTTAAACCGCATGGTGCCAGCAAGATAGTTTTCCCCCAATTGCTGGCCCAGACATTGTTGTCTTAACTGCTTTGAAGCAAGTACCTGGGAAGCTGTCTTTTCTCTGTTATTGTTTTAGTCTTCCTGGCTTCCATGACAACTCTTCTTTTTCAGGCTCTTTTACATTCAGGCAGGGTAATAGCGTGCAGGTACACTAAGGGACGTGATATTTATAAAACATAATACAATTGTTTCCCAGTTTGTCACAGCATGAATTTGGAGCTGATAGTAACCGTGTTCATGTCACAGTCTGACCTCTTGCACGGTTTGATACAAAGTCTCTCCATTGACTTCAGTAGGCTTTGGATCAGGCCCACAGATGTTACGTTTATACAGCTGATAGGAGAACTTTTAAGCTATTAAAATACTTTCCAAAAGCATGGAAACCTTTGGAAAAATGATTAAAAATAGAACAGAAAAATGTATTTCTTTTTAATATTCAGATTGTACTGCAGCAGGGAAGATGTGAGAGGGTTTTATAAATCAATGTTAATTAATAGTAATATATTAAGGTTTTGCTTGAGGCAGTATTGGTTACAGATCTGTCAGCTGATCTGTTCCAGTTGATGTTAGAATCCTCCTAACAAAGACAACTTCAGAATAAAGGAGTTATAGAACTGCTAAGCATAATTATTACTATTGAGCAAATCAGGATTTTTCTTCACCTTCAGGCAACTCTTCTCTTTTCATGTATTTTTCTCCAGCAAACACAGTTAATGTGGACAATACTGAGAAACCCCCAGTTCTCAGAGTTCCCCTGTGAAGTATACAGTCTTGTCACATGAGCCTTTCATAAAGAATTCACCTTCAATAACACTGAGTAGAACAAGGCGTAGTGCTCATTGTCTTTCTTGAAATACTTCTTGCATTCAGAGTAGGGTGACCAGATGTCCCATTTTTAAAGGGACAGTCTCGTTTTTTGGGACTTTTTCTTATATAGGTGCCTGTTACCCCCCCCACCCCCTGTCCCGTTTTTTCACAGTTGCTATCTGGTAACCCTAATTCAGAGGGAAAGGGAGACTGGTGAGATTGCTTGTCCTCTTGTTGCATATAAAGATCTGAAGCAGATGCTTTGTCCTATTAAGTGGGCATGGGGGATTGGGGGTTGCTCGGGCTATTTCTGTCGCCAGGTTTCCATAAAGTGAAACAGCTTCTGTGCATTATCTACTGGTGGATTCAGCTTGACTGGAATTTTCATTTGTGTTATTGTCTGTTTCCTCTTTTGGGTCCCATGTTCCTTATGCTAGCTATCCTTGTATATGGAAATGGAAACTAATTTCTCTGGTCAATATTGTATATAGATCACCTGCCCTGTCAAACAGAATCATAGCATTGCAGACATTGTTCCTGATATTGTGTAACGTTTCTATGAGCTTTTCTGCAAATTAACTTTCCATAAGAGTAAGCAAGTATCCTTAACTTATTATCCCTTTAGTCCACTCTGCTTTGGTCAGAATGGATTCTTTCCACATAATATAATACAAAGCCTAGTCTCCAATAAAGCCACACACATTTCACTTTATGCCTGTCCGGAATGAGACTGGATACATCATTGAGGATGCAGACCTAAGCAAATTCAACAATTGTTTACTTGTATTGTGCTTCGTATCACATGACACTGAACACATTGCAGTTGGGTGGTGCACAATGTCATGTGATTTTTCACATGACCATAGACTTCAATGGGAGTGTTAGCTACTTACCTGAGGGCAGAATTGGGACCTAATGCAACACATACATGTTACTCCCAGAATATAACCACAGACAACATGTTCCAGGTTCTCAGCTGAGAATGTGACCCCGTATCTCATAGAGAGTATAGTTATATAGAGATAGAATATGGGACTATAAAGAGACTGTAATTTACATTGAGGACATATTATACCATCAGTTTTTCAGAAAATTAAAAGTGCTACCTAGAATACAGATGCACCATGTGACCCATTGTGAAGTGTTTGCAGGGGTTGGCACATAAATTAACTTTTCCCCAAGAAAACTTAATTTAATGGAAAATGTTTATATAATTTTCTCCTTCCCCACTCTTTGCCAAAGGATGAAAGTTTCTCTTCAACTGATTAATTTTCCTTTATGAACTGAAAACACCCTCCCAGTAAGAAGCAGATGTTACAGAAATTTTGCACAGCAGATGTGGCATTTTGTACTTCAAGAGGAATTGGCATTGGTGCAATAACTGGATTTGAGACATGTTTTCCTCTTGTAAAGCCCATAACTTTTCCATATACACAAAACTCTGCAACCTTTGAACTGTAAACTGCCCCAAGGATTTTCTTCTTGACATCTACCTAGGAAAAGCGCTGGAGATTTGATTTAGGGGGAATCAAAGTAAAAATCAGATATTGACAATGGTAACATTGAACCAAATTCATCCCAGCTGTCAACTGAATGGGCATATGCTAGATGGATGAATTTGACCTAGAATATTGTGTCCAGAATATTTCACCCTTGTCCTGTTACTTGTTTTGTAACAACATGATGAGAACCCCCACCCCCCAGAGTGGTCTGCTGTGTAGTTTTCTGAAATATTGCTAATCCTCATGTGCCCATAGGCTGCAGACCTGTATCTGTACAGCACACCTGTGCACTACTGTCTGCAATGACAGGTAGTATTTTCTGTTCTGTCTCAAAACATCTGTATGAAATGCTGTTTTTTCCTATACAGTATGTGCACTGTGTGTGATTGGTTCATTAATTTATCCTGAGAAAATGGCTGTGGCAATGCTACATATGTATTTCCTTATTCCTTTTTAAACTTGTATTATCTGTGGCTTAATGATAATAATTTCTTTCTTTCTGAAAAAGAAAGACATCTATAGGCACTCATCCAGTGATCTGGTCACTTAGCCTACATTGCTTTACACAGATAAGTACCGTCAGCTCCATTTTTCAGTTAGGTTAACTGAGGCACTGAGTTGCTAAGGCATTGCCTACACTTGAAAGTTAGAGCCAGGGCTGGCTCTAGGATTTTTGCTGCCCCAAGCAAAAACAATTTTGGCCGTTCCCCCCCACCCCCGTTTTTTTCTTACCCCACCCCCTGCCCCGCTTCAACTCCGCCCCTTCCCCAAATCCCCAGCCCTGCCTCCTCCCCCCAAGCTCTCAAGCCTAGGAGGGAGGGAGGGAGGGGGAGAAGCGGCGCACGCGCCGCGGCCACTCGGAGTCTCCCCCTCTCTCCCAGGTTTGAGAGCCTGGGAGGGATGGCGAGCAGTGGCGCGCGAGTGGCAGAAGTGGAGGTGAGCCAGGGTGGCCGGGGCACATTTTTAGGGGCGTCAGGGGCGGCATTCTGGCACCGGCCATGCCGCCCCTAAAAGTGTGCCGCCCCAAGCACCAGCTTGTTTTGCTGGTGCCTAGAGCCGGCCCTGGTTAGAGCGCATTAAATCAACCCTGGGCGCCCTAACGCTGGAGGTGTCCACACTGGCAAGGCACTTAGAGCATCTGGGCTCCGGGGCTGGAGCACTCCTGTTAATCCGCCTCCACGAGAAGCAGAGAACTTGCAGTGCCCTGGCTGAAATGCTGGGGTGTCAGTGTGGACGACCTGTTGCATTACTGTACTATGACTAGCCTCCGGAAACATCGCATAATCCCTTGAAGTCAAGTGACCACTCTAGTAATTGTTTTGAACTCAGCTGCAGGCATGCGGATATCCCCTTTCAAAGCTCTGTTTCTGACAGCCCACATGCTTATCTGCTCCGGGACACAAAGCAAACCATTACTGTGGAATATTCCTGCTGCAGAGGCAGGCGTTTGTGCGTGTGTGAGAGAGAGGCAGGGGATGGGGGCTGATGTCGGGGTTTCCCCCTTCCCTCTGCCGCTGTCTGAACTTACAAGACAGCATGCTGACATGCTCTCTGCCCCTAGGGTGACCAGATGCCCCGATTTTATAGGGACAGTCCTGATTTTTTGGTCTTTTTCTTATATAGGCTCCTATTACCCTCCACCCCCTGTCCCTATTTTTCACACTTGCTGTCTGGTTGCCCTATCTGCCCCCCAAAACACACTGTCTCTCCCCCCACATACACACAACACACTCCCTCCCCGCCATTTGAAAAGCACCCTGCAGCCACTTGCTGCATGCTGCAGCCACTTGCACACTGGGATAGGTACCACAATGCACTGCTCTCTGTGGCATTGCAAGAGCTGCCAATATGGCCACGCCACTGCGCCTGCAGCTGACAGTTTGAACACACGGCAGCGCTTTCCCTGCTGCTGTCTCCGAGGGCTGGTTTAACTCCCGGCGCTCTACATCTGCAAGTGTAGCCATAGCCTAAGTGACTTGCCCAAGATCACACAGCAAGTTAGCTGAAGTTCTGGGAACAGAACACAGGCTTCCTGACTGCCTGGTGGGCCAATGGGCCAGCAGCGATGGTAAGCCTTGGCTCAAGTTCATTGTGTCGAGGCACCTTTTACACACCTGTTTACTTTGACTCTGGTCTGACACCTGTAACGATGCGGTTCTGGCGGGACCCAACTGAGAGTGCCAATTCAGGACCAATTGCAAAAAACAGGACAGTTACAGCCCAAGGCTGGGGTTTTTCCGCCTCTAAGGCAAACCAAACCAGCCAGACTAAGAGGACTTCGGTCTCACCCCACTGGCTAACCACAAGTCACACAAGCAATTCCTAAGACACTCCAGTTTCCCAATATCACCACCAGTGCCACTCGTTATGGGGACAAATGGTTATGAAAACCAATACCCCAATAAAAGAAAAAAGATTCTCCTGATCCCATAGGACCAAGCCCCAGACCCAGGTCAATATACAAATCAGATCTTACCCACAAATCACGCTGTTGCCAATCCTTTAGAATCTAAAATCTAAAGGTTTATTCATAAAAGGAAAAAGATATAGATGAGAGTTAGAATTGGTTAAATGGGATCAATTACATACAGTAATGGCAAAGTTCTTGGTTCGGGCTTGAAGCAGAGATAGAATAAACTGCAGGTTCAAATCAAGTCTCTGGAATACATCCCCAGCTGGGATGGGTCATCAGTCCTTGGTGTAGAGCTTCTGTTTGTAGCGAAGTCCCTCCAGAGGTAAGAAGCAGGATTGAAGACAAAATGGAGATGAGGCATCAGCCTTATATAGTCTTTTCCATGTGTAAGAACACCTCTTTGCCCTTACTGTGGAAAATTACAGCAAAATGGAGTCTGGAGTCACATGGGCCAGTTCCTGCATACTTTGCTGAGTCTCAAGGCATATTTGCCTTCTCTCAATGGGTTCATTGTATAGCTGATGGTCCTTAATGGGCCATCAAGCAGGCTAGGCAGAGATAACACCAGCTTGTCTGGGATGTCACCCAGAAGCATAGCATAAGTTTGAAATACAGACAGTATAGAGCCAATATTCATAACTTCAACTACAAAATTGGTACACACATACAGACAGCATAATCATAACCAGCAAACCATAACCTTTTCTTAGACACCTCATTTGACCCCCTTTATACAAGATTTGGGTGCCACTACAGGACCTTGGTTGCAACAATGATCTATATGGTCCCCGATTATATCAATAACGTCACAACACCATCTTTTATTTATATTATATATACTAATACCTTAGTATGCAAGGGAGGGCACACCTTGAGGTTGAAGTGGGGGACTGGTGGGAAGGGATTGCTGGAGAATGAGAGAGGAAGGGATAAACAGGGAGGGAAACTGAAGGGGCAGAGAAGGAGGGGGAAAGCAGCAGAAGGGGCAGGGAGCGTGCGGTCAGGCACCTGATCAAGTGCAGTAGTAGGAGAAAGGCAGGACTAAGGGGGACCAAAAAATAAAGCAATTGAAGAAAAAATATTCATTGGCCAAGTGCCTGATCAGCATCAGTTCTGAGCAAGATACATTTGGCTCAGGAACTGGAAGAGAAGCAGAACATATGCCACTTTTGTAGCTCTCTGTTGTGTGGTTGAGCTAGCAGAGGAGGGGGCTGCAAGACAACCTCACATCATCAGAGAATAACTCCTGCCTTTGGCTTTTGCTGGGTGGTGTAAGGGCAATAAGTAACCTGCTCTTGTAATTCACGATGTGGGTGATGTGTCAGGGACAGAGAAGAGGGGCTGTGGCTGCAGTGCTGATGCGTTTTGGCTAGTCTCTGCTGCTTGCTTGTTCTGGCAAACAAGAATAGCCAGAGCAAAACAGCCACAGTGCTCACCTCTCCTCCCAGTTATGGCCACTTACACGCCTACTAGGTGGATGCCGGTGGGCAGTGCCTGTGTCAGGGGCGGCTCTGTGTTTTTTGCCACCCCAAGCACGGCATTCAGGCGGCTTTTGGCGGCGCGCCTGCGGGAGGTCCGCTGGTAATGCAGATTCGGCGGCATGCCTGCAGGAGGTCCGCCAGTCCCACGCCTTTGGCGTACCCGCCGTCAAATTTCTCCAGAAACCGCGGGACCGGCTGACCTCCTGCAGGCATGCCACTGAAGGCAGCCCAATTGCCGCCCTCACGGCGACCGGCAGGCTGCCCTCCACGGCTTGCCGCCCTAGGCACGTGCTTGGTGCGCTGGTGCCTGGAACTGGCGCTGGTGCCTGGAACTGCCCCTGGCCTGTGTTGGCTCTCCAACACCCAGGGAAGTCATCTGCGATGGCAGTATTCCCAGGTGGCCAGATTAGTCACCTTTATGGCCCTGCTTACACCACCAAAGTAGCGTAAAGGTGCTGTAGGGCAATGCATGTTTCTGTCCCTAAGTTTAGAATTGAGCAAATGATGATACCAGGAGGTAAGTCTCCTTCAGTCTGCTGCTGTTTGCCATGTGGAAGAGGAAGGCAAGTCTATTGGGGTGGCTTGATTCTGGGTCCAGAGGAGGATGGTCCACGGTCATTTTTGCACAGCCCCCCACAATCCATTACAAGTCCTGAATGCAGCTAGAAGGCCCTGAGTTACAGCTTGTGTCTTCAGTTGTGACTGGGCCTCCTGTGAGCTGTGTGGATGGAACTTCTCCTGTGGGAGTCAATGAGATTTGCCTCAGTATGCACACAACTGACAGGATGAGAGGGATGGCCTCTTTTGTGTATTGTCTCCTATTTTTCTATTGTCCAAATATACATTAGTGGCATGTAGAAAGAGAAAAGCAAAGCGCTTCTAATACATTCAGCATAAGCCTCTCTCTGTGCCACCTCCCTGATTTTCTTCCTGTTGAACTACATAAGCACTCAGAACAGAGACCTGAGACAGCAGAGCACGTGAGTTCAGAGCTGTGTGTGTGTGTGTTGTGTGACAGGCCTATTTGTCATCTCTCTGGTACATATCCTGTGCCTACTTGCGATTGGAAGGGCACGTGGAACAGCACAAGCATTTTAAATGATCTTATTCATATTTAAACATTTCAAATCAATCACTCGAGAAAGATAACTTGTTTTGTTATAGGCAGGTGGTGACTAATCGTCTTTTAGCCCACCTTAACCACGTTCAAGAGATGTCAAAGAACTGACAAGTAGAAAAGCCTCTTAGTAACTCTTCATTATGTACAGCTGATGTGGGAGGCACCTACCCCCGCTGCTGTTGGATCGAGATGGGAAAAATAGGGCTTCCAAGTTCCATTTTCTTATCCTTGAAGCTTCATTACTTAGGTAATGGCAAAAATATGTTCCTCATATAGTGTAACTAATACATGTATAATCCTTCTTCCCCGCACAGAAATTGACAATAATTTTCACATTCAAAGCTTAATTTTTAAGCCCTTTTTTGCATGATGCAGCTAGGATGAAACATTTAGGGTGCCTGGTTCTCAGCCTTCTTATGATCTTTTTGTTCTGCTCCATTGGTGCAAATAGGGCATAAACTGGTTTAACGGGTTAACTGAGAATGTCTTTGGCACAGGAGTTGTTGGATGGCACAGAGTCAGCATAAAAACTCTATGCCACTCATCTACTCCAGCCCTAGAGTATGGCTGAAGCGCCTCTACACTATAGCCACCAGAACAGCTGTTTGGAAACGTAGGCAGCAGGTGTAGGTTAGGACAGCTCTGAGGCTGATTTAAGTTAGACTGTGAGCCAAAGGGGCTCCTTCTTGACCCTAGGATTGGGGCGCTACAAAAGATGTAGGAAAGTCAATTTTACTCCCACCTACCTGGGACCTGAACCAAGTGTAGCTCGTCCGGACATGAGAATCAGCATCTAAAGCTTCAGCAGATGCCGGTCGTTGACAGAAGGTTTTTTTAAAGTGTAATTGTGAATGATGAAGGATATTCTGTAGCTGGAATACAGGACATTTTAGGAATGAAAAAAAGACAGGTACTCTTTGAGCTAGCAAATATACCACCAAATGGTTATTTCTTCCAAATATATTTCTAAATCTTTAAACCAGATTGTGGCTCCTATTGTTTCCTTTGGCAGCTTATTCTTATGAGTTTCTCTCTGGGTAATGAAATTCCATTTACAGGAAATCTTCTAAGTGTCTCCCTGTGCCTGAGGTTTTTAACTTTTTTGAAGGCTGAATCTCTGCTCCTCTGACCTCTGCAGCACTGTTGCCATCGGACTGGCCAAGTCACCTGGCCACTGGGAACCTCCAGTTCTCAGCAGCAGCTCTCAGTTAGGAACATTTAAAAGAGCTTCACTCTCTAGCTAGGCAGCATGGACAGGAATGCATCTCTAAGCCTAGGGCCACTCTAGGTGGAATCTCTATTGTTAGAGTCCTGAACTGTAACCATGTAGATCCAGCCTGGAGGAGTCAAAGCATAAAGATGGAGGCTAGAGCATAATCCTCCTTCCAACCCATAGCCACAGGCTCAGAGCTATGCCTGGAATAACACTGGACAATGCTCTGGCCATATGTCTTTGGCTGCATGGGTGTGCGACCCAGAAAAGGGAGCAACCGCCAGGCTCAGAGCCTCTTTTCCCTGACCCCATGCAACAAGGAGCAGACAGAGGTAGATACCTAGCTAGCGGCAAGGGGCTAGATACACAAAGGGACTTAGGTACCACATTAGATGCCTAAGTAAATCTAACATTTAGGTGCCCCATAGTCAGCCTTGGTCTAACCCCCTAGGCACCTATATTTCTGCCGGAGGGCATGCACAAAACTGTGTAAATCCTGACATCGCCAAGCTGCTCTGCACCCAATCTCACAGTAAGACATGGTGAGATTCTCCGACTAAGCATTCCCCTGCATAGCTCACCTGTGAGGTCCAACCTACGTGCTCTAAGCATGCTTAACCTGCACAAAAACTGCTCCTGGGAGTGAGCTGTTCAGGAATGTTGAGTGTGTGTGTGCATGGATCTCATTATAGACTAATGGGCACTCTCCTGGGAGATAGGAGACCCAGGTCTGAACCCACCTTCTGCCTGATTTGGAGCAGGGACTTCAGCACAGGTCTCCTACCTCCCACTTGCATGCCCTCACCACTAGACTATTCTGGGGCGGTCTCTCTCACTCCCTCCTGTTGATGCTGCTCCACTTTGTATAAATAATTAACTACTCATTGAGAGAATGAGAATGACTCTATAGCCCTGTGGTTAGGGGAGTGGGGATTTGAAAACAGTATCTCACACCCTTGGTCAGGTCCCTAACCACTGGGCTTTGGCTTTAATAGGGTGGTGCTCTCCTCCATGTGAGATAGGATTGACCTGTCTTAGGTGCCTAACTTCGGGAGAAGAGTCATGGCTATGAATCCCCATCAGAGAGAGGTGCCTTTCTCTGGCCCAGAGTTAGGCACTTAGCTGAGATGAAGGTGTTAGACTCCTCCCCTCTCCTCAGTGTTTCCTACTGGTTTGCTCCCTACTCAGATTGTTTGCTTCTGAGAATCTCATTCTGAAGTGCCTACCTCTCCCCCGGCATTGTCTAGGGAGCTTGGGTGCCTGACTTGGAGCTGAGAATTCTACTGGGCACCAGGGCACTTAAGAGTTAGCTGCTGCAATGCCTAAGTCCCTTTGTGGATCTGGTCCTGGGATCCTAGCCAAAGCATCCCCAATTTGATGCCAGGAACCAGTCAGATCCTCCTTTCCAACCCAGGGCAAGCAGCAGCCAGCACTAGGGCAACCACAGTCCTCCACCCAGTTCATGACAAGGAGAAGCCACGGCAAAGCCTCAAGAAGCTGCCAAAATTCCTTGGACACCAGCCCAGTGAGATGGAAGAGCCAGTCACGATTATAGGGTTTCCTGTGTTCCTAAAGCTCTTTCCATGCCACAGGCTCTTTTGGTTTAAAGTCTGATAATCAGGACATTTGTGGTCATTTATGTAAATAAAGTAAAGCATATTAATCATATATGCAAGCTAGGGCACAAAAGTCATTTGCATAAAGTCTCCAGATTTCAGAACCTCTGACCTTAACAGGTATCTATGTCTTAGTTCATTAAAATTTCATTGATTTCCATAGAATATTAGGACACACCTGGTACCTTCAGTAGCAGTCATGTGGTTAAATTCGTGACCCTGTTCTTGTATCAGGAACTTGAAAAAAGCTGAATTCTGTATACCTCACTAAGGTACATTTTGAAAATATTAGACATTTGAGGCATCATACAGCATTCCTTGCAGGCAAATTTCCAGTGACTCCAATAAGGAGCTTTGCCTATGTAAGGACTTTAGGAGCATACCCATAGTACTTCTAATTTTTGTGTAGCTCTAAGATCCTAGAGTATTTTGGTTACCTTGTGCTGCAGCGCTCTCTCTTTTGTATGATATTATGCTTAAAATACCAGTGTTAGATAGTGTTCCAAAGGTACTATCGGTAGCGTGAGAGCAATCACACTAGATGCTTTCAGAACAACACTGGAATCATTTATTCTGTGCCCAATTTGATACCATACTGGCCACATGAGTCTCTTTGAACGGCTATGAATGTTAGAGTGCTTGCTACCACTACCTCCAGAATGCTTTGTCTGTGAAGTATTTTGTAGCATCTCTGCTATCATCATTTGTATTTTAGTAGTACTTAGAGGCACCAATGAAGATGGGAGCCCCGCATTGTGCTATGCACTGTGCAGGCACACAGTCACAGGCAGTCCCTTCCCCTCACACAATCTAAACAGACAAGAGATAGGAGGGGAAACAGAAGCACAGAGGTGACATGAGTTGGCCACAGTCACACAGTAGGTCAGTGGCAAAGCCAGAAACAGAACCCAGGTCTGAGTCCCAGTCCAGTGCCCTACCCTCTGGGCCATGCTGCCTGGCACAGATGGTATTTTCCCCTATTGTTCCCTGTCATATGAGTTTACATTTCTCTGAAAGGAATTGCAAAAAATACTTAAACTGTTCACCCAACCACGGTCTTTGCTTCATTCAAATCCATCCTCAAAACTCACTTCTGCCCTCTCATCTATGAGGAGTTAGAAGAAAACAAGTACTTTAATGGAACCATTGGAATGTATTAGTGCTATAATACTTGGTCCAAAACACACTGAGGTCAGTGGAAAGACTTCCATAGACTTGCCATGGATTTTGGAGCAGGCATTTACTAAGTAATTTTGTGATCTTACTACCCCCTCATCCTTTCTCCCTTCTTCCCTCATTTTTTTTTGCCAGCTTATGATCCACCCTTATTATGTCATATTAAATTTTGATTGTAAACAGTTTGTGGAGTACCCAGATTATACTTATTTCTATGCAATGCCTAGCACAATCTGAGTGCTTAATACATAAACATTAGTAATAAATACAAATCTAGCCAAGTCATTGAGAATGGTACCACCCTCTTCTTTTTATACTGACTGACCACTTTGTCTCAGCAGCAAAATCCATTCCCTTAGAACACTTTCTCTTTTAGGCCATTGATTACACAATCACACGTAATCTTAAAAATTAACTGTACTCTTTGCATTACTCCATTAATTAGCTTCCTCCATAGTGAATTATTTCCACACATTCATATTTGTTCCTTTGGTCCGAAGCTGACAGTGAAGGACAAAGAACCTCCTGCTGCTTTAACTATTTCTAAACCAGTGATCAGAGGCTCTGGAAGGCTCCACATGCAGCCCTACTTGATTGGGAGGTCAGTAATTGAGTTACAAGGGGGATGGTAGGGGAGAGGGAGAGAGGTGGAAAGGAGAAGACACTTGTGGCTGTAAGTACTCCACTGGGTAAAGAGAAAGCACTTGTACGGGCCAGAAATGATACTGAGGAGGAGGAAGTTAAGCTGTACATTTTTCTTTCTTACAATAGCATATAAAATAGGGAAGTACAACTCAGTTGATTTTGTTTGAATATGTACACTGGTATTTTTCATGTTTGCAAGAATTTCTCCCAGTGTGTCTGATGCTGGTCTCTCCCTCAGAACCTTGCATAACTGTGAAAGCAGTATCCACTCACTCTATTTAATTTCCAAATTTCATGAAAGAAAATGTGTCAAATGTCAAAGTGATTTCAATTTGGCTGACTGCTGAGTGCTTTGAAATAGGTTCTACTTTCTGTACCATATATTCTCTGCAAAATGGTTTAACAGGATGAAGCTATTCATTTCAGTTGACATAGCTTTCCAAGTAAATGAACGATATATTTCCCCCTCTAACTTTATTAGACCATTATTAAGTTAGACAAGGAAGACAAGGGCACTGTGGAGAAATTAAATGAATTCTTTGCATCAGTCTTCACTGCAACTGCAGAAGATCTGAGGGAGAGTCACACAGCTGAGCCATTCTTTTTAGGTGACAAATGTGAGGAACTGTCTCAGATTGAGGTGTCAATAGAGGTTTTGGAACAAATTGATAAATTAAATAGTAATAAATCATCAGAACCAGATGGTATTCACCCAAGAGCTCCAAAAGAACTACTAATTACTAAATGTGGTATGTAACATGTTGCTTAAAACACATTTTGTACCAGATGACTGATGGATTGCTAATGTAACACTGATTTTTTAAAAAGGTTCCAGGGACAATCCTGGCAATTACAGACCAGTTAACCTAACTTCAGTACCAGCCAAATTGGTTGAAACTATAGTAAAGAACAGAATTGCCAGACACAGATGAACATAATATGCTGGGGAAGAGTCAACATGATTTTTGTAAAGGAAAATCATGCCTCACCAATGTATTAGAATTCTTTGGGGGGTGGGGTGGGGATTGTCAACAAATGTGGACAAGAATGATTTAGTGGATATAGTATACTTGGATATTCAGAAAGCCTTTGACAAGGTCAAAGTAGGCAGTCATGGGATAAGCGAGAAGGTCCTCACATGGATCAGTAACTGATTAAAAGATAGGAAACAAAGGGTAGTAATAAATGATCAGTTTTCACAGTGGATAAAAGTAAATAGGGGCAGGTCCCCCAAGGATCGCTATTGGGACCAATGCTATTCAACATA
Organism: Trachemys scripta elegans; assembly: GCF_013100865.1. Classification (NCBI taxonomy): domain Eukaryota; kingdom Metazoa; phylum Chordata; order Testudines; family Emydidae; genus Trachemys; species Trachemys scripta. The sequence goes on from NC_048300.1 coordinate 99,428,451, forward strand.
CTCATAAATGATCTGGAAAAAGGGGTAAACAGTGAGGTGGCAAAGTTTGCAGATGGTACAAAATTACTCAAGATAGTTATTCTCAAAGCTGACTTCAAAAAGTTACAAAAGGATCTCACAAAACTGGGTAACTGGGCAACAAAATGGCAGATGAAAGTCAATGTTGATAAATGCGAAGTAATGTACATTGGAAAACATAATCCCAACTATACATACAAAATGATGAGGTCTAAATTAGATGTTACCACTCAGGAGAGAGATCTTGGAGTCATCATAGTGTGTTTAGATGTTGATGGATGTTTGGCTGCGTGTTTGTGTTAACTCTGTGTGCCGCCCCAGCCGTGCACAGAGAGCTGTTATCCTTGGAGAATGTTTTTGTACTACCCTTAATATCAGAATGTTCTGGTACCACTTGATATCGAAATGTGTTTGCCGTAAGTACTTTGTAATGAGCATGTCTTAAAAATGTGTATTCCTGCAATATTAGCCCTGTTCTTGCCAGATTCTGTAAGCAGGTCCTGCCTCATACCAGGCCACTATTATGAGGGTTTATGTTTCAGGCTCTCTTTTTACTACACATGGAGAGTTCTCTGAAAACATCTGTTCAATGTCCAGCAGCAGGCAAAAAAATTAACAGAATGTCAGGAACAATTAAGAAAGGGCTAGATAATAAGACAGAAAATATCATAATGCCTCTATATAAATCCATGGTATGCCCACACCTTGAATACTGAGTGTAGTTCTGGTCCTCTCATCTCCAAAACGATATATTAGAATTAGAAAAAGTCCAGAGAAGGGCAACAAAAATGATTAGGGGAATGGAAAAGCTTCCATATGAGGAGAGATTAAAAAGATTGGGATTGTTTATCTTAGAAAAGAGAAAACTAATAGGGGTTTATGAAAAAGTTCTTAAAACCATGAATGGTATGGAGAAAGTGAATAAGGAACTGTTATTAACCCCTTCACATAACACAAGAACCAGAGCTTACACAATGAAATTAATAGGCAGTAGGTTTAAAATAACCAAAAGGAAGAACTTCTTAACACAACACATAGTCAACCTATGGAACTTGTTGCCAGGGGATGTTGTGAAGGCCAAAAGTATTACTAGGTTCAAAAAGAATTAGATAAGTCCATGAAGGATAGGTCCATCACTGGTTATTAGCCAAGATGGTCAGGGATGCAACCCTATCTTCTGGGTGTCCCTACACCTTGGTGTGCCAAAAGCTGAGACTGGATGACAGGGGATAGATCACTTTACAAATTGCTTTGTTTTGTTGATTCCCTCTGCAACATCTGGCACTGACCACTGTTGGAAGACAGGATACTGGGCTAGACAGACCATTGGTCTGACCCAGTATGGCCATTCTTATGTTTTTATGGTTACCTGAAATGAAACATACTGATAGGCTTTATCCTTCAAGCTCCTGTTTTCCTCCTTTCTATCTACTTAGATGACCCTTATCACTGTAGTACCTGAGCATCTCACAATCATTAATGGATTTTTACCCTCAACACACCTGCAAGGTAGAGAAGTACGTTCCCCATTTTATAGTTGGGGAAGTGAGGCACAGCATAGATTAAGTGAGCCCCCAAATCTATATCTGCATTTAAACTCTCCCAAAGTGCCTCGGGGTTCAGCCCATTACAGAGGTAAAGGCCAGCCATAAAATTCAGATCTCGGTCCAAACTCAACCAAAACTGAGGAGTGCACAGGTTTGGAGTTTTGGCTTGGATTCATATCTAGTTCCTGTGTTCTGTGGTCTTCCCCCCATCTCCACTGTACTGATATGATCAGCCGAGTGCCAGAGCAGGGGCTGGCTTAAAATGGCTCATGGGCTGGATCCGGCCCGTGGGCTGTAGTTTGCCCATCCCTGCTCTAAGCACACCCACTGGATCACCCCAGTGTGAAGGGTAAAAACAACAAGAAGTCCTATATGCATATTTCCCCTTACCTGTACCTTAATCTTTCTTTGCTTTTTTTAAATATCAGGAAACTGTATTAGCAGCCACTGAGTCAGTGTACACTGACCCGTTAAGCCCTCCAGGGAGGAGAGGGGAAGGAGTCTATCTTGTCCCAGTTACTGGATCACTCTGGGGTTTGGGTGGGAAATAGGCGCATGGACCCGAGAGTTAGGCAGCAGGACGTGTTCCCAGAGGCAGAGACTTATGTGCCTGGGAAACTTTTACTGCAAAAACTTGGGCCTTGGCTACACTTGGCAATTCACAGCGCTGCCGCTGTGCTCGGGGGTGGGGGGGAGCGGGCGTTTTCACACCCCTGAGCGCAGCAAGTTGCAGTGCTGTACAGCGCCAGTGTAGCCAAGGCCTTAGGCTCAAAAGTGAGTTTAGTCGCCTACAGTGTTAGGCAGCACTGAGTGGAAGTTTTGTGGATTGTAGTGTGACTAAAAATGGAAATTAGGTCCTATTATCTTTGTGGATCTGGGTCTATCTGACAAGGATTTACTTCTCCACTGGCATGATAAAGGACAGGTTTCCATTTTTAGGGGAAAAGTGTTTTATACTTCCCAGGAATGACCATATTTCGTATTAATTTGTTTTGGTTACAGCCGCTGCTGAGCACACTTAGAAGTGGATGCATGTGGCTTGGAAGTCACAACGACAGCATTAGATGCAAATGGAATGTTATGTCATCAGCCCAAAGAGTCCAATTGCTCCCTTAGCCATAGCATAGCAAGGCTGTTGTACTAAGAGATCACATTTTATTATTATGGGCATAAGGACAAAACCCTTAGTGTCAAAATCTTAAAAGCTTCTGGAGCTGAGGGCCATTAACCCCAAAATAGTTATAATATGCCAGGAAAGTAGAATAGAAGAATCACTATGACAAAATGCCAAATACCCACCTTCTCATTGAAAATGGGAGGGAATGTTGGATTCCAAATAGAAAATGGCTAGAGATCTGCCAAGATGACAGTTATACCATCCACAGGTCCACAGAGCATACATCATAACCAACCCTGAAGGTTAGTCTAGTGTCCCAAACAAAACCAAGAAGGCCACTGACTCTCTCTATTTCTTGAGGGCATCCAGAAAGCTAGTGTCTGTGTTTGTGCACTGTCAGAAGTAACAAATGCTCACCAGTAATTGTCAACGAAAATCACCATGAGCATCAACCACAGCCTCTAGCTGGTGGAGCCTTAGAAGCTGAACAGGACACTGCAGAACGAACTATTCTGAGAATAAGAAAGTGGCTGGTGAACAGAAGTCTCAGAGGTTCAGAATTAGTAGTTACTGGCAGATGTGCAAATTTTAGGCAGGATTGTCGTCTCATTTCTAAAGGAGGTTCAGGCCCTGTATCCTGATTTTCATTCTAGACATTTATGTTTTTGTGTTACATTGTGTTAGTTTGTTGCTGATGGTTTTAGCTGCTAGGTTTTGGCCACAGTTATCGGGCGACCTGTGTCTTAGGCTCCCTCTTGAGTGCACCCCTCAGATGACAGGCCCGGCTTCCTGCTCCTCATTCTTGTTGGACCCATGTGGTCCAACCACTCGTGGACTGGAATTCTGGCCTGCAGCCCCGTAGTTTCCCAACCATGTTAACACAACAGGCCTCACTGGATTTGACATGTTAAAGAGTTTCCTTCAAAAGCCTGTCACAGCCTAAGTTTGCAGTGATACTGAAACAGTGTCTTCTGAACAAAGCATTATTTATTCTTTCACCCCAAGATATGAAGGGTAAAAACAACACCGAGTCCTATATGCATATTTCCCCTTACCTATACCTTAATCTTTCTTTGCTTTTTTTAAATATCAGGAAACTGTATTAGTAGCCACTGAGTCAGTGTATACTGACCCCTGTCAAGTGACCTCTGTAGCTGTGACCCAAGTCATATGAAATAAAGACTCTTATTAGCTCTCCTGTATGTCTCACCATTATTATTCAAGAAGTTCCAAAGGCACAGAACAGCATGTGCCTTAAGCTCTGCCCTCCTGCTCTGCTGAAGCTGGTGTTTGTTGGAACTGGACATTCTAGTTTCCCGCAGATCTGAAGGAGTCACACAGCTGAAAAAAACCCGTTACTAAAATCAGCAAGGAATTGCTGCACTGTTCCTTGTCCAGCATCTGTAACCAGGCCACTGCCTAGAAACTACCCATAAAAAGTATAAATGTTAAGTCCAAGATTCATCTTTTTCAAAGTTCAGGAAAATGCCACAAGCACAGAAACTGATCATTCAAATTCATCTCCTAGAGCATCCATTTCATTGAATCGTGTGCAGACGTCCCAATGAAACAAAAAAGTCTGTATTTATGCTGGCAGGACTCCTAGGCATTAGCAAGGAAATCTGCATCTTTTGAAAACCTTGATATTTTAGATAGAAATTCCCAAAAGACTAATGTTCATTTTTCACATCACTATGGTTTCCGAAATATGCAGCTAAACCACAAACCCAGGTACCATTAAAAGTTGTGCAGTAAACGCCAGATATTCTTGAAGGCAATAGTGTTTTTGCCTTTGCTTTAAGCTCAGATACCTCATAAGTATGGTACAGTGACAAAGAGAGGAGAAACACGGAATATGAAAATGGTAAACAGTGCCCTGGTGTAAGTGACTACACAAAGTACAGGGCAATGATGAATGAGACATTGAATCTTGACTCAGGTGATCTGACTTCTCAGTGATATTACAGGTACTATCTTGAGGATTCTGCAGAGCTCTGGGCAGAGCACAATGTTTTGTTCTGTGGGGGCTGAGGAGCAAACCACCCAAGAGAGCAACAGGGGAGAAATATGTGTGAGGTTTCTTTTCTTCCCCCTTCTAATGGTGTTATTGGGGAAAGTGCAAGTGAAGAATACAAGGGAACAATGGGAATGCAGAGAATGAAGGTGATGAAGAGAATGTGAAAGAGAGCATGAAGAAATTAGATGGAGGAAAAACAGGCATTTAAAAGATAATATACCACATACAGAAGAAGAAAGGAAATATTGGACTTAAGAACTAGAAAAGGGAAGAGGAAAGAGGACAAAATCAAGGCAGGTTCAGTAAGTTAATTTGTTTAATAAAGTTACTACAAAATGATAGCATACAAATTTTAATATATTAAAAGGCACAAATACAAACAATACCTTCAGAAGCTCATACAGTTCTCATTATAACCTCCCTCTCCTTATCACAACTGTGTGTGTACTAGTTGGTATGCTGTATCTATATCATATAGACACAAAAACCTGTGGTGAAATGAGGAGAGTTATGTTATTATTGTCAGCTTCCCAATATATTGCCAACGGTAATAAGAAGGGGTGCTTCAGAAAGAATTTGTGAGTGAGATAGGCGACATGTGAGGAAGTATCTATGTGGAGTGGATCCTGAAGTTGGGTCAGCCACATCATTTTGGTGTTTCAGGCCTCAGCTATCCTTAATGAGCATGTTTACATGCCTTTTGCTGCTTTTATGTTCTGTGATTTTGGTGCTCTGATGCCTAGTGGTTTCCAAAATTGCACATGGGCATTTCAGTGTGTCTCTATTGACTGATTTTTGTATGATTTAACAGCTCATAGCTAGAAGGAAGATGTTAGAATGTGACTTTTTATTCTGCTAGTGAAATTGATGTGCATTTCTTGCACACAGTATAAGGTGGCAAGCTAGATAAGTGGTAGTCAGCTATAATGCTTCCAGAGGAAGTCTGCCACTGTTGCACTGAAAGGAGATGAAGAAGCAAGTGACAGAATTTTGTGGGAGAGAAATAAGCAGAGCAATGAGCATTGCTTGCTTTACAGAAAGACTGAGGACTTCTGTTTGCCAGAAGCTGGGAATGGGCAACAGGGGATCACTTGATGATTGCCTGTTCTGTTCATTCTCTTTGGGGCACCCAGCATATGCCACTGTTGGCAGACAGGATACTGGGCTAGATGGACGTTTGGTCTAACCCAGTATGGCTGTTCTTATGTTCATGAACACAGAGCCTGATTTTGCCACGTTACTCAGGCTGAGAGGGGCCTTACTTCACCAGTAGCCCAATTCATATAAATGGAGAAGATATTAATCAGATGAGTGTCTGCTGTGTGGTTTGGTATATCACATTGTTACCACTGACAGGTGCCTATTGCCAAGTACTCATGATTATTTCCAATAATTTAAAGGAATAGCTAAATATTAGCTCTCATTATTCGTAGTCCCATCTGTTTTTTGACACTAACGTTGATCTGGGGTAATACACATCTCTGAAATAGTGTGAAAAGCAGTAGAGCAGGAATTTGACTTGAAAAATGAAGTTGGTTATTATGAAACGGAACTGTCAAAGCTTAGCCACTAAAACTGAGGGGAAAAAAAGACCTCAAGTGTTGAATTTAATCTATATTCAACTATGTGTTTGTACCTCACTGTTCATATCACTTTTCAAGGCTTGAACTAGCTATAGCTTGGAAAGCTACATGGAAAAACATTACATTCGTGACTCAATATAATCAAGGAGCAGCCTTTTCTCCTACATATTGTATCGTCTTTACACATGGAAAGGTTGAAAACATTCTTTTTGGGAAAAGATTCCCGACAACGTCGAGGGCTTGGATCATTTAACCCATTCAGTGTATTATTTATTTATTCTATCTCTTTAACTCATTCGGTGCACATGGTGTAATATGTGTAATGTTTACCCTCAGTACTGCCCCACATATCTGGTATATCCTGTTTCAAATGCCTGGGTACTAATGGAATGTCAGCCCAGAGAACAATGCTAGATGCTTCTGTTGCACAGAAATGGCAGCAACGTTCAGGTGCTAAATGGTTAATTAAATAGTAGGCCTCCTTTGCTACTCTTCCAAAACCCATCTTGCTTCTAATCTATACCACCATGGCACATGGTGCATGGTACGATGCAACACCACATTACGATTACGGTGCTTCTACTTTGATTACACTATGATGTGTAGTTTGAGGGAGGAAGGTGAGAGAAAGATGTTGCTGGAAGAGGAGATGTTGATTGAGAGTAGTTAAGAACAGTATTTCTTTGTTTCCCTGTCTCAGCAACCACCTTCAGTATCTATCACTCCCTTCAGCAACCTCTTCATTTTCTCATTCCTTCACTGCCTCAGTAATAAATGTTCCTTTCATTCCTGTCACCAGTTTCTAAGTGCCATTTCTTCTGTTTTCCTTCTTTAGTTTCTCAGATTACCATGATCCAAACATTTCAGATCATTCATCTTCTTGAACTGAACAGCGAGGATATAATAGTTGTTTTTAACTAACTAAAGGCTCAGGACTTTCTTCTGTTTCTAGAACCACCCCCCTCCCCGCCGTTTCTTTGAGTTTCTAAAATATTTGATAAGTTTTTCTTCATTTCTGGTGTCCATCTGAGAGCAGAATCAGAAATATCAGCTATCTCCTGGGAATGTCTGTTTTCTGAAATGTCTAGTCCGATTTTTCAGAAACAAAAGTTGCAGAAAGAATGGATAAACATTTAAACCTTTGGATGCTTACTTGATCCAAATCCAAACTCTAAGCCTTTTGAGGTTGCTCTATCTCTCATGCATGTCAACTGACAGACAGATGCATCAGAAATGTGCTCTGGTAGCTGTGGATGTCAAATGATACTGCCCCTGAAACTAGCTTCCACGCTGCTACTATAGCATTGAATCATAACAGACTGGGACAAAATGGTGCTAAAAAGGGATGCTGAAGGGATGAACTTGCAGCTTCTATCTGCAATTAAGGCCTTAATTCAAACTATACTCAAAAATACTTTATATCTGTTATATTCCAAAAAGCAGCTCCTCTCTCACTGGGGTCAACTCTCAATAATGTGACTCCCTCTTCTTCTGGCCCACATTCCAAGACTGAGGGCCCTTCACTGATGCCCCTTTAAGTGTCTGCAGATCCTTCTTCTTCAATTGCCCCCACAAGCATAGCTAGTCCTTATTTCTCCTCCATTTCCCATTTAGAGTCCTGCAGACCTTCTGCCTCCTCTATTGCCCTGCCCCAGTAGAGCCAAGAAACAACTGTGCAATGATACTCCTGGATCCCTTCCTGCCAGTGCTCTCTCTTGCTCCCCCATCCCCATAGCAATCGTAGCACTCTTTAATCATGAGACACCTTCAGAGATCCTTGGATCTAAGCTTTTTGGGTCCAAGGGCTTCCTCCAAACCTGCTGCCCAGATTGGTACATTCATCGATCTTGTCTTAATCGCAGCACAGTGTTGTAAGGTTAGATTTGTCCTGTCCGGTTAAGCCAGGCTTTTACGAGACAGGAGGCAAAGAGAGAGACAGGAAACAAGTAGGAGGTATAAAATGGGAGGTAGCGTAAACCTTATGTTCACATCTCAAGAGCTACTCAGAACATACCCTTGGAGACGGCAATGGCTTTTGGTTCCCTCTGATCATCCAGTCTGGTCAGAATATCCTTCAAGATCAGGAATAAAAAGGCCCAGTGGAATGATGATAAATCCCTGGATCAGACCCAGCATATAGTGGTAGACAATGGGATAGACGCTCGTCAACAAGGTGAGAACAATTCTGACCTCTTTACAAGCCTCCTGCCATGTAAAGTGATTTGCCACGGTCTACTCGACACCCCCTGACCCTCAATCAAAAAACCCAACAACAAAAACCAACCAGCATAACTGTCCAATCAAATTATCTTTCCTCTTCTTTGAAGATGATTATTAGATGCTATTAGAAGGAACAGATAACTGGTCTGTTGATACAACAATTCTGTGAGTTCACCAGAAACCTTGAAACTCTTTTCACACTATTTGTTTGACTTTTTTTCTGGGCTTTCTTTCAAGAAGTTTTACATAGCCTCCTGCCACCTTTCACCCTAATTGGACAATCTACATTTCGACCAAGACCATTTCATTGCAAAGGCCTGCATCGTTCTCCCCCTGTCCCAATCAGATCTGTGCATTCAGGGGATCCTCCACAAGTGGACCTCCCACTCCTGTGCTAGAGGGGGAAGGTCACCTATCTCCCTGGCAACTTACCCCCACTTTGTGAGTTCAGGGTTTGCATAGGGATGGAGATTGGGATGGATGCTCTTTGTCCGCACCTTTGGTCCTACAGAATTTAGGTAGAAAAGTTAATACAACATAGGACTGCATTATCTTTTTTCAAGATGACCAGCAGGAGGTGCCACATAGTCTTCACTTCGCTACAGGGTGGTAGAATTTATGATCCCCAATTCTAGATATTCTGCTCTAACTACCAGACCACAGAAGGGATTTAACCCTGTGACATTATATGATTAAAATATGACCAGGTAGATCATTGTTGCTATCAGTGTTGTATAAGTGCAACAAATCTTGTATGAAATGTGTCAAGTAAGGGGTCTATGGAAAAGTTATAATTTGCTGAATAGGACAATCATATTTTGCATGCATGTATCATTTTTGTATCTGAAGTTATGAATATTAACTATGTACTTGTATTTCAAAAGTTTTCTCCTGTGGTAACACCCACAAGGTATTTAGCCAGCACACTGTGAAGGGACTATTCAAGTTGATGACTTATCAACAAACACAATGGACCATGGAAGAAGCCTATCTACACCTAATGGATTTTCATGTGAACGTTCTAGCTAGAGTATGGGTAATGGCCTCTGCTATGACTCAGCAAATCATGCAAGGGCATGTGACTAAACCAATTGACTCCAAATTCCATTTTGTTACCCGTAATTTTCCACAAACTAAAACAATGGGTGTGCCTCCACATGGCAGAAGCTATAAAAGGCCCTGGAAACACCTCTTTCCTGCTCTGATCTTTGCACTATTGACTTATACTAATGGGAGCATTCTAAGCAAGGGACTGAGGACTTTCCAATTATTTGGGAGCAACCAGAGACTTAACAGTTTATTTCATCACTGCTTCAAGCCTGATCCAAGAACTCTTTGCAACACTAAAGCTCACATCTCTACTACGAAACTGACCTCAAAACTATATTCATATCTGTATGTGTAGTGATTTTTACCAATACTCTCTCTCTTTTCTTTTTAAATAATTTTTAGTTTAGTTAATAAGAATTGGGTGTAAGTGTATATTTGGGTCAGATCTGAAATAGTCATTAATCTGGGAGGTAATGTGCCTGATCCTTTGGGATTAGTAGAACTTTCTTATATGATGAATAAGATTTTCAGTAATCTCTCGTCATATTTGACTTGGGTGTCTGGGAGGAAGCCCAAGGCTGGATTGCTTTAAGGGAACTGTGGTTTCTGGGTAACCAGTAAGGTCTTATAGAAGCTGTTTTGTGGCTAGCTCAGTGGATCTAAGTATTGGAATGACCACCAGCTTTGGGGATTGTCTGCCCCATTCTTTGTAGTTTTCCCTAATTAAGTAACCTCAGTATGGCCTCCCTGGGACCCCGGTCACAAACTAAAGGACTGCACATAAAGCACTTCTACATCATAGTGCTGTTTTACCTGTGTGGTTTTGCCTTTTTTTTAAAGGAAGAAGAGGAAAGGGTGGTTTGATAACATCCCCTCATCGATGCTACAAAATAAGGGATGATACAATGCCATGATCCTTATGTATGTGGAGTAATGGGTAGCCCTGTTCTTAAAATAAAAAAGAAAAGAAAATATTTTCAAGTTGCACATCAATAAATCAATATATTTTTCCAAATCCAGAGACATTTTCATATTGTTTGAACAATCCTCTTGCAAAACCCTCTCATATGTTGCAAATTCTCAAACCACAGCTGAAACACAAAACTGAAAGGAAGTGCCATAAAGAACTAAAGCTTCATCCAAATCACAGATTTGTCCTGCCATTATTGCTCCACCTTGGCAAACCAGGCAGTCATTTTCCATTCATTTAGGACTGAGTCAAGCAGGATCAATTCTGGCTTTGCTTGTCTATGTCCTGTGATGTAATGCCATCTAATGAAGCTGCAAAGTACAAAAACTGACTTCTGCCAGCAAGACCATTATAATGTACTTCCCTCTATTTTGATCTTTTGGTCAAATTGCAGGCACTCAAACAAGATGAAACCAGCAGCATGTGGCAACATATTGAGTAGAAATACAGACTATGGGGCTATTCCTGTGACCCATCTACATGTTATCTAATCTATTAACTTAGTACATACAAAAAACTATATTAAAAGACTGTTAAGGTTCCAAAGTCAAGCACTGAAAAGTTAGGAAATGCCAGAGCTAAGGGTGCTGGTGACACCTTAATTCAACCCCCTTGTGTGTATGTATGGTGATACAATCTTTAATTACATGATCACATATTAATTTTTCCACTGGACTCCTGCCTCATACCATGCCCCATGCCACTGGGGCCTCAGCTACTAGGAGGAGTAATTGCTAGGAAAGTCCTGAACAGCCCCCATAGCCCTGGAATGAAATAAGTTTACACACTTTGTAGACATGGCACTCACGCAGTCTGGTCAGTAAGTAGGAACTGTGAGGGGATGGAGCATGCTCAGTGCAGATGAAGTCTTTAGCATTAGTTTGGCAGCTAAATTCCTAACTGAACACATGTGAGCCAAGATATTCAGAGTCTCAGAACTTTGCCAAATTTGGGTAGATTTTGTCAAGGAGAGCAAAAGGCACATCTCTGACACAAAGATATTGCCCCCCGCCTTTTTTTAATTTAAAATTCCTGCTCCAAAGCCTGGAGCTGCTTGAGCTGCTCAATGAAAAAGTTATAAGATATTTTTTTATTAATATGGGCAAAATAAAAGTATTTGCTCCAGCCCTGCTCTGAGAAATGACTGAACTGCTTTTACTGAAATTTTCCAGAAAAATCAGCCTGAGGCAGATATCTGACTTGGAAAATTTCAGCCCATATGTTTAAAGTTTGACAAAGTTGTGGGGAAATGGAAAATACTGGGCAAACTTAGCTCATGACTTAGAGGGGTCTCTAACTACACTGCCTATAATTTGGCCCCAACATAATAAAATCTGAGTCCTGCAGTGAAGGTGGTGGTAAAACAGTAGGGTGTTGGTGGAGGCAGGACAGGTGTTATAGCAATATACTTGCTAACTCAGCAAGGCAGGTTGCACAACATGGTGAAGCAAAACATGCTTAAAAGTATCAATGGAACAAATAAGTACATACAAATACATATTTAGGCTTGGAAAGATTTGATTTTTATTGGTAAATGTTGATTTCACTGCACACGTACAAACCAAAGAAAGAATATTTCCAGTGATAATAATTGAAATTTACAGATAGCACAAGTAAGGAAAAATGCTGCCTGAGAACTTCTTAGTGTGATTTAAAGATATTTAATTTGTATGTTTTGACATGTGATGTTGACAATTTGTGTTGTAATGGTTATAAAGCTTTAACTTTTTGAATCTCTATGTCCACTGTCATTAAATAATGATTGTTTGAGTCCCTCCATAATTTCTGGCAACTGTGAAAATTTAGATCAATAAAGATTAAAAAATGCTTAAACCTCATAATTTTGCACAACTATGAAAATTTAAATAGGTCAAAATAGAAAAAATGCTTAAAAATAAACAGTGATATTATCCATCAAAATTATAAAAAAAATTATCAAATTGCGCCAAGCCTACATTCAAAGTGCTATACAAGCATTAAATAATAACTCCTCACAACAGTCTTGGGAGGGAAATACGCAGGTATTAGTTACCCCATGTTACGAATGGAGAAACGGAGGCAGCGAGGTGAAGTAATTTGCCAAAAGCCACACAATGAATCAAGACAGCGTGAGAATTAGAACTCAGGAGTTCTGAACTCTGTGCTCATTTTTGTAGACCGTGCTGATTCTCACTGCTAATATATAGCACATTAGGCAGTATTCTTCATCAGTGGCACTCCGCCTTGAGGAGCTCCAAGATGTAGTCTGCAATTAGTTGGAATCAGAAAGCCACAAATAATTGCAGTACGGTCTGCCATTGTCTTGTGCCGTTCCATTCCAGCACTGTGACTCAATGCCATCACATACCGCTGCTGCAATATCATGCCAAGTGCATTGCAATGTAATGTCAAGATACTGTGTGGCCATTGTTTTGTGACTATCTGCAGCTCTGTTTGCCAGTGCACTTTTCCTTTTATCACCCTGGTGTATAAAGATATAGAAATTCTTTAGCTGATCCCAAAGACAAACAAGGAGCATCGTTGAGGGATGCACTTTTAATGAAATTGAAGGAATTGGACTTTATATATTTTTCCCTGGAAACCAACAGTGGCATAAACAAAGATCAGCCCAAGTAAACAACCATTGGCAATGATCCCAGAGTCAGTCTTAGGCTGAAATCCTGACTCCATTGAAGCCAATGGCCAAACTCCCACTGACTTCATTGGAGCCACGATTTCACTCTTAGTTTGTACCTACATTTAGACCATAAAGAAATTTGGTGGCAAAATCAAGCTTTTTCAAGCCTGATATTGCCTGAAATGGGGATGGGGGAATTTGAAACTGGTGAATAAGAGAAACTGCTTGAAACTAGATGAACTGTTCTCAGAGTGAAAACATTACGCAGCATGCTGCCTGCTCAGTGTCCACTTAAACCATCAGTGGCATATGTTCTGAGCATGTTGTGCCGTTTGATTATGCAGGTTGCCAGTCTAACTTACTTACAAACAGGACAATGCAAAATGATCTGCAATTATCTTGTCTTAGATCCAGCACTGGAAATTTAAATCTCCAGCATGTAGTCAGCATGCTGTATGCACACCTTCCATTATACATGGCAGACATGCTGCTGTGTGTTTTGCAGAGGCATATCAGGATTTACATTGCTTGCTCAGTGTCATTCCCACTCTCTTGCTCCTATGCTGTGATTTTCATCTTTCACTCTGCCACATAAACCTCCTACACTCTCTCCTCAATGAGAAATACCGTTCTGAGTGCTCACCAGTACCACTGAATATTAAGCCTATGAAAATGACTCAGGAGAATAGATTGTTCTGTGATTATTTCCCCCTCATGGGATATGAAACATGAGGCAATATGGACTTTGTTTTCCTATCCATGTCTCTCTGGAGCACCTTTCACCTTTTATCTATGTACTGGGCTGGATTCTCCTCATACTTGCACCACGGAAAATGAGGAGTATGTCCAGTGAAGTCACTGGAATTACACTGGTGTAAGTGAAGAAAGAATCAGGCCCCCCTGAGAAGTCAATGAAAGCTTAAGAAATCAGTGGATCAACACTAATTTACACCAGCTGAGGATACTTATCTCCATAACAGTCCAAGTATAAGACATTTTTTCTGTGCCTTCTTCAGCAGAGTCATTTAGAAGGATCATGCTATAAGGGAAGTGTGGGGATATCCATGTTACTTTGTGTCCTATATTAAGGAAAGGCCTTTGCGAAGAGGTTTATCTTCCATTGAACTCTTAAAAAAATGAGACATGGTAACCTTGATTCACAGAAGCAGGGAGTTCCATTGTCAGTTGGCCTTCACTGAAAATGCCTGGATCATTGGACCCCAAAGTTTCACCCTGGATTTGATCAACTGAATGTTCTCTATGACTGAAGTATTTCCAGAGGGTAGAGCAAGAGAGAGGTGTTCCCTGAAGCCAGGAGTTCCACAGAGAAGGACTATTTATTGAAAAGTCCACACTCGTTTCTCTCCAGCATTCTCCCTCTATGCTTCAACCCTGACTAAAAGACCACAGTAACATTGGCACTGAACTGCACCGGTCTACAAATTAGACTTCTATTTCACTCACCTGACTCATACAACTTTCACCTGTGACCAGATCATTGTTCCACACTATACAGGGTTCAAAAATCCAGGTCAGTATTGCTAATGATATTGTTCTAATTACTACGGGGGGAAAGGTAGTAAAGCAGAATTCAGTTCAATAAATTGATCTGAGCAGTGTCAGACTGACCATGTCACTGAATTCGTAACTTAAATTCAGAACTTTGCTAGACACTAAAAATCATGGACTAAGTAGAGACACTGGTTTTATGTTTCATTACAACAATCTGTAACTTACTAGTTCTCTTTTGCCCTATGACAGCAGAGTTGCTAATTGCCCATTTCATTTTGAATGGTCTCTTGCAACATGCATTAACTCCTTATGCTTAACAATCTGTTCCACCTTATATTGAATTGTGATAGATTACCTTTTCCATACCTGAATAAGAACTCTGTGTAGCTCCAAACTCCAAAGCGTGTCTCTTTCATCAACAGCAGTTGGTCCCAAAAAAGGTATTACTTCACCTACCTTGTCTCTCTCGTTTCACTGAATCAAGATAGCAGACATTGCTTTTCTTTTCAGTGGCAATCACTGTTAACATTTCACATAGTATTAGATGATGAAACACTGTATTACTCAAAGTTACATAATATATCACAACAGTTTGGTATGAAGTGGCAAGTCAGTAGTTTGCACCTAGGCAACTTTCTACTATTTTATTTTTTAATGTTTGCAAGGTTGATCAAGAGTGTTTGGCTAAGGTCTATTTGGCCAGTATTTTACATTATTTCAATACTCTGCTTGACTATTATTTAAAATCTTCACCTTGTTATGCAACAAAAGCCAGAGCTCACAATGCCAACCATTGCTTTAAATTGTGTTGTAGTGCACTTGCACAATACAGATGACTCCTATTAATGCCTTGTTAGAGCTTTATAAGTGAGGCCATACGATATGCAGGATGCACAAATGATTCAAAAGCGTTTTTTGGTATTGATAAGTTGACCCCTGTTATGAGTGGTGATAACTAACATTGTTTCAAAATAGATAAAAATCACTTTGCCTCATGCATGTTTTCCAGGCAGAGGAGGCTCCAACCATTATTATTTGGCATCTGTCTTTCTGGCAGAGTGTTTTGCATACTCCTGAAACCATAAAACCCAAACAATCAAAACCGTTGCGTTGACATCCAGGATTTGTTAGGCATTAGGATAGGAACCTGGAATTAATTACTTAGAAAACAACCATTTCAAGCTATCCATTCTCAGATCTCATTTTTGGCTCTGACTCCTGCAATGGGGTTTATGTGAGTAGTTTCTGTAGCTAGAACGTTTTTTTTTTTACGGTGACGGGAAGCCACGCCATTGACCAACCCTCCTCCTTTTTGATCTGGGCTTGGGACCGTCACTGGTGGAAAATTGTGGAACAATATGGAATTCCAACAAAATGAATCAATATTATGAAAGCATTCTACACCAACTCAAAATGCTTCATTAAAATGGAAAATGGATTGAGTAAGCCATTCAGCATCAGGACAGGTGTAAGGCAGGGTTGCCTCCTGTCTCCTTTTTTGTTTATGCTCATCATCAACTATGGATTAAAACAATGTGACAGTGATACATATGGCCTAAAATGGAACAATTCCAGGCTGTTTGATCTAGATTTTGCTGATGACATGGCTCTTATCAATTAAGAGACTACAAAAATGCACAAACCAAGTAAAAGAAGTAATGGAGAAGATAGGTTTGAGATACAATGCAAAGAAATGTAAAGTCATGTTCATGGGGACTACAGGACAGAAATCAAAATTGAAGAAGAGAAACTGGAGAAGGTGGACAATTTTACGTATCTTGGAAGTACCATCAGCCAAGATGATACTAGTTCCGAGGAAAGAAGAAGAATCGGGAAGGCAAACACTGCATTTGGAAGACTCAAAAACATCTGGCAACTCAAAAACATCTCCCTCAAGACAAAACTGAATGCGTACAAAGCCATTGTTATCGCTATCACAACATGTTGCAGTGAGACATGGCAACCTACCAAGAAAGATACACAAAAGCTGGATGCATTTAATCACAAATGTTAGAGAAGAATATTGGGAATAACATATAGAGATAAGAAGATGAATGAAGAAGTCATAAAAATGACTGGACAAGGCACCCTCTCACAAATAATCTACAAAAGACGACATCAGCGGCTGGGACATGTGAAATGGAAAAAGAATGCTTACCAAATACTGTCCTTGAATGGAAGCCAGAAAATGCAAGAAGAGAGGAAGACCATGAATAACATGGAACGAACAGTTCCGAACAACATCAAGCACCACAACATGAAATGGGAAGATTTGGAGGGAAGGACAGTTGACAGGCCAGGGTGGCAAATGTGGGTAGCCCAATGTGCAGCAAAGCATGGGATGAACTAAGGTCTAAGGTAAGGTCTCATGCAATGGGGCTTTAGAATTATTGTTTATTCTCTCAACTTTTATTTATTAATGTTAGGAAAGCATTTGGAAATCCTCACATGAAAAGAACTATACAGACATTCACGGTAAATTCTTAAAAAGTAGTATTATTTGCAATTACATAATTTTACAATCTATACATCTCTAGTGCTTGTTCATAGTTCTGCTAATGTTCACCTGTAGGAAAACAGAAAACTTAGTCCTGCTGACCTCTTTGCTCTTTTAAGGGCTATGGTAGTTTTAAGCCACTTTTGCAACCTCTTGTTTCTGGGCTGCTCCTAGGGCTGGAGGGACCCTCAGCATGTTAGATAGACACGGGGGTCTGTCTTCATTACAACAGACACCTTGGGCTGCCTTACAGGCTGCAATATTGCCCAGAATGTCTGCAGCCCTGTGAGCTTGAGCCATGCTCAAAACATGCCCTTTCTACCCCCAGCCCTGTCCCTTACACACTTCCTGAGCCAAACCTTATGAAGGGGTACTATGTGGGGGTGGGGGGAGACTAGGCCCTGAGGCCTCCTAATGGAGGCCTCATGACTTTGCTGCACCCCAGCCCAAAAAGGGCAGTGGAGAAAGTCCTCCAAGTGAGGAGGCAGTGGCAGTGTGGGATGTGGCAGTGTGGGATGCAGCCAATCAGAGAGGGGCTGCAGGGAGCAGCCAATCAGAGAGGGGCTGCAGGGAGCAGCCAATCAGGGCCCAGCAGGCTAATATAAGAAGAACTTCAGTGAGATTAGTTCCTTGCTGGAATTGGAGGCATGCAGGTGGGCCTGGCTGGCTGAGGGAGCAACAGGACCTTAGACAGAGCAGTGCTGGCAGAGACCAGGGGAATGTGAAGGTGCTCTGGGCTGGCTGCTGGGACTCAACCAGGACAAGGCTGGAGGTAAGGGTGAAGAATGAGCTGGGGTTGTGGGGAAGTGGCCTAGGGACTCAGAGCAGTGACAGTTTAACTAAAGGATGTGGTGGATGGCTACTATTGATAGGATCCCTGGATTGGGACCTGGAGTAGAGAGTGGGCCTGGGTTTTCCCCTCAGTCACTGGGAAAGACTTTGATGCATAAAGACTGGATTTCAGTGCACCCCAGAAGGAAAACTGAACTCTTTTCAGTGGTGCAAGAGGAGAGCTAGGCCCAGAGAGACAAAGAGTCTCTGGGGAGGGAGCCCTGGGGTATGCAGCCCCACACCAGAGTTGGGACTGCTTGATGAGCAGGGACAAGTTGAGAGAGCCCAGAAGTGGCTGAGGGAGAGAGTTCAAACCAGGATACTGTGATAGACCCTGTTGGACTGATTGAGGATTGAGCCCAGGGATAGGGCTACAGCTAAAGAGATGTTACAGAGGGCATTGAGGTAGGCCCCCTGTTGGACTTGTACCCCAGAAGGGGTTTTTATTTCACATACAGACTATGTGGGACTCAACCAGAGGACTGAGTCACTGAAGACTCATCACACAAAGTGTGCAGGTATATGCACTGAGACAGGTGGTGCTTGTGAGAGGTGAATGTGACCCCACATTACAGGTCCTCAAAGGGCAGCTTTTAATCTGTCTCCTGGAGTGCCTATGCTGGGAGAAGCCTTCCCTAAGTGGGTATGGGGCTTTTAGGACCCCTTTTTGACACTCCAGCTCTCTTACCTGGTGTAAAGGGGCTAGAGTGGGTCAGGATCTTGGCCCCCAAACACATCATTGTGAAATACAAATCCAGAGGAAATATTTCTCATTGGCCCAACTGGAGGACTCGTAGCTTATGCCTTGAAAAATAAGGATTGGTAGCTTGAGATGTTATCCTAGGTAATGTAACAGCATAGGCTATTCATGGAAATGTCTATACTTTTTTTAAAACTTACTAAATAATTTGTTCGAATGTATATGAAGGACTCAGTTCCCCAGGCTAGATGGTGTGTGTGTGTGTAATCCTGCTTTTCAGTTTGTAAGCAGGGTCTGAATGAGCTCTCCCCTGACATCTAGTGATGCACTGGAGGGAAAAGACTTCAAGAACAGACTGTATTTGCATAGACGCACCTATTCTGTCTAGGTGTTCGGCAAACAAACAGGCTTTGCCACAATGCACTTTGAATGCAGGAGTGATGAAATGATTTTATCTTTATTGTATGAGTAAAGGGCAGCAGAACTGTACTTAGCCTGTCCTGGTTGAGGGGGTCACCCTAAACTGAACTTGCTAAGCAGGGGGTAGCCATGCCAAATCCCACTGAGGATGAGATGGGAATTTCTATCTGAGATGGGTGTTGGCAAAAGGGTTCTCAAAACCATTTGTTCCTCCCTTCTCTAGTGTTTAAAGGCAGCGCTAGCTGGACTCAGTTGCTATTTGTTCAGTGGTCACTGCAGTTGAAATCACTGATCGAGGTAGTACTGTGGCAATGAAGGCAGCATAAAAGCTTCCCCAGTGAAATCATTAAGAGCTGGGCTAAGTGGGCGAAACTCAGAATGCGTCATTGCAGAAGTGACGATATGCAGCAGTGATAACTGCAGCAAGCCAGTAGCAGAGGTGGCAGTAGCAGTGGAAGCATTGCTTGACTTTTCTCTCCACCTCCCTTCAAGGATGGGAGGTGGACCCATGTGAATGCACCTCTGAACTCTGAGTCTTTCCTGACTAAGGACAACTGAGTGAGTGGGATAAAGGGGAGTGATGTTAAAGGGACACTCATTTGTCAAATTTTCACACTGCCATGTGGAAAACTGAGGCAAAGGGCACTGCCCAATGTACAGTGGGGTGGGTGTTTGCTATTGCTACATGCTTCTGAATGTGCTTGGGTTTTTTTTCCCAAATTAATAGGGGGGTCCCTTTTAATAAAATATTTCTTTTGATGTACACACATTCAATGCTTGTGAGTGGGGAAGTATTGCCTTGCAGAGGTGCCTGGGGTGTTTAGTTTCCCCAGATTATTGGATGGAGGCCTGAGCCAGTTCCATTTCTTGCTGTTAAGAAGAATCCTGAGCTACTGAACCCAGGACATACCTCCTTTGCGGTGGTGATCAATTTTGGTTGTTCTGACTTAAAATTCACTTAAGTCTTAGATGCTGGTGGGGTAATGAAATTATCTTAGTGTATGATTAAAGGGAAGCAGAACTGTACTTTATATGACCTAATAGAGCGGTCAATGTAAACATCAGTGAGAGATGCAACATCAAAATGCCCCCTGCTGCAGCAAATCCTAGAGCTATGATCATTGAGAACTGAGCTAGGTGGTCATGATGCTGTAGGACTAGACTGGACCAAGGATGCAGCAGATGTTGTGGTGACAGCAGCATAGCAATAGTGGCTGAGACATCATTTGTCCTCCTCCCCTCCAAGTGAGGTTGGAGGTGAAGCCACCTGAACAAACATCTGTTCTCTGAGATTTGGACAACAAAGTGCAGCAGAGGGAAAGGGGGAATGGTGTGTTAAAGGAACTTTTGTCTGTGGGACTTTCACACCACAAGGGGGAAGTACTGACCCGAGAGTGTGCGGCAGGAGTTTTACTTATCGTTTGCTTCCTTTTGAGCCATTATTGTACTGTTTGCTCAAATTACTGTGGTATTCCTTCTTCCCTTTAACAGAAGAACTTTTATTTCCACAGACTAATTGCATGCGAGTGGGGAAGTAGGGACAATAAGAGACGCCCATGAGTGGTGTTTAATTTTCCCAGATTTCTGGGTGGGCCTTGAGCTGGTTTTGTTTCTTAATTTCTAGAAGAACCCCTAGATATGCCAAGACCACCTGGTAGAAGGTTTCCCCGCACAAACAAGTGGCTTTTTAAAAAATTCAAACCTTCAAAAATTTTGAACAGGCTTTGAATTCCAATGTGATTCCCATATTAAAAGCAGCAAAATCCTTCAATTACCTTCTTCATGCTTTGGTTATTATATCTGCCAGCTAGGCTCCCTGCTTTCATCAGAGGCCTGTTCTGCTGCCCAAACTTCAGAAAGTGTCTGAGCAATGCCATATCACATGAAGTGAGTTGGACAGCCTCCCATCCATTCCTTTGCTGACTCTTCTAAAGGCACCCCCGCCACACTTTTTTTTCCATGCCCAATATGTGGAATGTCACTCATGTTTGCAAGACCAGACACCCTCCAGTGTACATGCTCAGTGACTATTGTGTCAGTCACAAGAGGTCTCAGGTATTGCTTCACAGAACCAGACAATGTATTAGCATCCTTCAAGACCGGACCATATGGTGCTAGGGCAGTGTCAACAAACTGTCTAACGTGAACAAATACTATGCCCTTTGAAGAAATGGGCATGCAAACAGGTTCAGTGTTATGCTCTCTGTATGTACCATTCCCAACTGTGATCATTATGTTATCCTTTAAAATTGCACTGAGGACAAGGGGAGAGGGTATAGAAAGAGAAGGCAGTTTTGCTATGCTGGGAATCATACCTTCTGCATATGGAGTCTAGGAAGGTAGAAACACTCACTTGCTTGAGCAGTAACTTACTACCACCACTTTTAACACAAG
Organism: Trachemys scripta elegans; assembly: GCF_013100865.1. Taxonomy (NCBI): domain Eukaryota; kingdom Metazoa; phylum Chordata; order Testudines; family Emydidae; genus Trachemys; species Trachemys scripta. Next base: position 99,449,944 of record NC_048300.1, read on the forward strand.
ACACTTGGGAGTGAATGCTCTGCTCTAAAAACTGTCACCACACTCTGAACATGTTTTCAGATGTTTCTGTAGTGTGTGCATGGGGCATCATTTGACTGATGTAGGAAAATCCCCGGTTCAAAGCACCAGTTTGGTGCCTTTGTTCCTTTCTGTAAGATCCTTGAATTTGTTTCCCCATCTCTATTGCTTGCTTTCAAAATTACGTTGTGTTGATGTAAAATTCCATTCTCCTTGGATTTTTAAAAGGTACAAAACATGAATGCAAAAGCAGCCACATAACTAAACAGGAAAAGTAGTCCAAACTATTTGCTCCCTACCCTAGGCAGTAGTGCAAAAGCAGCATACAGTCCCCCAAAAAGCTCTTAACGGAAGGAATATACAATCAATCTATCTAGTCTGCTATCCTGCCTCCAGCTGTGGCAACTTCCTTATTTCAGAGGAATGTGAACCAACCAACAATGGACCTACACCCTGAGGCAAAAGACTTTTTTTCTTTTACCAGAAACTGTGTGGATACCTCAAAGTGTCAGGGTAAGAGAGGGTTTCCTATATAACATTCACATTTTTGTATCTAGCTCCTGAGATACAAAAGAGACAGACCTGATAAACATGACTTTGTTGTCACTAAATGAGATACTGTAAATAGAACAACTGTCCAGCCCTCTCTCTAAATTATGCCATCCTGATTCACTACTGTGTAAATACAGTTTCATTCCAATGGAGTTACCCAGATATAAAAATGGAGTAATGCATTAGTGAATAAGAACCCATATACACCTCTACCCCGATATAATGCGACCTGATATAACACGAATTCGGATATAACGTGGTAAAGCAGTGCTCGGGGGGGGGGGGGGGGGCGGGGTTGCGCACTCCAGTGGATCAAAGCAAGTTTGCTCTAATGCGGTTTCACCTATAACGCAGTAAGATTTTTTGGCTCCCAAGGACAGCGTTATCTTGGGGTAGAGGTATATGTGCGTATATAAAATACACTGGACTGATAGCACCATCTATTAAGGTTGCCTGACACTTCCCATAAGACTCTGTTTTTAGTTGCTTATAGCTTTGCCCAGCTTTGCCTGACTTTGCCCAACTTGAACTGTTTGAGCTGAAATGTTGCATGTCAGGTGTCACCTGGGGCTGAATTACTTTGGAAAGCTTCAGCCAAAACAGTTAAGCTGTTGGAGCCCAATGGTAGGGATCATTGTCAAATGTGTGTTTAAAAAAAAAAAAAGGTCCTTTTATTTGAGATGATCTAACACTCTCATGCTTTGGCGCAGGCACTTTTAATCTGGTAGGGGTGGCCTCTGTGTCAGGATCTGCCTTTAGCTGTGCCTATAAAAATATGCCCAAATTTGGCCAAGTTATTAGCCTTTAAAACTACAACAAACCCCCTTCTCATTCTACACATGCTCAGATTTCTTAGCGTTTACCATCTAAAATCTCTGAAGCTATAGTCCTCACTCAGCATGTTCCATCCCTTCACAGCGTGATGGCACATGCAGCTTGTGCACACTAACCTCACAGAACCGCTGAACATATTGCAGCCCAGGGAGATGGGGTGAAGCCAGGTTTTCCCTGTAATGGTTGCAAGTCCCAGCTGCTCCTGGGGTGGGGCTGGGCACTGGAACTAAGAGCAGAGAACCTGTCTGTCTTGTGGTCTCAATGACCTCCTTTGGCACCCAGGCAGTGGGGAGTAGAATGCCACCTGATTTGAATAGAGAGAGCAGGAGCAGACTGAGAAGCTTGAACAGACTGGGACTGGCAAGAGACAGAAACTGTGACTGGAAATTGTGGGGTGGGTGAGACTGGGAGTTGGGGCTAAAGGAGAGACAATGGATGAAGAACCAGAAGAGGTGAACTTGGACTGGCTTGGTAAGGAAATGGGGGTCAGGCTGGGCAAGGATACTAGGTCTGGCTGTGGGGAGGGGGACAGTTTGGGAGGGGAGGTTGAGACACGGACAGCGATCCCAAAGGGGGAGACTTGGCTTAGAAGCTTGAAGAGTAGAGACTGGGACTAGATAAGCAAGGTGAATGGTACTGGGACAAGGAGTCCAGGGTAGAGACATATCAAGACTGGGACAGTTTGGAGGGGACAGGGCAGAAAAGGTCAAGCTTGGGGGGAGGAGTGAGAGACAGAAGGGTGTGTGATCATTAGACAGCCCAAGATTCCTGAGTCTCACCATTTCCTAGCTGTCAGGAAATATCTGTGCAACCCACTGGCAAAGTGTCTCATCCCCTTCTAGTGCTAGTCCACACTGAATATGACAACCTATGACACTGTCAATTACTCCATGAGTTCAAGTGCCACATGTCTGTGTGGTGGATCTAAAGGTTAAAACCTTGCTGATGAAACCCTTCCTGCAACCTGGGTTTTTCCCTCCAAGTTCCAGGCAGGTTGCTACAGTGAGTATACTGTACTGGACAAAAGTATAATTTTGACTAATCTATTGCCTCATTGTTTCCTTCTCATTTCAAATTATTGCCCCTATTTTCAGAGAACAACCTACTTTGATTTTTTTAATAGCCCTTCCCCTTTCATGAAAGGTGATGTTCTAGATTCTTAAGTTCTTATTCAAATTTTATTCAAGTAAAACTCATCGACTCTTCAGTGTTTTGCCTGAGCAAAGGCTGGGATACAGATTTTAGGATTTGTCCCTGACTATATACATCTTCAAAGAAGTTATACTTTGGACTGTATTTTTTTTTTAAATGGGTTAGGTTATCTACTTACAGAAGAACAGTCCCAAATAGCCAATATTTTAAACTTGCTTCAATAAGAACTGGATTCATTTGTTAAGGCAACTGGCTCTAGTCAAGTACTCTTTGGTTTGCCAACCTTTCCCCAGCCTAACATTGTGAAGGTAAGTTTGTAGTTTAGCCTGGTATTTAGTGTATTGTTTGTTACAGGTGAGTCTTCATAGCACGGAAACAACAATACTTGTTGATAACTTTTGCAATGAGATCAAGAATTTAGTGGACATGGAGACCAAACTGGCTTGTGTTATTTCTTTGAAAAGAAAGGGTAAATAATAAAGATTTTCCACTAGCACTTGTGTTGCCCTTGAATGTCTAATGTGGATGCCATGGATGAAACATTTCATGTATTATATAAGAATGAGGCACTCAAAGCTCTTTACAGAGCTCTCTGCCTAAAATGTCTCTTTAACTGATGAGACTGGACTTTGACATCCTTTAGAGTCAAGGCTTTCTTTGTACTTGATTGTAGCTCATGTCTTGCTGATGACAGGACAATTTTGCTCATTGCTACTTTTCCACTGAACGCTCACAGAAACACCAGGTCTGCTGTCCCCAAAGAAACTATGTACACAACAGCTTGAATGATTCAGCTCAGGGTCCACTCCTTGTATACAACCACAGCACTGAGATCTATTTATAGTGAAAACAATGTAACGTTTATTATCCAAGATTTGAGATTCAAGAGAAAGTGAGTAAAGATAATGGAAACAACAAAAGGGTTCCATATAAAACACAATCATGACATGATTTCTAGAAACTAAACTTAACAGGCTAACTTTCAGCCTAAAGTTTCTCACCCCAAATGTCCTTTGTAGCATTCAATCAAGGCTGGTTGAGATCCTGTTTTCAGGAATGTAAATGTGCTGTTTACTTCCTAGGTGCAGGATAAGGGGACATCTTCTTTGCCTCTTACTTATTACACCTTCCCCCTGCCCCCCAAAGTGCATTGTCTTTGTAGAAGGCCAGGCTAACCCTCATGGCTTGTTTGTTTTCCTCTGTACTCCTTTCCTGTTGACTCCATACGCAAATGGAGTTTCCATTGTGTTACAATTGCTTAACTGTCATTTGGACAGAGCTACACATCTTATCTCCATCTGGAAGAAAACCTTTTTCCTCTTTGGTTGATGACAGACTTTAAAATATATTTTCAGTACATATACCCAACTCCTTAGATATCATCCATCCATCTTGCAACAATTATGAAGATCAATATGACATAAGCTTTTATTAGAGACTTCCTAGTAATGACATTCTTTAGTAGCTAGAATATACATTCCAGACTTGGGAGATATCTGTAACTTCTGTGCACCCCCTCCAGGCCTCTTTGCCAGCTGGCATTGTCACACTATTCCTTCAGTGTAATATTATAGTCAGATGAAATCAAAGTTAGAAGGCAATTATTACATTTTAGTGTCTACCACTGTCCGAAGCTGCTTCTTGCATTTTGTTGAACCTCTGTCCATGAGCATTAGCAAATTGCAATTTGCTATCTGTATGCCTGATTTTAGTAAGCCTCCTTGAATAACTCTCCCTAGACACTTATCTCCAGCCAGAGTTTTAAATTGTCTAATATTTAATGACCTGACAGTTTTCTTCTGCATTGGTGTGAATTTTTCTTTACTGCCAGGTCCTCCTGGCTTATAGAGCCAGTGGCTTGAATCATTATAGCCATGTTGCCTGTAAGTGGCACACTGTATTTTAATTGGCAAAGGCACTAAAGCATACCAGCTGTGAATGACTTTTCTCTAGCAAAGAGTGGGCAGGACAATTAAAAATAAAGCCAGAAAAAGCTAGTTTGAGGAAAGATAAGGAAAGGGGGAAAATACTGAAGAAATCCGAGTCCAAAACTCCTAAGTAGTTTGAAACTATGTAAACATAGCTTCTACATGTAAGCAAGTTTCAGATCACCCTATAAATAAGATATTCAACAGAAGGTGTATGGGAACCTGAATGAAGATGTGGATTTGAGACAACCTCCTACTGGTTAGCCATCTTACATTAAATTTTAATACAAGATTTATCTCAAGAAGGAAAAGCATCAATTTGCCAGCTCAGAACTGTTGGTAGCCCAGTAAGAATATTGAGTTAGATGGAAATGTCTATCACATTGTTACTGAACTGCTGCTGCAATTGCAAAGAGTCAAGGTATCAGAAGTTGAAAAAACAAGACCCATTAGTTCATTTATGATGCTATGGTCAAAAGAGCTAATGCAATCCTTGGCTGCATAAACAGGAATCTCGAGTAGGAGCGGAGAGGATATTTTACCTCTGTATTTGGCACTCATGTAACTGCTGCTGGAATACCACATCCACTTCTGGTGTCAACAATTCAAGAGTGATGTTGATAAATTGGAGATGGTTCAGAGAAGAGCCACGAGAATGATTAAAGGATTATAAAACATGTGTTATAGCGAGAGACTCAAGGAGCTCAATCTATTTAGTTTACAGAGAGAAGGCTGATTATAGTTTAAGTACCTGTGTGGGGAACAAATATTTGATAATGGGCTCTTCAGACTAGTGGAGAAAGTTATATCAATCAAATGTCTAGAAGTTGAAGCTAGACTAATTCAGACTGGAAATAAGGCATACCTTTTAACAGAGGGTTAACTAACCAACAGGTGTGATGGATTATCCATCACAGACCATTTTAAAAATAAAGATTTGATGTTTCTCTAGGAATCCTGCAGAACTTCTATTGCATGATCACAAAGGTCCTTCTGGCCTTGGGATCTGTGAATCTAATCCATTCTGCTGCTGGTCCATGATTATTCCCCATAAAATATTTTCTAGCAATTTATATGGCCTAGTTTTAAACCATGTCTAGGAAGAATTTCTGTCCCCCACTTCTTGGCAAGTGATGGTCATGGAGAGAGGAGCCAACCTTAATTGTTAAAAAAAATTCCATTCTATATGCATCCGAAGAAGTGGGCTGTAGTCCACGAAAGCTTATGCTCTAATAAATTTGTTAGTCTCTAAGGTGCCACAAGTACTCCTGTTCTTCTTTTTGCGGATACAGACTAACACGGCTGTTACTCTGAAACTTGTTAAAAAAAAGTTATCCTGTTTGGGACATCCAGTTTTTTTTTTCATTAGTGTCCCAAAGCTCTTTCTAACTTATTTTAAATACCAGAGCTGCTTTCACACTTTACCCTCAAGTTTAATCATTTTTGGCATCTTGTTCTTACCGGGCCAATTCTTATAGGGCTCTCCTACTGGAGTTGAGAGTACCACTATTGCAGGATAAGGCTGTAATAGTTTGGAGCCATGTGAACATTCTATCTAGTAGGGCATAGGTGGCAAGGAACAAATGCATAGGTGGTGCAGTAGCAGGATGAAGCTGGAAGATAGAAGGCTATTTCTTGAAGGTTATATCAAGGGTGGACACTGTAAAAAATGGAAGCCCTAGGAGGCCAATTTCCCCTGACAGCTGTCTGTTACAGCTGTCCCCCTGCTGGATTCCTTTTTTCCCCTTCCTTTCTGTTTGTGCTTAGTGGCCGCCCCCCCGGGCATGGAACTGACCAAAGTCACAGCCTGGCCCTGCTCATGGAAATGGCTTGTGCAGACTGACTGGAGCCATTGCTCTGCTCAGGGAGGTGGGGGCTTTTTCGCTCCTTTGTCTAGCTTCTTTGTTCAGACCCGGCTCGGTGTAGGGTGCTCTGCCCAGGTATGCAAGTCCTAAAGTGGCCACATAGCTGAGCATATGAGTCATACCTGTGACTCAGAACTTGCCCAGACATGTCCTGTGCCTACCTGCAGTTTCCCCACCTTCTCTCCTCCCCTGGATTAAGGGGAACCAATCAAAGTTACTAGTGGGAAACTGCCTGAGTTTGCCCTTAAAACCAGACATTTTCTGATCAGACCCCCGGAGAAGGTCCTTGCTTTGCCACCTGGTCTGATCAGCTAGGGGTCTTTGGGGGGCCCTCTCCCCACTCTCATTTGTTTTTGAGTGTACCCCCGTTTTTAAACTCCTCTCCCACGAACAACGAATTTGTGCCTGGAGATCTCCTGATTATTGTAAGTGAATCGAGTCCTCTCTGCGTCCTCTGATGCTGAAACTGCTGTTCCTGCTGCTGCTTTGGGGATTGGTAAGGAAAAACCCCTTGCACACCCCCCTTGTTCTAGCTGCTGGCTTTCTCAGGCAGACCCAAGCTAACTCCTTGGTCTGTATCTGTAATCTGCTTCTAACTCCGCAGCACCTTTGCTGCTAGAAATAAGCCTGCTTGCCACCACCACTAGTTAAACCCCCTCTCCCCTCCCCCCCGTTGGAGCTGTATCCTGGGCACACACCACTCTGCCCTCTGGAACTACCCCTAGTTTAAGGTACACCCATTAGATTAGGTTTAGCCTTTAGTCTAGATAAATTATAATTTCATTTTGCATAGCTGTGGTTAAGTTAGGTTTAGAAAATTGCTTGCATTTTACTCTGTAAGTTAAGCTTAAATAATTGTTGCATTGTGTTTTGTTGCTTGCTAATTTGTGTAGTCTTGGTTAAGTTAAATCATAGATAAGATTTTGCTGTGTTCTGTATAATTGTCTCTCTGCTGTTTAAACTTGCAGCCTGTCTGCTCTCTGTGTGTGTGTCTCTCTCTCAATCCCTTCCCCCACGTGCTCACCCCACTCCTACTGCTGCCAAAGCTCAATTGTATTACTGAAGTCTAGCATAAAACCCCATTGGTTACCCTTTTTCTCTCTAACACCCCTCACATTTTACATTTACACCACTGTGACACATTTTTACCTAGAGTTGTTGCTTATTTAACACATTTTACCCATAACTGTTAGTTGGTTATATGCTGCTGTGACACACCTTTTACATAGAAATTGTTAGCTACCTGTTACATTTATACTTCAGTGTTAATTGGTTACCAACTGTATTGTACCCCACTGTATTGTATCCCACTATTGAAACCCCCTATCCTATTTACTAAAAGAAACCCATCCCCAATTGTCTACCTTAACAAACCCCATACCCCTCACTATTGAATTTTCCCTGTTTTTGCATTTTCGTAATAAAGTTTATTTTGCACCCCACCAGTGCAGTAGTTGTCCCCCAAGATCCCCTATCTGCTGGCAGGGTCAACAGCATTTCATTACTCCAAGTTATGTACTTGTGTATCACCTAAAATTTTTGTTTCAATCATCTAAATATTTGTCCACACTTTATCAGCCAGGGTATATTAATCCTTCCTCTTACTGTAAGTTGTTCCCTCCATGCCCCTATCATTTGGTATGATTACTTAAACCTTCCTTCAATTCGCCAATAACCTTCTAGTATTGTGGTGCCCAAAAATGAATGCAGTAATCAAATCACCACCAGTCCTACACCTGCTTTGAAATGTCTATGCATGATCAGCTCAAACTGCAGGGCCTATTTATTTGACTTGCCCTTTGAAGATAGGTAGGTGGGTTGAGGTAGACCTATAGGGCTGCTAGTATTTGAAGACATGTTTCTGTTTGATAGAAGGGGTCAGCTGATTGGATTACATTTTGGTTTTGCAATTTTAAGTTATTGGTAGCGTGCTCAGATACACCCCAGGGAATTATGCACAGAAAAAATCAAGTTGCACAAACAATTATGCAAAAGTAAATTTTTACAAACTAAATATATAACCATATTTGAGCCTTCTCTGGAAATATATGCAGGTATTTGTATTTATATAGCACATTTTATCACAATCTACTGTAGTGTTTTATCATTCCTTGAACAAAAAAAGGGACCCAGCAGGATTTAAGCTGGAAAGTTCTTAAGGACTGTTCAATTGAGATTAGTTTTTATAATTTTCAGCAAAATGGCCCTTTTTTCTGCAGTAAACTAGATACTCACATCTTTTCCTTTTCCAAGTGCAAAACAAAAACAATTCAAAAGAATGCTTTGAGTCATTGTGGTATCTAAAGTATTGTGAAATGTAATAAAATTGTGCTGCTCTATTGGGTTCTTCTCTCATACTGCTTATCAAAATACTAACACAATAAGTAAAATAAAACATCAGTTTGACTAAACCAATGGATTTTTTGGTAAAGTCTTTTTAAATTCCAAGATTGAAATAAAGGAACACCCGCTCTTTCAGTTTGTCTTCCAAAAGAGAGTGCTTCCAATTGGAGAGGACAAGATTATACAGTGAGTTGTTGCACTCAGCATCAGCTGTGTTTGTTATGGCATTTATGTATCTGAAAGCTAATGTTTTCAAATTCAGAAGAGGGTTGGCTGTTGATGACCATAACATGGCAATGTCAATTTCCCCTGAGTGTAGATCATGTCAGGTGCCACTTTCCCGGTACACAAAGTAAACTCCTCCGCTGAAATGTCAGTGATGTCAGAAATTGAAGCATAATCCTCCTTGACATGAGACATTACAGGAACAATTTTGGCATTGAAAATCTTTACTCATTTCAGGAATTTAATTGCAGGCTGCCCACTCTCAGTATCACTGATGAACTTCAGATTTTCAACTGAATTGTCAACAGCTGAAGGAAACAGGTGCACCAACTTGCTAGTTTGATCGGTTGTAACATTGTTGACATCTATAGCCTGAGAAACCTTTGAGTGGCTTCCTTCAAATCCAGAATGTGTTTCAAGGAGAAACAGCAGTTTTTCCATTTTCTCAAAAGCAAAGATTGCACTATCTCTGGCTTTCAAATGTAGCCATTGGGTCAATGGTTGGCTTGCATATTTCATTGATAAAACACAACACTATCTTCAGCATTAAACAGAGTGCTGTCAGATGAAACCCATTCTTTCAAGTTCTCCCAACAAATGTGGTGCAGAGTTGCTACACCCACCTATTCTTCAGCAAAGCCACGATAATATTGAAAGTGCATTTTATGGTACTGAACAGCAGCAAACCAGTTCTTCCATCTAGTTGCTACTGGGTCTGGTGCCATTGTTGCACTAGGAACTTTTTGCCTGAGATAATTTAAGTACCTCATCTTCCTGCCCCCGCCATATAGAACATTTGAGAGAGCTTCTACCAGTGCATTGACATCCTCGAATGGCTTATGAAAACTTTCCCCCGCCAGATTGATTGTGTGAGCAACCCATGTTACATGGATGCTATTGGGGAAACAGTCCAGACAGTACAGTTTTGTAAGTTTTTTTTTTTCCATGTAGGCAGCATTATCTGTGTCAAAGACAACCATCAAAGAGTCCTGTGGCACCTTATAGACTAACAGATGTATTGGAGCATAAGCTTTCGTGGGTGAATACTTGCTTCGTCAGCTTATGCTCCAATATGTCTGTTAGTCTATAAGGTGCCACGGGACTTTGTCGCTTTTTACAGAGCTACCTCTCTGATTAAAGACAACCATGTTATTGTAAGCAATTTCATAACTTTGCAGAGTCTGTATGACTGAGACTCAGTGCTGTGATTTGTTTTCTGCATGAAGTATGTCAGCAAGATAGGAGGATATCTTCTCAGTACCATCTTTCACCAGTGGCATGAGTAAAATGTTAAGTACATAGCAGCCCTCATTGTCAGTCATTTCATGGAATATAACTGATACATAAAGTTATCCTTCACTTTGTCCTTATGTTTATTTCTCTGACATCTGTAAGAGATGCATCTAGAAGCTGGTAACCTGGACTTACACCACCATTTTTGACTCAGTTTTTTAGAAACTGGTGTATGAAACGATGGTCCATTTTAAATAATGGCATATTACAGTGGCACAAGTTAAGACCCAGTCATGGACAACATCCAAGCACCCGTGTGCTATTGTGGTTCTGTTGAAAGACATTGAAGTGTAAACTGCATTTTTTGTTTCCCCCTGCAATGCAATTCTCTTTAAATGCCTCTGATTTGGTGAGCAGGTTTCAAATTATCAATTTTTTTCCTCTTATGGTCCAGAACAAGGTTGCACACTTTGCAAGAGTTTTCCACCATCTTCAAATACCTGTCCAGGAAAATCTTTTACTCTTTTGCTGGTGTATATTTGCAATGTGGGATCTTTGTGGTGTTTTCTAGCAAAATCATCAAATCTCCCTTGGCCCTTAGTGCGATCCAACATTTTTCCACTGTCTTTCTCTGTTAAGGGATATTATGTGACAATGTATGGTCATAAGTTTTACATGTATCCACATAATATTAATTATGCACCCAGAACCTGTATGTAGGTGCATTTAACTTATTCTAAAGAGAACTAAAATAATATGGGGGAATCTCTCTGAAGGGATCTGCACAGAGATCTCCTCCTCCTGGGACCACTCAATGTGTTTTCCTATGGGAAGAGATTATTTGACTGGGGTTTTTATTGCTCGCCTTCCAGATTATTAATGGAAATATTCTAAAATAGTAGCAGTGTCACCATTCCCTAGACACCACTCTGCAACTCAGTGTTGCCATACAGCATTGACTGAAGGGCCTTCAGTGAATGGCAATTTGCAATTCACATCACTGGTTATATCAAGCTAACTTGAATCAACTGTGAAGAGGGTTTTTTTTGAGTTATACATTTTAAAGCCAGGAGTGACTACTAGGATCATCTAGTCTGACCTGATGCATAACACCATAACAGAATTTCACCCAATAATTCCTACATTGAGCCCATAACTTCTGGTGTGAGCTATAGCATATCTTTTGATTTAAAGACTTCAAGTGATGGAGAATTCACCAATCCCACTTTTTTTTTAAAAGCTAGTCTGAATTTGTCTTGCTTCAGCTTCCTGCCACTGGATCTTGTTTATACCCTGGAGTGAGATGATATCCATGAATTTACCAAAACTCGTATTACTACACCTACTATGCTCCAATCAATTTTGCATCGAGTTTGTTTGACAAGATTTGTAATAATAAACATACTTCTCATTGCTCTTGACTGTTATCTTTTCTGTGGTTACAGATTTTTGTCTCCATATTTGTTCAATTACTTTAGCATAGATTGAAGACTGATTAGCTGGTCCGTGTGAAGAGGGGGTAAAACTAGGAATGATGTCAGAAGGGTACATGCCCCAGCCACATCAAAACCCAAAATGTAGAAACACTTGTGTTCCACATAAGACTAAAAAAATTACAAAACCACTTGTGAGCATCAAAGACCCTGTGACACACTGGCATGTTTGACAGAAATGACTTTGCTATATCTGACATAGGTAATTATATTCTGCTTACCTAAATGCCATGTGAAGTCTTACTTGGTTAACATTTTTCTCTTTTGTCCAAGTAATCACAAATGTTTTTGTGCAGCTATTATGTTACAACCACCACTGCAGTGCATTTCACTGGTGGGTTTGGAGATTCCTTTGTACATAACTTGTATATGGATTTGGGAGCAGTGCGGGGGGACAGGGGGGCGGAGTGCACTATAGAAATATAAAAGCCTATCTTGCTCTGACTTTTCCAGTGCCTTTCAGTCAAAGGCTGTCAAATGCTAGACACAGAAACCTATACAATGGACTATATTTTCTGGTCCATTAAATCTAATAGAACAAAGCAGCCCTAAAGATGGATTAACTGTCCACTGGAGGATTCCCTCTATGCTGGGGAATCTTTCAGAGGCCTATTAGCTGTGCCCTCCCCTTCCCACTGGCCCCTGGTGCAGCCAGGGAAAAGAGGGCTGGCTGGGCTGTGCTCCCTGACTGCCAGAATGGCCCCAAAGGCAGTGCACCTCCACCACTTCCCCAGTCCAGCTCAGGTTAAGAGGTATCCTGGAGCAGCTATTGTTCATTGCAGTATGTTTTGTCAGCCTGCCAATGGCAAGGCAACGTTGTCTTCCATTTTGCAGTTAATTTCTCCCTCCCCCCAAATATACTCTCAACACGCTCCCATGCCTATATGCTCTTGTGTAGAATTGCACATGGGTTCTGTAACATTGTCCTGCATAAATTTTAAGATGTGACCATTTTGTGATCCTCGTATGGCAGGGAGTGGAGCCCATCCCATTACTGAAACATAATCCCAGGGAAGAGAAATAATACATCAGATAATTGTTTCTGTCTGGAAAACTAAAAAATAATAAAACAAAATTCCTATGGAAAGAATTCATTCTCATAAACTGTATCCTGCATTTGTAGTTTATTGAGCCCAAGGACATAGATTTGATATATACTTCCTCTTTGTAACAGCCTACAGACTCTCAATTGGAATTTGGTTTATAATATAAAAATTAAAAAAGATCCAGAAAGCCAGCAAAAAAAGGAGTAATAATGGACTCCAGTGGGTTATAACGTAATGGGATATTTTAAACCTGAACAGAAATGGCTACCTTTCAGGCAGATCTGCAACAAGTCACTGTAAACATAAAAGTAAAACTAAAACAAATGCCAGCAATGTGGATAGACGATCACAGATCAATTCATTTAGTTGAAAAGGCATTAATGCTAGCATAAAATATACCTTTTATTTAACACTGCCCTGCTGCTTTGGCAGCTAGCTCTGAGAAACTATTGAACAGATGCATTACTCATGCAGTAATGTTATGAGCAAATTCAACTTACAGGACTTGATATGCCAAGAAAATTAGTTTCACGTTTCCAGATGGAGGGAGTATTTTACCACAGCATAGAATACAGATCCCTGTGTAGTAGTGCTCACATTGTATTAGACTAAAAACAGGATGTAGAGTGTACATACAGTCCAAATGAGGTGAATGCAAACTGCAGCCTGTAGTTAATCTATGATTGTCCTAGTTTATAAGCATCAGCTACCTTTCATTATAGGGCTATTTTTCTATAGAAGTAATGGTCATGATTTCAGTGAGAAGTATATAGATGTTTAGAATTTCGGCCAAGGGCTAACTGTCCCTCAAAACATAAACACTAAATAACTGTCTCAAACTTTTACCCTTAGGCCTGACATAGTTAGATTTGGTTCTCTAGATCAAGGGTTCTCAAACTGGGGGTCGGGACCCCTCAGGGGGTCATGAGGTTATTACATGGGGGGGTCACGAGCTGTCAGCCTCCACCCCAAACCCTGCTTTGCCTCCAGCATTTATAATGGTGTTAAATACATTAAAAACACTTTTTAATATACGGGGGTGGGGGGGTGGGGGGGTCAGACAAGTCTGAGAACCCCTGCTCTAGATCTTATTAATGGGATAAAAGAAGGGTGCTGATGGAAACAGTGGTGGAAGAAGAGTGAACTAACCCAATACAGAGCTAAATTAAACCACAAATGCAATAACATTTTAAATAGAGCTGGGTTCGGATCAGATTTTTCATTTTGTGGGGAATTCTATTTCAATTTTTTTCATTCAAGAAGGGAAATGTTTAAAAAAAAACTCATTCCAAAGAAAGGAAATACCAGAATAATTCCAGTTGCTCAAAATATGTTGTTCTGATGAAATGGTTTGTTCCAGTTTTCATTTTTAAAAACTATATATAATATAATTGAAACAAAGTGGTATTGAAAGAAAATGTTCTCTTCCCAAAAAATTGTAACAGTCTGTTCCATTTCAGCCTTATCAATGCTTTAAAAAAAATTTTTTTAAATGAATTTTCATCAAAATCTACATTTTTCACAAAACATTTAGCTTTCAACAAATCACTTTCTGATGGTGGTAGGGGGAACATCGTGATGGAAAATTTCTGACAAGCTCTAATTTAAAATCTCATCTTCATCCAGGTGAATAAAAAAATTACAAACAACAAAAATGACACAGGGGTCCTGTAGGTCAAGATATGTTGGCAGAGATGCAAAGGGGAATTTGCACATCTCTTGTCTGGCTCAAGCCAGTGTTATCTGCCCTCTATATTAAATACTCATAAAAAATTCAGCAACAGTACTCAGAGTACACTACAGTACTTTAGAGGAAAGCCAGATATGAATGTGCCAGTGCTTTTCACTACATATTAATCCAATTAGCATATAGTGTGTACACACATGTGCTAAGAAGGAGTCTAGGGGATGGATTTGGATTTCATTCTATTTCCCTGGAGTTAATCCCCATTTATACCAAAGTAGGCAAAATCAGAAGCAGGCACTAAGTGCGTTGTTCAGGCCTTAAGGAAGTTAGCTGTAAGTACCTAGGAACAGTAAAAGATCTATTGCTGCAACTACTTTTCTAGCTTGTAGCTTTAGTACAATAAGTTTGGAAGCAGAGTGGTTTTAGGATGCAGCAGGGCAGACATGTATTGGTTTCTAAGCATTTAGAGTTTATTCTTTGGACTTTATCACTAATAGAAGTCAGTAATGTTTTCAAGGAAATCTAAATGGGAATCTTTGCAGTTCTTCAATGTGCAACAAGAAGTGCCTGCTTTGTACCATAATCGCATAGCATCAAAACTTGGAGTAAGTAAGCTGACACTGACCGGTCCCTAAAGTATTCTAAACAAGTTTTTAAAATAAATATCCATGTCTGATGGGAAAAGGGAGAAGTATAATAAGATAAATGGGGAGGTGGGACTATAGAGGGCCCAATCCTCAGGTGATGTATGTCAGCTATACTGATTTACACCAGCTCAGGATCTGGCCCAGGATGTGTCACATGAAAACTAAGTATTTTAGGCTGGGTTTTTCGAAGGAGCCTACAGGAGGTGGGTGCCCAACTCCAACTGAAATTCAATGGGAGTTGAGAACCAAATTCTCTTCGAAAATCCCAAACTTAATGCTTAAGGGCCCATTTCTGACCTTTATCTAAGTTTTACACTGATATGACTCCTGTGGAATTACTGCATATTTACATCAGTGTAAGAAAGCTCTGAATCAGGCCCTCTGTCTGGCATTGTACCAAACTTCTTCTTAAGAGATAATGAGTTAGGTACAGAGTTAACGCTCACTATTTTATCCCAACATTTGATTTTTTTTCTTAAAACCCCAGCTCTTGGAGTCCTGTTATTACTACCTATAGTTTTAAAGTAAGTTTCCAATCCTCATGGTCATGGAGAAAATTTTGAAAACATGACAAAGTCCATCCTTTGGGTTTGCAATACTGAGATGCTCCACTTCATGAAGGCTGCTTTGTAGTGCTTAAAATGTAATTGGCCAGTAGAAGATTGTGCTTGCCTATGGGATTATGTGGTGGCCTAGCCTTCCAGCTTTTCACTTTTATGCTTGGGACTGGCTTAGTGCCTGTTAGCCCCAGGTCTGGGAGGACAAAGATGGCTTCAACTATGTTAAACACATTCTCCCTCTCCCCTCATCCCTCAAAATCCAGATTTGTGGTGAGCCTGGCTCTGCTGGTCTGCAGAATCTGAGCCAATATTTAGAGGGTGGGATTTTCAAAGCCACCTGGATAAACTGGGCACTCAAAGCCCTTAGATGAGTTTGAAAATGTCAGCCACTGGGAGGGTCTTTTTCAGAATAGTTTCATATGGAAATATTAGAAGATTGATACCTGGATCTCACTATGTGCACTAACAAATAATGTTTTTTGTCTGGTACTTTTCATTAAAGTGGCACCATCAAGTTAAGTCTCACTTCTGTGTGAAAATTCTGTATTTAATATTGATAAATGGTAATGCTTACAAGGAAATAAACTGAAAAATATAAATCAATTTCTCTATCTTGTGCACTAAACAGCACTTTGGGTGTAGCATTAGTTAGTTTTTTCCTTCTGTGTGGGTCTCTAACACAGATATTTTAGGATAGGTAAATATCAGTGTAAAATCAGATAAATTGGCAGGTACTGTAAGAAGCTCAGTTTTTTGGAAACTGACAAGATTTCAAATTGATGTACTTTTAATGTGGTGGTCTGTATAATTTACCCTGAAAGTAATTTTACTCTGGAATTTCCAAATACCACAACTGACTCCTATGCAAAACTTCTACCTCCTCTGATTGAATAACTCAGAGAGATGGGGTGAAATGCAGGTCCTGTTGAAATCAGTGACAAACCTCCCATTTATTTCAGTGGGGCCAGGATTTCACCTGTAGCGTTTCTTTTTTCTAAAGAAAATGTAGGGCTGGAAAAATGTCAGCCTGAGCACTGAAGTCTAACCACAGACCAGGTATAGCACAAGAAGCAGAAGGCCAAGCAGTCTAATGCTTCCCCACTAATAGGTCTGGAAGCTCTGCTTTTAGAGGTGAGATACTAATGCCCACTCAACTGTTGGGCTCACTGCTGAGCTGGCCAGGAAGGGTGCCAGTTGTGATGGTGAGCAGAAACTGAACAGAACTCTTTTCTAATAGGCCCCCAAAACTCCATGACCTTTAACAAGGCTGGGGTGGGTTTGACCCAGTGACTTAGAGTACGGCCCATCTAATAGCAATCTACTGAGCAAGCTATTCTCCTCGTGTGATAAAAACGAGCATAATGTAGATATAGAAATTTTTAGTGAAGGGACAAAATCTGTCAGATCTGAGCAACACATCATAAATAAGAGTAGCTGGCATTCTAAATATCTTGTCCTTATATTCCATAAGGACACAAACAGAATCAAAACTGCTCATGTAACTGTAAGAGTATCTTTTTTTCAGCCAAGTTTTCAAAGCATCAATTGTGTGCTTACAGAGGAGCTTGTAGCCACATTCCTTTCTTCAACACCTGTCAGGGATGGTCTAGGTAGTACTTTTAGCCCTGATATGAGTGCAGGGGACTGGACTAGATGACCTCTTGAGGTCTCTTCCAGGTCAATGGTTCTATGCATAGAAGAAGGACTGACTCTTTCCAAAAAGCCTTATCTGTGGAGCTGCTTTAAGTTTGTTTTGAATGAAAAGTAGCTTGTTGACAAACAATTTCATTTTGACCAACACTTTTTTTTTGCACACAATCAACGGAAATGTTTTTGGTTTTAAAACCAAACATCCAGACCTCTTTTTTTTTTTTTTTTTTTAGGTTTGAATTAAAAAAAAAAAAGATTGTGATGGGAAATTTCAAAATGTTATCACATTTCCCTCAAAAAATGACGGATATTTTAAAAACAGCTCTCTGCATCTCATGTTCACCCCCCTGTGATTTGAGCCTTTACATATGGGCAAAGGCAGGTTGAAAGTTAGGCCAGATGAAAACACATCCAACGTCTGGCACATATAGATTTCCTGGGCATGTGCATGCTCAGATTCTGAAAGTCTTCTTGGTGCTTCAGTGTCATGAGGTGACAGGCAGTGACTCCAAATTTTGCACTGCTCCTCTTCTCTGCTGTACTCTTCCTGATGTGGGAATTACAAGGGTGTTTGAGGGGAAAGGGATGAATAAGGGGGTTACACATGGGGATTGAAGGATGGGGGTAGGGTAGGCCTTCTTGACTTTTCATTGATTGAATAATAACGTGCTGTGCCGTTGTTTGCAAAACACAGATTATGGCTAGAGGTTTCTGGGGAGAGATTTCAGTTAATGCAGCAGTAAGGCCCTCATTCAGCATTAGGACTTTTCAGTGATCCTGACATGTCTGAACAAACCAGGGGTAGGAAGGAGACTGCACCATCCCTTGCTGTACCATGATAGGTCACACACAGGGCCTCACACAACTATACACACAGGGCTTCATGTCTATGACCCATCTGTCACCATGCCATATGCTAATCATACCCTTACTGAGCAGAAATAACTTCTCTATTTGACAGATAAGAAAATTGAGTGAGTTACTGAGGCAAGAGCAGCAGAAGGTCCCTAAAGTGTGTGGAGGGGTGTCACCGGTGCCTGAACCATGGCCCCACACCACCTCTTCTCCCTCTCCCCCCACCCTGACCATACCCTTGCTTGCTCCTCTCCACCTCCTCCCCCCCTGTTCTGACATCCCTGTACTGAGGAATTGAGTGACTTGCTGAAGGTCACAGGAAATGTGTTCCTGAGGTAGGAGCAGAGCCCCACTCTCTTTACTCCCAGCCATGTACCTTAAACTCTACATTCTCTCCTCCTACACCTGAACAAAGTGAAGTGTTAAAAGCTTAACCAGCAGGGCTTTTTTTCTTCTTCTTCCTTGTGATTGTTAAATTAGCTTGAAGGAAAGATGAAAACTGGATTAATGAAGTATCAGAAACGGAGCTCCCATAATGATGCTTCACTTTTCAGCCACTAGGCAAACTGCACAATCCTTTCCTTTGAAAATAAGTCTATTGTGCAGATCTGTTTCAGTCCCATGGTGGAGGAAGTGTTGCTTGCTCTTGGATGAGGGTTCACTGGGTTAGGAGCCTATTACCTTAGTAGGGTGTTACAGCTCAGCTCTACCTATTCTTGTACCTATTTCTCACACAATAGCCTAGAGACTTTACTTACTAGATTGCTAAATGTATTGCTTCCATATTCAAGCTTTATGAATACAATGGACAATTTAGAATGCCAGGCTAGCTTTTTTAGCTTTAACTATTATTAACTTTGTTTTTTAACTTTAAATCAGATTTGTAAATTGATTGACAGATTCTTGGGATTGATAGCTCTATTAGGATAAGCAGAGGAAGCAGTTTCTGTTTTAATAAGTGCATTTGTGAATGATATTTTTTCTACTAGTCATCACAATACAGGATGTTTTGTCTGATTCACTGTCATACACAACTACTGTATTTGTAACTGGCCACCTGGGCCTCAACTTTGCTCAGCTAGGAATCAAACAAAGTTTGTGCAAAAAACACGTATTAGTGATGCACTTCAAAATCTGTTTCCACCTGAAGATAAAAATGTGAGCCAGTGTTTGCATTTTTGTCTCCAAAATATGACAAATTACATCGTATTTTCCTGTCTTTTTCATATATTTTAGTGGCATGTTAAAAAAAACAGACTTACAGAATTTAAGAACACTTACCCACCGATGCTGTTGCATTATTTTTCCCTGTTTTCCTTAGGTATAAAAATTATGCAGCTACAAGAGGTGCACATGCCAGAAACATGCTTATTTAGTAGGTACAAAGTGTGGTGTGTGTGTGTAGGGTCAGATTCATTAAAAAGATGAGGGATAGATAATATTTCATTGTAAGTTATGCTGTGAGATAAGACAGCACTTCCATACATGTAAATAAAGTCACTAAAAGAGCCATTGAAGAAAAATGCCTCTGGGCCAAATCTTTCAGAGAGAAAACCAGCCACTGAGATTGGGTGTGGACAAGCCTCTTCCTCACAGACTTTGAGCTTTTGCTAATGCTATGCTGTGGATTTATAGGACACTAAACTATGCAAGTGAGAAGTCATTTCTGTGCAGCTGGATGAACCCTGGATGAAGTGGAAATTATAACACACCACAGGCTTTCTAGTCACCCCTACACCTCCACTAGATCCAGAAAGGTCTGCCAGCATGGTGCGCCCAATGTCTTTACTGCCCTTCACCTGCATAGCAAAGCAGCAGTCAGTAGAAGCTTTGGCAACATCATTCTCTCAACGTGGGGCCCTACTCTGGGTTTGTTTTCCTGATCTGTTGTTCTCTGTTCTAGATCTGCTTTATCCCAGCCATTTCCACTGCTCCTGCACCCCTCACTCAGAGACTTCTTGGTACCGTGTGAGTAAGCGATGCAGGATCAGACCCAAAGGGTGGGAAGCTAATTCCCCATGAACCCGATATTCATGTTAGAATGGGAATGAGACATTGTGATATAAGCCAGGCATGGACTGAATTTTCCATCAGCAGAAGTGAGCCAGGGTACAATCTGAATGAGCTATGAATGGTGGGAGAGTGTTCATGGAGCCTGATCTAAAGCCTACTGAGGTCAATGGGAGTCTTTCCAATGGCTTTTAATGAGTGTTGATTCAGGTCTATAAAGACTGTGCCATACTAAGTATGGGGCAACAGAGTTAAAGAGACATGGTCCCATTTAAGCTGCCATTATATTTATAAGAGAAGTGTGTGCTGAACTGGAGCTGCCTAGCTTGAGCCTGGATGTTCGTGTTAGGTGTGCAAGGATGGAGGACCCCATCTCTCAGCTACAAGCTGAAATTATGCCAGCTTGCACCTGAGCTGGGCTAGTCCCAGCTTTATTTTTTGCACTTCGGAACTGAGTCAATGATTATTCAAATACAGTAATGAGTCAAACCGCTCCATCATGCAATAGTATTGTTTGCTCCTTAGCTATTGCATCTGCTGCTTTTTCACAGCCCACCTTTTTATTAGGAAATTGTTCCCAGGCACCAGCCACAGGAAGAACAGGCTTCTTGTAAATAGCCAGGTGTCAATCAGGAGCATGCAGTTGCACTACACACCAAAATGTCAGGTTCACAAGAATAAGCAGCTGCACATCCTAACCGTGTGAGTGCCGAACCCTAGAATTTCTGTGTCGAGCCTTTTTAAGATTTATGCACAGAGGAAATCTGTTAGGGAGCAAGTGAGGATAAGTGAAGTCCATTCCAAAATCTGTCAGAAGATGTTTTTCCTGATTATAAATATAAAAGAATAAAAATCAAGCCTAAATTTAGTGGCTAACTATAGACTTAAGTGCGTAACTTTAGGCAAATGGAAAATGTTGACACTTTTTTTTTTTGTCTAATGGACCCTAGTACAACCAGTGGCTATTGTTTAGTTTTTTCTTTTGTTTTTGTGTACATGGAGTGGAGGGGTGGGGAAGCATGGCCTCTTTTCATAATGATGGTCTGAAATTTGTGCACTCTCTTGTGCATGTAGGGGTAAAATCTCTCTAGGTTCTTAGGCCATGTCCATCATTGTGGCATGTGAGGGAAGAAAGAGAACCCAGAGAACTACAGACCGGTCAGCCTCACTTCAGTCCCCAGCAAAATCATGGAGTAGGTCCTCCAGGAATCCATTTTGAAGCACTTGGAGGAGAGGAAGGTGATCAGGAACAGTCAGCCTGGATTCACCAAGGGCAAGTAATGCCTGACCAACCTGATTGCCTTCTATGATGAGATAACTTGCTCTGTGGATATGGGGAAAGCGGTGGATGTGATATATCTTGACTTTAGGAAAGCTTTTGATACGGTCTCCCACAGTATTCTTGCCAGCAAGTTAAAGAAGTATAGTCCATTCATCCAATCCATAAGGTGGATCGAAAGCTGGCTAGATTGTCGGGCTCAATGGATAGTGATCAACGGCTCAATGTCTAGTTGGCAGCCGGTATCAAGCAGAGTGCCCCAGGGGTCGGTTCTGGGGCCAGTTTTGTTCAATATCTTTATTAATGATTTGGATGATGGGATGAATTGCACCCTGAGCAAGTTTGCAGATGACACGAAGCTTGGGGGAGAGGTAGATATATGCTGGAGGGTAGGGATAGGGTCCAGAGTGACCTAGACAAATTGGAGGATTGGGCCAAAAGAAATCTGATAAGGTTCAACAAGGACAAGTGCAGAGTCCTGCACTTAGGAAGGAAGAATCCCATGCACCGCTACAGGCTGGGGACCGACTGGCTAAGCGGTAGTTCTGCAGAAAAGGACCTGGGGATTAGAGTGGACAAGAAGCTGGATATGAGTCAGCAGTGTGCCCTTGTTGCCAAGAAGGCCAACGGCATATTGGGCTGTATTAGTAGGAGCATTGCCAGCAGATCGAGGGAAGTGATTATTTCCTTTCTATTTGGCACTGGTGAGGCCACACCTGGAGTACTGTGTCCAGTTTTGGTCCCCCCACTACAGAAGGGATGTGGCCAAATTGGGGAGAGTCCTGCCGAGGACAACAAAAATGATTAGGGGGCTGGGGCACATGACTTACGAGGAGAGGCTGAGAGAACTGGGGTTATTTAGTCTGCAGAAGAGAAGAGTGAGGGGGGATTTGATAGTAGCCTTCAACTACTTGAAGGGGGGTTCCAAAGTGGATGGAGCTGGGCTGTTCTCAGTGGTGGCAGATGACAGAACAAGAAGCTATGGTCTCAAGTTGCAGTGGGGGAGGTCTAGGTTGGATATTAGGAAACACTATTTCACTAGGAGGGTGGTGAAGCACTGGAATGGGTTACCTAGGGAGGTGGTGGAATCTCCATCCTTAGAGGTTTTTAAGGTCAGGCTTGACAAAGCCCTGGCTGGGATGATTTAGTTGGTGTTGGTCCTGCTTTGAGCAGGGGATTGGACTAGATGACCTCCTGAGGTCTCTCCCAACTCTAATATTCTATGAGATGTTTTTGCTTGAAAAGAATGCTCTGCAGATGTTTTGCATGTCCAAAGTTGCATGCCCACAAATGTAGACCACTATTTAAAAACACATTACTCTTACAATCACTAGCAGATTTGAGTCTAGACTGCTTACTTTAACACAATTTGTTTAAAGTGACAGGTTTAGGAAAATATTCTCTTCTCTCCACCCCATGCCCTGTGGTAGATTGTCACTATCTTGCTCCTCAGCCCTATTTCACTGAAATACCTAAACTTGTTTCACTGCTTCTTCAGTGCTGGATGCATTTCTTTAAACTGGCAGATTAAGGGGCTGACACTTTTGGCTGTCAGATTCAGAGCAGGACCAACTAGCACACTCCAGGTTGAGGTCAGCAGTAGCAGCCTCGCTATCAAACACTGATGAAGCAGTTATATGAATTTAGTATGTAGACACAAGGATGAGCCAGACACAAATCTGCCTGCACAGAGAATGGTTAAGTGATGCTCCCCCAATTTTCATATGAACCCACAAAGATGCTGGCCAGTAGCAGGATCTCTAGTGAATAGCTTGGTCCAGTTCTACTAACAAAGGGAGCCCTTGAAGAGACACTTACGTTGGGAGTGGCAGGGGAGGGAAGTAAATGTGGTTTTTTTGCCCTTGCCTGGGAGTCATTTTAGGGAATATTCCATCATTTTCCACAAATCCAGGTCTCTGGTTAATATCCACTGTGACTGCCCACAATACTGTTAATTTAAATTCAAATGACCAAATTGAGCAGCTCATCCCTCAGACACAGTCAACACCACATACAGGAACTGCTCAGCATCATCAGAAGTATCTTACACAACAAACATTCCCCTTACATTAGTCATAAGATGGAAAGTGATTGCGCATGCACTGAAATTGGAATTCACATAAGTTAGGGTAAAAAACAGCAAAATAAACGAGGTAAGAGAGTCACAGTTTAAGAGTCATTAAAACAACAGTAACAACAAACCAACTGCTCTGTTAAACAACAAAAACCTCTAACTCTGCAGGCTTACAATGAAACTCACATTGACTGGGAGTTTGCAGGAGAACAGATTAATTAAAAAAAGAAGAAAGAATTGTCTTCTTTACTATAATTAATTTTTTTGCATGACCTGAGGGAAATATGTACTCAAGTTTTCCCTGTATATTCCTCTAACTACAAGCAACAGCAGGTCATGCATTCATTGTGTCATTCCCGTGATGTAATAGGGTATGTGAATGCAGCATACCTCTCCAACATGATGTGTGGCTGTCCTGCAGTTTTCCTGCCAAAGACATTATTCTCCAGGCTGATAATATGACTTGGTCTTCCAGCCAAGTCAAAACTCATCTTGTTCCAGGGCAAATTAAGTCCAAACCAAAAAAGAAAAAAACATGTTGCCGTCTTTGGGCCACAGTCTCTAGATTCTGTGCAGCTATTAAGTCCTTCCTGCTTGTTTGTAGGGGAGGGCTCAAACTCTCATTGTACCAGGAGGTTAAGTCATCTTTCGTTCTCCTTCCATTTCTTGATCTCCCCCCACACAGTTGTTATAGATGGCACTGGAGAGGCAATGGGAAAACCCAACCCAACTTCAGGCTCTGGACCTGGGAACCTAGGCTTTGCAGCAGCTGTCCACTCTCAACTCCACACTGCCCTGCTTCATGATTCCTAGGGCTACTTCCTACTGCTCTCCCCTCTCTCTGTTTAGGCCTTCTCCCCAGCCTCTTCCAGCAGTCTTCCACCAAACCACTCATGGAATCCTTCCCTAGTGCCCTCCCCACAAGGAACCTCACCAGCTCAGGACCTATCCTGTAGAGGTTTAGCCTGGCCTTTTCGACTACAAGCCTTCCCTTTACGCACAGGAAACTCTTATATCTGCTTCCCCCACTGTCCAATAGGCCTTGCTCATTCTCAGACCTTTGAGCCTTAGATTACAATCACATGATCTGGGAGGTGGGTACTGTGGCTGACCTCTTCTTAAAGGCCTAACTCACCCTATGACAAAGTGTATTTTACAAAATCAAATAGATCTAATCAATGATACATTCACAGAAAGGAGGAGTATGTCTGCAGACCTCCAGGCCTGGATAAGTTCCATTGGCATTCTCTACGTGATCATAGAAGATTAGGTTTGGAAGAGACATCAGAAGGTCATCTAGTCCAACCCCCTGCTCAGAGCGGGGCCAACCTCAACTAAATCATGATGGGTCAGTGATTCTCACATGTGGCACATGGATCTATGGGTAAGGCTAAGATTTTGTCACAGATACGTTTAGTCACATTAATTTTTCTTTTTTGCCCATGACCTGTCTGTGACTTTTATTAAAAATATCTGTGATAAAATGAGGATCTGTGGGGTCCCCACACCACCTGAAGCTGGGCAGCTGCACAAGGGCTAGGAGCTGCCTGCAGCAGCTAGGGGCTGTGGGGTACCTCTGCCACCTACAGCTTAGGGGGTCCCCCTGCTGCCCATGGGGGCCGGGAGCTGCAGAGTGCCCCTGCTGCTCGCTGTGGTGGCCAGGAGCTTGGGGGTTTCTCCACCACCGGCAGCTCTGGGGGCCCCCATCGCCTACAGTGGCCGGAAGTTGGGGGTTAGCTATGAGTGCTGGTAGCCATATAGTGCAGGCTTCTCCTTGTTTGTAGCTGTTTTAATGCAGTTTAGCAGCTAAAAGTATATTTGCTATGTCCATGTAAACAATTACTTTAATTGCCAGATGTATAGGATGAGTTTATGAATGGGTGCAATAGGTGGACTTAAATAAACCTAAAAGATAAAATAAAATAAAGTTGGAAGGAAATGAGAAAGTTGAAACAAAACACTTTGTTTTCATTTGAATTGTTTAAAAAAATCCATCTAAAATTTTCATCAAAATCAACATGTTCCCACGAAACATTTAAAATCGGACAAAACAGCATTTTCTGTCAGAAAATGGTTCCTTTGAAAATTGCCTGACCAGCTCCACAACGGCCAGAACAGGCATGAGGGTAGGTTGCAGAGACCAAAAAAGCAGAATCAAGCAGCTGTAAACCTCAGTTGTGAGCTGTCTCCACAGTGAATGGGAAAGAGTAGGAAATCTGCATTTGGATTAGATGATCTGCTAGGCTGTGCCTCCTACTTTGTTGGAGAAAAGGTAGGGATAATACCATGTGGCATTGTCAACACATGGTGATTGTCTTGTCTCCCTGGACAATGTGTACAGTGAATTGCAGAATCACAAGACAGCAGCTCAGAAAAATCAAGTCATCTGTACAATCTGTACAGTACTGGAACAAACCGGTGGACAAACTTGAAAGGATTCTTAGCTGCAAGCAGAACAGTAGTTGCTGGTTAAGGTGACCAGACAGCAAGTGTGAAAAATTGGGACAGGAGGTGAGGGGTAATAGGAGTCTATATAAGAAAAAGGCCCCAAAATAGGGACTGTCCCTATAAAATCGGGACATCTAGTCACCCTATTGCTGGTCAATGGGATCCAGTAGGTGTTAAAGAGATTCTGAAATTCCCATCACATCCTCTTACTGCAAAAAGGAGAAAATGCAATGACCAGTGTAAGGAAAAAAAAAATCAGTGTTCTACTCCCCCACAAAGCTATACGAACACATGCAGATAGTTCTCTACCCCAATATGTGCATGCACAAACCATTCACTTTATGCTATGATATAAAATGTTAGTAAATAATATACAAACTAGTAATCCTGATTTGAACCCTCCAACTAATATTTGCACCCAGGCTTATTTATGGAAGCATCTTGCTGAGGTTTTCTTGTCTTTTTTTTTTTTTTAAACAGCTTTCACATAGTAATCTGTCACTGCCCTCTGCTGGAAAAATTTATAATTAGATCCAGGCAAAGGCGAAAAGGAAAACACACAGGAAATGTTTTTGTTTTTTCAAAATTGAGTGGTACAGTGTTTGGAAATGAAATTCTGTGAAGTACTGCACTGTAGGGACTATCAGAATCAGCCAATCAGCAGCTAAAACACAGCACACTTCTGGACGCCCCTCCCCTCTCCCAAAATAATCTAATATTGAAGCAGTAAAGAGTTGGCCAGCACTCCAAAGTAAAGCAATCAGCAGCCAAATTTTAGAGCCATTTTGGGAGAGGAAAGAAGCAGATTGTTACTGATGGGGCATCTCTAGCTGGAGAACCAGATCTATCAAAGAGTTCAAGCAACAGAACAGGTGGGATCTGTGTGCACAGCCTGATTTAAGACTGGGCAAGACCTTTGAGACTATAGGCACTGCTGGGGAAAAAATCTGGACTGTATTTGTTACTATTACTTGCTCTCTCCCCTGAATCTCCTGAATTTGCAGTGCTCTTTGGCTCCATTTCATTCATGTTCTGGATACAAAGAGCCAGATTTAGCAGTTGAGCCAGGTTCATGGCCGCTTTGGGTTGCTGAAAAATCCTGTGATTATTGGGGTTACTGTGTACACCAGACCCCTATGGTTCCAGTAGCGTATTTGGTGTACCGCATCTCAGCAGCAAGTACCTTAGGTGCTTCAGCTAGGCCTTATTAGCAATAGTCCTGCTGGGTCCTAATAACCCCTCAGACACATGCCTCCACGTATGTCCCACACAGCCCTGCACCTAGCTATGATGGCTGGCTGCTTTTCCCATGCGTGGCTTTGCCCTCAGTTCCTGGGGGTTCTCTCCAGCTCCTTGTTGCCATGTGGCTCCCGCTTCCTAACAGAGCCTGGCCACTTCCTAAATCAGGACCTTTCCCCTTACCAGGCCAGGGGGAAAGTAAATGCAATGGGGAAGGGGCTCACAGGAGTTGTATTCCCCTCCTTTGCAGACCCATCACACTGCCCTCCTCTCTGAAAAAGGATGGGTCCTCAAATCCAGCACTAGTGCATGTGGAAGTCTTGGTGCCAGCGGGGGCTTGGCACTTGCTTTGCAGCCTCAGGTTTCCCCTTATTTCTGAGTGCATCTATAGGTTCATTTCCAGTCTGCAGGGCACGTTCTGTTGGTGGGATGAACCACCCTCCCACCCCCAGCAGTTCTGTCACATCACCGGATTCAGTTCCCCCTTATATATCAGTGTGGACATAGCCTTTGGTGCTTAGACTCCTGTACAATGAATGGAGGGGGTGTGTGCTTAACAATGCACTTCACAGAAGCCCGCATACTAGGCAAGAAGCTGCCTAAGCTAACCAATGGGCGATGCCATCAACAGGGTGTGTCCTAAGCCCTGCCCCTCTTATAGAGTTAGGTCCTAAGTCCAGGCGGCAGGGTAGTGTCTAGTCTGCTAGTGATCCACGGATGAATGGCCTCTTCAGGAGTAAGCTGGCTTAGTGGTGGTATCTCTTTCTGATGCCAAAGTTTGAGACACTGGGATATTCCTGCTGGAAGCAGAAATTGATGGAGTTGAGTATTTTCTTTGGTGCAGTTTTGTTCATTTACAAAGTCCTGCTTTTCCCAACACAGGAGGAACCAAAAATCAAAAGGAATAGTTTTTTTCAGCCACCACTTTCTCTAGACTTCTCCCAGAGTCCCACCAAGCTTACAGGCTGCTGCTTTGCTTTCTTGCTCCACCTTTGAGTCTCTGTTTCTTGACTGCCACCCTCCCCCTCCCCCTCCCCCGCTTGTCTTTTTCACACACTAAGACACACGCACGCACATCCCTAATAAGACCCAGCTGAAGTCTCTGCCTACACAGTATTAGTTTCTGGGCAAACTCTAGTAGGCCTTTTTTTAGGTGTGTCCTCATAACTGTCTCAACCCATAATAAGGTTTTAACCAGCTCATCACAGGTGCCTAAGTTACTTGTTGCATGAAATGCCAGAGGAGGAGAAGGAATGTGAACAGGGGGGTTTTAGCTCTCAGGGACATTCCCTAACCAGTGGCCTATGGAACATTCTGATGCAAGTGTCCTGCAGTCTCTCCTGTTGAAGCTGTTCCACTTTGGTTAAGTGATTAACCAGTCTTTGGAGCAGGGAACCTAGAACCTTGGCCTTCCTGTATCTAGGTGAGCGCCTTAGCCATCAGGCTATAGAATCAGTTTATTCACTGTCTCTGGCTCAAGATTCCTTGCAACAGTGAACTATGAAGGGAAATTTGTGCCTAACCTAGCTACCTGAACCAGCAACCTGTGTGTGCAAAGATGTCCAAGGGACCTGGGATGCAAAGCTTAGTGTTTGAGAAACTGCAGGTGTTAATTGAAGAGGCTGCAGTCCTAAGGTACTATGACAGTAAGCTCACAACTAAGTTGTCTGCAGACAGTTCCCAGGAGATATCGGTGCAGTCCTCTTACAACAGAATGGTCAAAACTGGAAACCAGTGGTTTATGCCTCCGGGGCAATAACAAAAACTGCGAATCAATATGCTCAAAGAGAGAAGGAGGCTTCTGCCTTAGTTCCTAGGTGTAAAAAGTTTCGTGTCTCTATTGATGGGAGGCCTGCGTTAACTGAAACTGACTATAAACCAGTTACTACCATTGCCAAAAGGGGCCTGGCAAATACCCAAAGACTAAAGAGATTATTTTTTTAGCAACAAATGTGTGCTTTGCAAATGGACTACGTACCTGGGAGAGATTTGGTGGTTGCAGACATCCTCTCGCTCATTTGACAAAAGTTCAGTGAAGCAAAGTCCAGAGAGATTTTTGTTCATGTCAATCTGATTTAAAAAAATACGAACTATCCAGTCTCAGACAAGATGTGTACTGCACTTGCCAAAGCTATTGCATAGCATACAACCCTGCAGAAGGTAGTTAGGACTATTAGCACAGAGCAACTGGGATAGCATATTCCCAAGCTGCATTATCAATTTAAGAGGGAGCTCTCAGTACGAGGTAGAATTTTGCTTAAAGGCACCAGGGTGGTGAGTCCTATGGTGTTACAGAAAACTACATTAAAAAGGCTACATGAAGGTTATTTTCCTACAACTTATTATACTTGCCTCAAAGGAACAGTGACATTGAGGCAGCTCTTAAGGCTTGTTGCATATGCCTTCCTCCCACCCCCCAGGAAAAAAGTACTGGCCAAGTCAAGTGAAAGAGCCCATGTTGGTGGCATAGGAAAAATTGGCTCCCGGGATTAGTTTATGTTGGATGGAAAAAACTATCTACTTGTCCTAGGCTATTCTCACTTCTCTGACATAGCATTACTAGAAGATTCATCTAAACAGGTGATTGTGCATAGCAAAAATAGATTTGCTACATGNTTACTAGAAGATTCATCTAAACAGGTGATTGTGCATAGCAAAAATAGATTTGCTACATGTTATACCTAACATAGTAAGGTCTGACAATGAGTCACAGTTTAGAGGACATGAGGTTAAGCAGATTGCAGTGAAATACAGGTTGAGACATGTAACCACTAGGAATCATTATCTCCAATCTAATAGGTTGTGGAAAACAGTGTCAAAATAATGAAGTACCTACTGAAAAAGTCGGTGGAGTCAGACGTTGATCCATTATTAGTAGTGTTAAATTACAGAAAAACACCAATGAAACATGCTTGGTTAGTGGCTGACAATTTGTTCAGCAGAAAACAAGATTGCCTGTGCTGCTAGAAACCTATGTCAGGGTCACTGGGGACTAGCACATATATAAAGAGCTAGATAAGGCAAAACAAAAAACCGCCAATATGATTTGGGGCCCCAGGAGCTGTCATCACTGCATGCAAACTATGCTGTGCATCGCTATGAAGGGAAACAATGGTTGCAAACAGCAGAGTTTGCTCTGTGATGATTGGTGGTTGTCATCTCAGCTGGACACATACTACAGTAGAATAGGCTACTCCAAATCTCAGACAGGAGGGCACTCAGTGTGCTGTTTTGCCCAAGAGGGTCTCAGACAAGCAAGAGCCCCAGTGGGAAGAGACTACAGAGTGCAAGGCCTTGGAACAATCCGATCAAGTAGATTTGCTGCCTTCTGATACCGGTAGTGCTAATGTTCCAGGGGAGCCCCACAGGTTTGACTGACAGCATAGGGCACCTTGAAGACTAATTTGAACATTGTTAGCAAGTTTAGTTCTGAGGTTGGTTATAAATATTTGTGATTGTGTTATATTAATGTTGTTTAATTGTGTTCTATTAATGTGGCTTGGGAGGAAAGATGTGGTGTTGGGGACTGTGACTTCAGTGGAATTGCTTCCCAGAGAGTCTGAGTGAGGTATGGTCAAGCTGGTTACACACAGCCAGTGGGAACCATTTACAGCATTAAGCAGCTCTCTTGCAAGCATCTTAAGCCCTGAATGATCACTACAGTGGTGTTGAGGATACCAATACAAGGGCGTAGCCACTGAATTTGCAAACTATATTGACCAGGTGGCCAAAACCGTACTTGAGGGAGCATAGAAGAATACAGCTCTTCCTACAGGAGTAGTTGTAGTATGGTTATGAAGTAGCTTCATTGCTGTTCCACAAGCTGGCTGGGAATATTATCTTCCCATCCCTGTGACAGTCACCCATGCAAAGTCCTTTGCCTTGGTGGAGGCAATTTATTGTAGGAGCCATTTACAGAGGATTAAAATTAAATAGCTATTGATATTTAATAAATAATAAGTAAGAGAATGAGGAGAAAAGGCCCCAGTACTTCAAGACACTCCAAAATGGCAGAGTCCTGCATTTAAACAGAGTACCACTGCGGGGGGGGGGGGGGGGGGGGGGGGGGGGGGGGGGGGTCAACCTATGCAGAGCAAAATCAGGGCCTCAGGTGGGGAGTTTGCTGTATGCACATGCACCCACCTCTTTCAGTGTCCTCACTGATGATACATTTCCCCTTCCTCTCTACCTACCACATACATTTGTGTAGTTCTAGGTGTAATGGAATGTTAAACTGTATAATAGTGTTCAGCCACTAGGTGGCAATGTGTGTAAACTACATTTAGCCAGTGGTGCCCAACTTCTCAGGGTCCCCCCTCCTCTACGTTTCCCCCCCCCCACATGGAGCTGGGAGCAGAGCCCCAGCTGGGGGCCGAGGCTGGGGGTGGGAGCAGAGCTGAAGCCAGGCTGCGGTGTGTGTGTGGGGGGAGGGGGCGAGGGTTAGGGTTAGGGTCAGGGCCAGCTCCAGGCACCAGCCGAGCAAGTTCGTGCTTGGGGTGGCAGAGTCTAAGGGGCGGCATCCCTCCAATCCCCCCCCTTTTTTTTTTTTTGCTTTGCCACTTCGGCCACCCCACAATTTGTTTGTTTTTTGGTTTGCTGCTCCGGCCGCCCTGTAGGGGGCGGCGGCGTGGAGGAGGGGAGCGCCCTGCTGGGAGCAGGCTGCACACTCCATCTGCCCCAGCCGTTGCCAGGTCTGCAGCAAGCCCGGCAGGGCAGCCCTTGTCCTTCCCTGCCTGCCAACCGGAGCGGCGCAGAGCCCTCCCAGCAGGTGGCATGGCGGGAGGGGCAGCATGGCGAGTGCCCCACTGAAGGAAGCCCTGGCCGCCCCCCCCTTCTTTCTCTCCTCCCCGGTTCCTCCCCCCCGCTAGCCAGGGAGTGCACTCCGCTGCCCGGGGCACATCTGCAGCGTCCTGCACCCTGGCTCTGGCCGCTCCGCAGGTTTTATTTTATTTTTTTTGCTTGGGACGGCAAAAAAGCCAGAGGCAGCCCTAGTTAGGGTTAGGAAGCTCTGCAGCCAGACCACAGAAGCCTGACCCCTGCTAGAAGCAACCCTACAATCTACCAACTACAAGGTGTAGATGACACAAGGAGGTCTCACTGCCTACTTCAACTTTGTGGTCTCTCTTTTAAAAAAAAAATCCAGTATCTACCACTCACTCAAGCCTGAGATGATTTATTTTTGTTAGTTGGTTGCCCTGGAATGAACTGTGCTGCTTAATTGCTAGAGCCGGGGTTCTCAACATTTTTCTTTCTGAGGCCCTCCCAAACATGCTATAAAAACTCCACAGCCCACCTGTGTCACAAGAACTGGTTTTCTGCATATAAAAGCCAGGGCCAGCGTTAAGGGGTGGCAAGCAGGGCAATTACCCAGGGCCCCAGGCCACAGGGGGCATTGTGAAGCTAAGCTGCTCAGGCTTCTGCTTCAGCCCCAGGGGGTGGGGCTTAGGGCCCCACGTTTCAGCCCCATGCAGTGGGACTTTGGCTTTCAGCCCTGACCCAGCAGGTCTAAAACTGGTCCTGCTTGGCAGACCCCCAAAATCTGCTCATGGTCCCCCCAGGGAGCCTCGGACCACTGGTTGAGAACCACTGCTATAGGGCACGGCAAAGACACAAAGCAGCATTGCTCATGTCATTTTGCTTCATAATAAAACAAATCCCAATAACTATATTTAAGGATGAAAACGATGGTATTCTACTCAATGTTCATGGGAATGTCAGAACACTTTTAAAAAAAATCCTCTTAGTTTTTAATATATTGTAAGTGCATTTTCTCTGCCGAGGCTCACATATGGGGTTGTAGATCAGTGGCTTTCTGTGCTCTTTGCAGTTTAACATTAGAGCTTTTGCATGTAAGCCACAGCAACTACTCAACTATTTTTATAGTATGTTTTTGGCTAAGAGTTATGACAATTGGCTAAAATATTTTAGCAGTGATTAGTCAAAATACTATACATTATGAGCTTCAGTTTAAATCCTGCTAAGATATTGAAGGTATACTTAAGGGCCAAATCCTGCCCCTAGAAACAAATGGAGATGAATAACTAACTACCTTGGTGTAAATCAGAGTTTAAGATGATCTATTTATACTCCTGTGAAAATAGCATGCCAGTGTATAGTATAGGATTTCTGCTTTTGTTCCCCTTTCAGTGTGTCAGTATAACTGGGTTGCCACTAAATGAATGACCCAGCATAACTCTTCAGTCATGCATTGGATTTAGCATTGAATTAATCGCAACAAGAAAAACTGAATTATGCAAAATACATTCCCGGCTGAGCTGGACTTATTCTCAGAGTTTTGGCTAAGCAAACCCCAATGCACATACTGAATAAGCAGCAGCTTATTTTCCAACATTCCACCAACTAATGTTTTCCCATCGAACTGTAAGAAAGAAAAAAGTCATTATTAAAATATTTTAATTCTTTGTAACACTAATAACATGAATATTTATTTGAAAAATATTTCTTTCCACTTTAGTCCATCTTTAAATCCGTTACACTAACTTCCACTAACTAATATTTCAAATTACTGTCGTTTTCCCCTCGTATTGGTAAAAGATACAACTACAGTAAACTATTTCACAATTTTGGAAAAAGTATGAGAGACTATTCTTTCCCTCTCCTCCTATGATGAATCAGAAGCTTAAAATAACAAGGACAGAGATTATGGAGCTAAAATATATGTTGACATATTTAACCTCACAAATAAATAAATATATACAAGGGAGGTTGTGACGTCAACAACAAAGTAGAGATTTTACATTGCAAAAGTGAGAGCATTCAAGAACATCTGACATAGGCAGTTAAGGACTACTACATGGTAGTAAAAAAAAGAGCAAATTCTTAATTTAGCAAAAATATAGGCAACTGTACATTAAGCTGTTGGTTAGGTTACAGCTAGGCTTCAGCCAGGATACTTCTTTTACTCTTTACTTCATATTTTATTGAACAATTGTGTTTCATTAATTCCTCAATGTCTGGAAAGTATTTTCTTTTCCATCTTGTCACTGTAGAACATCCTAGACAGGTAGAAATCTCACAGTAAGCTACTATCTGAACACTATTATCTACTGCAGGTAGACAGGTGGGATGATAATATACAAGTTCTGTAAATGCTCATACATAAGTTTTCCCTAAATTCTTTCCTTTGATAAAAGTATTTGACCAAATTCATCCCTAGGATGAAGTCAATAGGGATGAATTTAGCATATACAGGCATGTAAGGATTTTGCGCTAATATGAAAAAGGTTTGGTCAGGTTATTTGTAGGACCTTTACTTCAGAACAGTGTTTTAGGATTGAATGTGATTAAAATATACTTCTTCCCTGCAGTGATCAAGGTGTTTGTAGTTAAGGATAATATTCCATTTGTGGGGGCACCGAATAAAATGATCTTTGTAAATGAGTGGATGCAAAGAGCCCATAAAGGTACAAATCCAAATACCCTGTTACTGAACATCTAATTGCTTCTTAACTGAGAACTAATCAATAGCTGTATGACATCAGACCAGTGGTTTGTGGAAGTGTGATGAACAAAACTGATTGAAATTTTTAGGTAAAAATAATTTGATGAAAAATGGCCTTTTTGGGAAAATGTGTTTTTTGGAAACACTTCTTTTTTCATGGAAAAATCCCATTTTCTGGCCAGCTCTATTACTGACATTTTAAATGAATTGTGCATTTACAGGTGTTTCACAATTTGGCATGGGTTTCTACATATTTTCAAGAATAGCTGTGCACTTTTGAGAACAGTGTTAGAAATGGCCATATGGTGCCATGGCTTGGAAAAGTAAGTATTTTATGTTCTTCTTTTACTTCTGCACACACTTCTGTGCATAGCACAACGATACAGACCCCAGTTTATGTTGCTTGGTCATTGCATCTCAAACAGTACGGATCTAGATTTAGTTTAATCAGCTGATGCCAGTGAAAGCTTGAAGATCTGGATGATGCAAGTCCACATGTAGATGCTGAATGCTATTGTGTAATGTACTGTGACCTTGAGAGCCTTCATAAATTGCAATGTCCTGTGGCAGAAGTTCTCTGTACAATATGGCCACAATATAGAAAATGGACAAGCTAATGTGGGCTTACAAAGGATCTGTGAGGTATTTTAACTAATAAACTTATAGCACTACATGATTTACGAAGTGTGGGGTCCTTTGTAATATTTCCTATGAATGTACATGCTAATGACTCCCATTTCACTTGACCAACATGAGCAATCAGCATGGGCTCACCCATACCAGTGTGGTGGTTACAATGGGAGGTGTTCCCTTTTTGTACATCAATGAATATTGAAACTTATGCCTTTGTGAAAAGTCTAGAATTAGCTTTTTTACTGATGCTGCACCACCTGAAACCACACACACAGATATGGGCTTAAATTTTACGGGAGAGTTATCAGTGGCTTGCACACCCTTATCACAAGCAAATCCTGGTGTGCAGGTATGTGATAAATGCTTTTCTGTGCACACGGATACAGTGTGGTCCCAGAGTTTATAGACTAGTTGCTGTATGCAATATTTGGATCCAATTTTCTTTGTGTGGTTAGCCCTGGAGATTTACGTATTCATTTGGTCAAAATAACCCTTTGACACTGGAGTTAGGCTTTCCTCACCTGTGGAAAACACTGCAGGCAATGGCCACCTAAACAGCAAGAGTTTAACAAATACAGTAAGGAAAATTCACATTTCTCATGAAGACGAGACCGACTAAGAAAGCTGCATCCAAGAGCTTGTGTGTACTGTGGGATACTTCCCCTGTTTTCTCTAAAAGACCCAAGTCTTGTTCCCATTCAGATCTGACATTATTGAGAGATGGGCTTATGGAACTTCTTCAGTCTTGCAAATATACACATAGGATCACACCTAAATTAGCTGTCCCAGTATCCTGTTCGCTGGCATACAGCTGATGTTTGAAAACAGTCTTTATTTCATGGTGGGAAAATGTCAGTATCAGTACTATGTACGAGAAAATGACTGACTCTCTTAATGGGGAAAAAACCTTTTCTCGAGAAGAAGCTGTTAAGAGGACGACAATATACCATGGGAAAAATGACTAAATCTGGTAATATAATTCTCGCCACTCAGTCTCCAAGTACTCCATTGTTTAGAATCTCCAGGCTGCGTGTTGTCTTGTGGTTCAGAAGTTCAGAAACCCAATCAGAACTTTGTGCTATGGCTGAATGTGTCTGACATCATGATATTTTTATAGAAGTTGTCTGAGTGAGCACTGCAGTACCCCTTGACTTTGTCAATAACCTGATGGACTGGGATGATTGGTGTCTGCTCTCCATCCACTTGGGCAAATTTTGATGAGGCCTTGTCAACGAAAGTATTGTCTAGGAAGGGGAAAAGAAACAGGAACAGGAAATTAGGGCTTTTAAAACAAGCTTATTATCTACCAGATTTGTCTCCTGCAGGCAATCCCCCTCTACATTACTGTAGGTAATTTATTTTTTTCAATTATATTGCCCTGCTGATTTTTTGATATAGCCATTAAATAGCTTGACATTATACCTTCTATGTTCTTTTCAGTTATATGCTATAGACTAAATTCTACATATTCTAACCTACATATCTGGAATCCTAGCCTCTGCTCAGTCCTTTCCTGAATCTATTCCCCTATCACCCCTTTTGCTTATGCTGCAACTATATCAAGGCACAGTAGGATCCATTAGTTTGTCTGCTGAAGATTCCAGCTACAGAACTCTCAAATTAAAAAGGTTGTCTAGGTATTACAATATTACAGGAGAGGGGGTGATGCAAGCATTGCTTTGGTAACATTTGGTAAATAGCGCCTCACTGAACCAAATAATGAAATCGCTGAAAAATGCTAGTGAAAAGCATTTAATAATATGAATCATAAAAGTTAAACAGTTATCAAATAACACAACAAAAACAAGCACAGAAAGCAGCAGATGATTCCAAATAAAAATAGATGAGCAGATTTTAAAACTGGCCTGATTATCACAATTGCATCTGTTTGCCTTTCTAGCACATGGAGAATACAAGGAGAGCTGAGGAGCTATGTTTGTGGTTTGTGGCACTACATAGATGTGGAAAACTCATATGTTTTCATGTTTCATATGCTCTAAACCAAGCATGACGCAGGAGAGAAAAAGAAAGAAGACAGTTCACTCTTCCCCGCCTTTCACTTTCAAAAATCTACATCCCACTGTGTCTGATGATGTCAGTAACACTTCTGATGACCACACCATACATTATTATCACCATATACCCAAGTTGGTTTGAAGGGAATTTTACACAGGGGACCCAGGTATAGCTAAGTACTCAGCTATAAGGAGAAAGTATTTTGTTTCTGCTGTGTGGATCATCGTTCTCCACTTCACCTGATACTGACTAAGGCTTATTCATGAGTATCTCCACAGCTGCCACCTTTAACCCTGTAGCCTTCACTCACATAGCCTCCAGTATGGGACTTTTCTTCAGACAAAGAGGACAAGCATCCACTTGTGTGGCTAACAGCATTTCAGTTCTGAGTCTGACCAGTAGGGAGAGCTCATGTAGTGAGCAATCATTACCTCTCCTTTTTAGACTGTATTAATGAGTTCCCCGATCCCAAGTCTTATATGACCCAACACAAAGTGTGATTGCAAGATGAATGGCTGCATGAAGCAATGCTCTGGCACTTTAGTCAACCAGCTTGATATAGCTTATAGTAAAACCACCTTCAGATAATTCTTCTGTAAAAGGTAATTTTATTTAAATCAGTGTATTTTATTATATTAATATCAGAATATGTTTTATGTAAAATAAATATACCGCTTACTAATGAAAACAAAATGAAAATGCAGGTTTCAGAAAAGATTTAATGATGGTATCAAGCTATAGTTCTCATAAAGATTTGCAATATGAAATGCTACTTGAATTGCATGTAAAAGAGAAATGGATTGCATAGAGGAAAATCTAATCAGTTTCATTATGAACAAAGGAACAGGCAGTTTAAGAATGATATTTCTTTAAAGCGGGTGAAAATTGCTAATGCATTATAGCAAATATCTCCTTGTACTACGGCAAATGGATGGGTACTGTGTGTTCTTCAGTTTCATTTACTCACTAGCCAATGAGGTTTTTCTATTTATTTTGTTTAAAAGGAGTTTAAAATGAATTCTTGTGTCCTAGGAAAGACTGTTTCAGTACCCAAAAAATGATTACACACATTCACACAGCATCATTAAAACTAACTCTCATTTTCCAAAACTTTTTTGTACTCTATATCCAAAGCTCTCTGGAGTCAATGGGAGTCTTTTGGTTGAATTAAACAGGCTTTGGATCGGACCCTATGGATGAAATCTTGGCCCACTGAAGTCAATGCGAGTTTTGCCAT
This sequence comes from Trachemys scripta elegans, assembly GCF_013100865.1. Lineage (NCBI taxonomy): Eukaryota > Metazoa > Chordata > Testudines > Emydidae > Trachemys > Trachemys scripta. Next base: position 99,488,430 of record NC_048300.1, read on the forward strand.
TGATAGCTGTGGAGTTAGTATTTCAGCATATATGATCTTTCATTGCTTCATGTGACTGCTTTCTGTCAGTCCCATATCACAGCTGTGCCACATGATTCTGAAAACTCATGGACATGTTTTTTTTTGTCCGTTCTACTAAACAAATTCTCAACTTGAGTAGTAATACACAACAAAGTTTCTAGGCATATTTGAAAAATACGATCCGTCATTCAGATCTAATTTTGATGTAATTGAAAGATAATTTAAAACCAATAGTTAGGAGATTGAATTCTATAATGGCTATAGGCCCAAATAAAAAGACAATTTCGTAGAGCCCTGGCATAACCTTTTTATACATTTATTCCTTCTAGAAATGTACCGTGATATATCTAGCAATTCATCACATCACTTTTGACAGTAGGATGCTCTTTTTTTTTGGTCTTTTTGCTTTCAAATGCACTTTTTTTTGTTTTAAATTAATGTTTAATCACATGGTGAGCATTAATACTGTAACGTTGTACGTTTTCTAGAAGGGTAATCTTTCAGATACCTCATGCTCCATGCAGTGCATAGACAACCAGAGTTCGAAGCATATTTGCCCTTTGAATTTCAGCCAATCAGCATCAATAACAAGATGATGAATAGTGAGGAATAAGCAGTATTTCTGATTAGCAATAGTCCTTTTTGTGTCAATTAGGACTTCATGCAAGTGATTCCCCCTCCACCCTGCTGAAATCATGCATTCAACAAAAATGATGCACACTTTACCTGGACTGTTCCACCTCTGCTGAGGAAATGCTCTTAGAAGACATTATCTATACCATAAACATATGAATGTCTGGGTCAATTCCAGGGATCAACAACCACGTTAACAGCTACCAAGACATACATCTATTACACTGTATACTAAAAATGGTTATAGAGTCGCCAAGATACCAATTTGAGTAGATTAGCTGTGCAAAAAACTGAACCAAATGGATAAAAAATACCTTCTGAATTTTTTTTTTCATGCCATGAAAACTTGTTTGAGAAGGAATGTAGATATCTGAAAAAACTGGATCCAGTCAAAATTACTTTAGTGTGTCACAGGTAGAAAAAGTGAAATAAAAATGTATATTTCAAATGGTCAAGGGAAAAGGAAATCACTATAATATTAAAAAGAACGCAGAATATTTTGGTGCTTCTATAATATCCAGTAAATTATTGCATTACTATCTATGACCCAATTTAGGAGAGCCCTGAAACTCGTAATTAAGTCCATCCCTATCCAGGAAGCACTTAGTCAGTTGCTTAAGCATATGATTAAGTGTTTTCCTGAGTGAGGATGCTTTTCTGAATTGGGCCCGAGGGGTTTGATTCATGGCCAGGGGTGATGGAGGGGCAATTGCAATATGAGGTGTACACAGTATAGCTGTGCATTTGAGGAGTTTTATTCGAAAGGGCATATGGTAATAGCACTACCGAGCTTGTTTTAAGTTCCAGCTACACCGATATCCAACGGAAATATGCTGAGTCAGCTCATCCTTTGGATCTTTGGCCACACCTTCTTCATGGCTAGCCCTTTGTGGAAACAGTCGTGGTGGCACGTTTGTGTTGCTGTAACTCCCCTTTTAATAGGATTTTTCTATCACCAAGGTCTGGCAGCCCAGATTCCAGTGGCAAAGTACATAAAACTCCATGACTATTGTAGTTAACTCACAATAAAAACACATAAGTAGTTACTTGGGCATAAGAAACTAGCTTGAGTAATAAAAACATCTATAGAAACGTTCCCTTATATGGACAACATTCTCGGTTCATTTCAGAACCTCTCATCTGATGTCTCATTTCCCTGCACGCAGAGGTTCCGACTACTGTTAGTGGGGAATATGCACATGTAGGAAGAGCAAAATGTTGAGTCTTGATCTGCAATAAGGTTCTGAGCGGAGAATTTTGCCTAAGGTTAAAAAATATTTAGTACTTGGTCTGATCATTATTCCAAAATGATAGTCTCCCAGTTTGTTTGAAGGTATAAGAAATTCGTTTGTTTTTTTAATATATTTTTGTTCTTCCTCTTTCTACTTACATTTTATTATCTGGGGCCTTTTTTATTTCTCCTAATGCATTAATCCAATGCACTAATCCATTTTCTTTTAAGACTGCACTGCAGAAGCACTAAAAGTAGTGAAAACGCATGATCAGGCATGTTCTAATTGCTAATGTTCTACAAAGGCCCTAATTTACCAAAGCATTGAAGTATGTATTTAATTTTAAGTGTGTTTTTATCTTTAAGCACAGGCTTGCTGTGATCCAACAAAAAAGAAGTGTTGATAGAGTCCTATACAGCAGTTTTAAAACTTCTCAGTTGTCACTGGCATAAATGGAATTGTATATCAACAGTACTATGCACTGAACTGAGATTGGATTGCTGTGGATTGAACCACAGAGAGATGTACATGACTCTATAACATATAAAATTTGACACATTTATACTATGATCATCAGGAAACCAGAGAATGTGACCAGGTACTATCTGTTGAGTTGGCATTGCTGTAGTGTCATAACAGCAGCACGCTTACTGAAATAAACCAAACACTATGAAAGCTGATGTGGGGAGGAAACCCCTTTTATATGGTAAAGACAGCTGGAAATATGGGGCGGGGGGATCTGCCGAAGATGATGGGCTGCATGGCTGGTCAGTGCTAAGCAGTGTGAGCTAATGGGTTTGCCAGTGGCAGTCACAGATGCTAGGATTTGGTTCTGAAAACTGTGAGTGTTAGAGGCACAAAGTCAGCAGGAAGCCTGTTGTGAGCAGGGCCGTGAGGGGAAATGGATGGACAGGGCTTCTGGGAGTCCTGGTTCACTGAACAGGCACACTGGGGAATTTCTGATCAAGGGAATTTCTTTCTGTTGTTTGTTTGCACTGTGTTTAGGGAAACAGGACTTTGTGTACATTCTTTGTAAGCAAATAAGATTACACCAATTAAATATCTGACTCATATTATTCACTTCTCCTCATTGAAACAATCCTGCAAGGCCCGGAATACTGGCTAACTGCTCAGGCTAAAGGGGCAACATAAACATTTGAATAACTGGATCTAACCAGCCAGTTATAGTCCACCTGAATGAACTATGTGATAAGGAGAAGGAAAAGCAGGAAGGTAATTCCTGGTACTAAGCCACATCACCTGTTCAGACTGTGGGCAAAATTCTCCTCTCCAAATCACACAGTGAAACTTGACTCTGATGCTTTGTTCTCCATATTTGTGTAGAGCTTCAACTGATGTCAGTAGGAGATCTACACATGAAAAGAGACTGGAGTATCAGAAATGGGACCTGTCTTGTGACTCTGTGAAGTGTATTTAGTATTATAAAAAGTCTGAAAGTTCCTTGTAGTCAGTTCATTTAAGCCAAGTCTGTATTTTTGAAATTATTCATAAAGGAGATGATAATTTCAACGAGTGAATCTAACAGATTGTTTTTGAAACAACCAAACAGATTCCCTTTTTACAGACTGGGTTAAATATATGTGAACATTGATTTCCATTACATTTTAGAGGAATATTCTTGATAACATTTGTCTGATGCAGAAAGCTATCCGTGGAGGCACTGGTTAACGAAAGTTCAATGGAAAAATCACTTTGCTTTATAGGCTTCTCTGAAATATAATCCAAAACAAATATGAGCACATGAGCTTTCAGGTCATTGTTGTTCCGTTGTTTGGGTATCATTACAATGTTCCTAGAATAAGTACATAATTATTTTATGTGAATGGAATATAGAGATATAGATGGTCCTTTTCATTACACACGACATCTGAACAGCTATGTAATAACTGTATGCTATTTGTACAAGGGGGAAAACAATGTATATTTTGTTAACACAGTACTATCAAACCTCCAAATAACTTCCATTTGTCCCTTTGTCAGTAAATGTAGTACAGTTAAATGGCAGGCAGCTTGGCCCAGTGGACAACAGACTGGAATGGGGCTCAGAAGATATGGATTCTATCCCAACTCTGCTTCTAGCCTGCTGTGTGACTGTGGGAAAGTTGCATCACCTCTCTGTGCCTCAGTTTCTCTAACATGGGCTACTAGTACCTCTCTACCTACCTTTTAAATCTTTCAGTAAAAGTGCTATATAAGAGCTAAGTATTTTTATTAACTATATTTTTTATATCACAATAAAAGTCCAAGATTGGATATTTATCATGGTTGGTGAATATTGCATCATGACAGCCCTTACTAAACAAAAAAACATTTTTAAAAATGTTCAGTTGACTTTTCTTTTATGCATGAAGGTAACACAAGTCACTGGCATACCTATTATGCAAAGTAAACATTCACAATTTGAAGCACCATACCAGAAAGATCTCTTTGATGTACTAGAAATGACCCACCTGTATGGCTGTTTCTTTTGAAGTATGTATTTGAAGTGGATTTAGATTTGGATGTCAAATAGGTTGAGTTGGAGCCAATAGAACTGGAGGACAAGGATTTCCCAAGATTATCTGAGCTTTTCTTTATAATATTAGTTGCTGTCTTGCTCCAGTCTGAAAATGAATAGGCATTTTTTTAAATCATTCATTTTTATCAGCACTAAACTCCTGCTTCTCTCTATTATTTAATTTCCAAGCATCAGAAGCACTTTTTACATTATTTATAACAAAGTGGTCTGCTCTAGTTCTTGTCTGGTGGCATCTTTTGTTCTTTAGAAAGCAGGACTATTTCAAGATGCTTTACTTTGTTATTAAGGATGACATTAAAGAACAGTAGTTGATGTTTCCACTTTCTAGTTAGGGTTAAAACTGATTGATGGTCAGAGGTGGCATATTTCTGAGTTGCTGGAAGATGCTCAACCCCTGATCTGCCCCAGGCCCCTCCCCCACTCCCCCCCTTTCCCCAAGCTCCCACCCCGCCTCTTCCCACTCTTGCCCCCCACCCCAGAGCATGCCCCGCCCTTGCTTGTCCCCCTCTCCCCCCAGTGCCTCCTGCATGCCCCTGAACAGCTGATTGCGGCAGGTGGGAGGCACTGGGAGGAGAGGGAGGAGCTGATGGGGGGGCTGCTGGTGGGTGCTGAGCACCCACTATTTTTTTGCTGGAGCACCGATGGAGTCGGTCCCTCTGTTGGTGGGATAGTTAAAATGGCACTGCCAAACTTCTTATAAAATTAACAACTACTGTTATTTATTTGTATTCTGGTAATGCCAAGAGACCCCAGTAAGGGATTGGGGCCCTGTAGTGCCAGTTTTGGGTGCACCAAGAATAAACAATCAGGTCCCTACTCTTTTTCTATGATTAAAAAGAACAATGCAAAGAAATGCGGTTCACAAGCATAGACAACCAGCAGCCTCCATAATTTTAAATCTTAGTCTATGAATTCTGTAGAGCAAGGACTGTGGGGCAGGTTCATCAAGAGTGGAGCGGGAAGAACCAAGGTTGACTTTTAGCCACCTTTGCACTCTTGCAGTTCTGGATCTGGGTGGCTGGATTCTAATTTACACCCAGCTAGACATTCCAGCAGCAAGAGATTGTTGGGGTCTGAGGTTGCCCTGGCCATACCCTCTGTGCTGAGGAACCCAGGAGAAGGGGTGTGTGGGCACTATTACTCTGGCTACTCCATTCAGGGATTCCCCTACTAAAGAGGAAACATAAAGAGGCTGGGGGTACATCTACACTACAGCGGGGAGTCGATTTAAGATACGCAAATTCAGCTACGTGAATAGCGTAGCTGAATTCGACGTATTGCAGCCGACTTACCCCGTTGTGAGGACGGTGGCAAAATCGACTTCTGCCGCTTTTTGTCGGCGGCGCTTACTACCACCTCCGCTGGTGGAGTTAGAGCGCCGATTCGGGGATCGATTGTCGCATCCCGACGGGACGCGATAAATCGATCCCCGGGAGGTCGATTTCTACCTGCCGATTCAGGCGGGTAGTATAGACCAGACCTAAATCTGCTAGATCTAGGCTGCTTTGTACTGCTTAATTTGGATTCTGGGTTCTCCTATATATGTGTACAGTACCTAACACATTGATATAATAATAATATATATTTGAATGGAATAACTTTAAATGATCTAATTTGCATTGTTAAACTAAGCTTTTCTGACAATTGAAAGAAACAATCCCCTCCCCCCTCAGTCATACCCCCCTCCCCCAAATTAGGACAAAAAGTTACTTCACAATTAAATGTTGTTAGAATATTGACATTCTGAACCTCACAATGTGTGTTTCAAAATTAGTACATACAGGAGTAAATTTAACAGCTAATTTTACAAAACACATTGCAACACATACCTGCATGTAAGGTTAATTTCAAGTCCTTGTTCCTTTTGTTGTTCTTACTATTATAATTTATTCTTCTGGGAGAAAAGTAATCCACATGCAGAGGGGCCCAAGCAAAGACCTATGTACCACTTAACCCTTTAATGGTTGGTTTGGTTTCTGTAAGCAGCAGGATTTTATCTTGACTCTTTGCACCAGGGTGAATTTTACTATTTTTGTGCTAACCATGACAACATGCAGATTTTTGATCAGATCGTGTTCTAAAATTAATTATAATCTGATCATGTTTTAAAATCTTATTTGATTTATACTCTACTCTTCCAGCTGCTAATGGTGTCATGCTGACCCTCCCTAGCAAACCAGCCAGCAGTGACGAGTTGGTAAGTATAAGAAGTAATTATGCCACATAAAGTACCACCACTGAAGTCCTTGAATGCTTCAAACTTTTATTGCTATCCTCCTCAAAGGCTGCCAACAGCAGTGTAAAAATCTGGAAATAATTTGGTCCATCTGCAGCTGCCAGTTCATGATTTACAGCTTGCATGTTGGAAACTGAATGCATGAAATAATCTGGATGCCTGATCAGAATTGATATATCTTTCCTAGTTTGTCTTAACTTTGATTTAATGAGTCAGGATTTCTTAATATGAAATGACAATATAAGATGCATCACAGCTTACAGTGAGAATGCCTCACCTGCTGGCATTAAAGTAATTAGGACAAAATGGCAGTACACTAAGTTGCTCATGGCCATGCAGTCACACACAATGCCAATTTACACCAGCCAATGCTCTGACCCTTGGTTTGAGAGTAAGTATCATATGGTAAGCATCCACATTGCTACAACTCACTTCAAATCTTTAGGTCAGACAGTGGATTTATGGTTTACAAAGAAAAAATAATATTTCTGAGAGTATATCAAACTATGGCATGTCAATGTGACTTTAATGGAGCAATGCTGATTTACACCAGCTGTGGAGTTGGGCCGATATTATCAACACATTGGGAAGTGGCTTTTGTGCCTGCGGAAGGCCCAGAGCAATAGTTGTTTGCTATGGGGAGCAGCAGTAGAGAGTTCCCACAAAGGGACCTCACATTCCCTGCCACTTTGAGATCCTGTTTGTAAGAAGGGACATCAATTTCTGGGTGTGCTCAAGCCTCTTTCACTCTGCCCCAGTAAATCTCTTCTGGCTACTCTGGTTTCTATGGCTACAATATTGGGGGGAAAGAGCTCGGATGCACACAAGATACATGTGGGGTTGAAAGATCCCCACCTCATCAGTTCAACATACGGCTCTTGTGAAGCACCTCCAATATCCCCTCCACATTAGTCTGATAGCCCATAGGACCACTTGGTCTGGCACAAGCCCCTTATACATAAGGAAAAGGGGCCAGGATTTGACCTTCTGAATCCTTATTTAAACAGTGATTCACTGTTGCTGTAAAACAAAAGGGACTTCCAAAGCCATGCTCACAGCATTACAAAATTTAAGTTTTCCAGTGAAGCCAACTGGTAAAGTGAGGACTGGAGACTTTTTTATGGAGCACTCTCTAAAGAGTCCCCAGGCAATCATTATTACAGTCATAGGCTATTAATAATCATATTCCTTACTCTTTCCACATCTGTGGCCTAAATTGTGTTAAATCCAAGAGATTCAAGCTGTGCACCTGGCCTTTTCCAGTCTACTTCTGCATCTCAGAAATGGAGCCATGAAATGAGCATGCATTTTTTTTTTTTACCTGAGTTGTCTGCCAATCGGAATCTGCCACAGCAGAGATGCCTCCTCCATTGTTTCTGCACATTCTCTTTCATAGCACAGTGGAATACAAATATAAATAAACCTGCGAGCAATGCAAACAAATGGATAAATCAAAATTTTATTTGTATAAAATCTTAATGTTGTAAACATTCTGAAAACCACTATGAACTGGTCCTCGTCATCAACCTGCATCACTGAGGTGTACAAGGTAACAGGTGCTTGAATCACTGAGTGCTTACCCATCCTCTAGATTTTACACAACCATGACTTTCATTGACTTGAATGAGCATTTTGCGCTCATAAACACAAGATCAAGACCCCCAAAGCCAAGTATAGAGGGAGATTTTTCCTGTTTAACTCCTAGTGTTCCAGATCTACAGGGCCAATTTTTTAAATACTGGAGACTGGAAGTCTCTGCACCAATAAAGTGCACAAAAAAGATCATCACTATTTGCATAAATATTTACTGCAAATGAGTATGAAAATGGGGAAAATACATTTATAAATTACTATGGAGGTGGCCCAACTACCCATTTCTGCCTGGTTTGTGCATACACTTGCTGTAAATGTGCCCACATATGCAGATGCACACACTTGTAAGCAGAATTTTTTTTGCATGCAGATCTACAGCCTCCAATTTTCAGAATGCAGTCCTGTGTTGGTAAGAAGCTTGTAATTTGGGTTAACAGTACAACTGTAATAGTTCCATAGAGATACTCCAGTGCTAATTTTGAAAGCAGAAATAGGAATTATAACATGATCCTGGCCCTTCACAGGTAGGCGTTAGTTGTGGAATCTTCCATCTCTCTCTGGTTTGGCATGTGCTTGCTTCATTCTCATTAACGGAGGCAGAGCCAAGGCTGAACCTCAGGGCAAAATTCTAATGCCAGATCCCTAAATGATTATATCTGAAAAATGATTTAAGTGAGGTCTGTTGTGGGCCTAAACGCTTAACTGGTGTTCTTTGGAGATTCTTCCGTTTCCTAATTATGCTTAACTCCGTGTGCTCATGGCTACTGGGTTTTAGAGGGTGGAACAACAAGACAGTGCAGGGTTTGGAAAATATTGTTCTGAATCATAAAAAAAAAAAAACCTTTGCTAGCAAAGATCTCAGTATCTGGGCACTGGTGCACTTTGGCATGTACAATTGGGCATGGACCTGGGTCTCTAATTTAAAACATTGCCCAAACTGAGGTCAGTGGGGGCTGCAACCTGCTTGCTTTGCTATCTTGTGGTGTTGGTTGAATAATGAAAAATGTTGTTTGTGAATTATTTGATAGTTGACAAAAAAAATTGTGAGAACTAAAATTCAGGAAGTACAAAACCAATTAAAATTCTAACTACTGAGCTTGTGAAGGCCTTACAAAGGGAGTGATGGCATTTCTAATTGTCTTTCTTTATGTAAAACAGTAACTTTTGGATGCTGCATCTGATGAATTCCAAAATGTGAAGGAAAGATCAAGAGACAAGGTGGGAGAGGGTATCTTTTACTGGACCAATTTCTGTTGGCGAGAGAGAGAATTACCTCACGCACCGTATCTCTCTAAGATCCTGGGACTCTGACAGCTACAGCTACACTGCCTACAAGGAAAGTTCTAGGCATCAGTTGGCAGAACCTTGTTTTTCCCTTTTCAGTTTTCTGCAGTAAGTGTGTGTGTGTGTGTGTCTGTGTATGTGTGTGCGCATGTGTGTGGAGGATACAGAGAGCCTCTGAATTTGATTAGCACAGCCACAGTTGCAATCACCTTTGCAGTTGTCTATAGATCAAATAACTGGTTGATGGCACCCATTAACTCCTTCTAGAATAACAATTTCCCATCTCATCTCTGCCCCTCCTCACAACAAAGTTTGACATGTTTACTCCCTGCATGACTTATCACGCAGTGAGAGAAAAATAAACAACTGGGGGGGTGTTGGGAGGAGGGGCTAGGGAGAAATAGGAGTGTGCACACAGCCCCTGGCATGGGGAGGGAGAATGGGGGACCCTAATATGGGGGGAGGAATAGGGGGCACAAAGAACCCTGATGTGTGGGGGAGATTGAGGGGGCCCTGCTATGAGGGGAGGAGGGAATAGGGGCAAACACAGAGTTCCTGTCATGGGTGTGGGGAATTGGGGACCCTGGTATTAGGGAGGGGAGAAGGGCTGCACACAAACCCCAGCCGGAAAAGCCTGGGGAAGTTGCAAGGAGTCCCTGGAATGGAGGGGGATGGGAGGATGGCACACAGGGAGCTTGTGGGATGGAATGGAGGGATGCAAGGAATCACTAGTATGTAAATAAGATCCATGACGTGTGCAACGCTCTAGTACATAAAGTATGTTACATCAGAGCCTAAATGCAAATACAACACTTTATACATGATTTGCCCCTTTCTATTACTTAAAGTATGTGCTTTAGTTTAAGCACATGAGTAGCCCCACTGAAATCAACAGGATTTCTCACATACTGGAAGTTAAGCTTGGATTTAAGTGCACTGCTGAGTTGGGGCCTTAATGTATCCCTTTGATGGTACCCTAAAGCCCACAAGTTAATGGACGTCCCCTACTCCATCTGCAGGAAGTGCTTTTCAGTGTATTTTAATGGTTTGTCCTGTGCACTATAGATGACTCCAACAATGGGACTTACACCACAATCTAGTGCATCTTCTGATTAGGAGATATTTCCTGATATATATCCTAAATTTTCCATTGCTCAGTTTCACCTCATTACTCCTAGGTGCATGTCTCCAGCCTCAATGATTTTTGTTAACCTTCTCTGAATTTCCTCAGTTTATCAACTCTTTCTAGTGTGGAGATACCCAGAAATATAAGTAATATTCTAGTTCTAGACAGGCTGGTGTTTTATACAGGATTATCATCTCCCATGTTGTAATGCCTCTGTACAGACAGTCTCAGAGTTAAAACACTGGCATTTTCTGCCACCATACTGCATTACAAGCACATGTTTAATTTGCTATCTGCTTTCATTCCTTGGGTTTATTTTTTCCTCCCCATTTCTTTTTTTTCTTTTGACATTACTGCTTTTAAAGTATGCCTCTCCCACTGAAAAAGATTCCTCGGAGGTTTTGAACTAGGGCTCAGTTCTGCAGGCCCATTGCACAGAAAACGCTGCTGAAGGCAGCGTGACAGAGCACTTGCCGAATCAGACCCTTAACTTGCTTTTTTTCAATCTCATTTTATGTTCTTCCCTACGCTTCCAATCTCTCTAGACCCTGTGTATTACTCATTGATTCATTACAGCAAATACTTCTTTATCCTTAATCAGAAGTAAATCATATCAGAATCTGGGGCGGAAAAATATTTATAACACCAAATATTTCCTTGGGAGGCAAAATATTTAAAACACCAGATTCAAACACCTTTTGGACATTTTGACTCACATTTTACCAATGTTATTTTCTTCCCATGAAAGCTTAGTAAATCTCTTACAGCAGTAAATTTGTTTCATCTGTAGCAGCAGACAGAATGAAATCCACACAGAACAAATGTCAAGTGCTTTTCCATGAAGGAAAGATATTTTGCTGACCTTTGGAAAGATTTATTTTTATCTTTATATTTATTTGTTGGTGGGATGATATGCTCTCTATTAATGATATTCTTATTGATTTTTTTTGTGGGGCAGGGGATTCTCATGCTGGGTGGTGTATGCACAAATTTGCTTGAATTTAAATTATTTTAAATATCAGTGGAATATTTCTATAATTTATGACGTACAATAACTTGATTACAATTTTCCACACCTGAAGGATAAATTATGCTGGAAAAATAACACCCCCAGACCTTCAATAAAGGAAAGAGACCTGAACAGAATGCTGTAATCATTGGCATTTCTTTCAACTGTGAGCAATAGCAAAAGCAGGGCTGGTCGACTTGGAGAACTTTGCAAGCATTAATTAATTAAGCCTTACAACATCCATGTGAGGTAGGCCTTCTTGTTTTACAGATGGGGAGTGAGGCACAGATAGAATTAAGTGTTCCATGTTTATGCAGTGAATTAGTACCAAAGACAGATCCCAAGAAACTTGGTTCCGAATCCCCTGGTCAAATCACTAGAAGCACTCCCTTCCATAACATCAGCAGCTGAATCCTTGCTTGGTTTACTGAAATGGAATTAATCTTACCTTGCAATGAATTGAATATTGCGAAGAGGTACATGAAAGGGAGATGTAAGGGGCCCCATGCAAAAAACGCAAAACCCCATGTCATGCCCAACAGGAAGGTCAGGCTGACCATGCTACGAAGATTCCTCAGGACCTCTTCCCGCAGGGTCCGATTGCTTCTTTTCCCATTCCTCCCGCAGATCTGCACCATCACCACCACGAACATGGCTATGTTCATAAGAAACATAATTCCAAAGTAACCAGCACAAGTCACATAAAAGACAACCTTATCCTTGATCCAGCAGCTGTTTTTAAGAACAAAACAAAAAACAAATCATTCTTAGATACTAATAACTATGCTCCTCTTTAGTTATTTAAATCATTACATGTAAAACTAATCTACATTTGTCTCCACTGCTGTACAGATAAGATTTCTCCTGTGGAACAACCAAAAGCTTTGACCATTTTATTTCTTTATGCAGGGTGAAGCTCCGGGGCATCTGTGAGTAACTAAGGAACACACTGGTATCTTGCCTGGTACCTGAGGGATATACCTACTGTATATAAAATTCATGTTTACCATATAGACGTAGCCTGTGGGAACTACAGTCCCACCATGCAATGCTCTACCATAATCTGAAGTGGCTTCAGGATCAAGATAGAACATTGTGTATTGGTGTAACAAATTGGCAGCATACACATGCTCACAGCTCTCAGATGGTACTGAAACCGGGACCGCCAGCGTAAATACTCAGCTCTCTACTACTTGAGCTTAAGAAAGTAGCAGGCTGGGTGATCTTTGGGGCTAGCCACTAGACAATCATGATCACAGGCACTAGGCCAGGGATCAGTTGCGCCTATGTCGCTCATTCTTTTAGCTGCAAATGGCTGCCTGAGAGAACTGGAATGTTTAACATGAAGTTTTAATGAGAAGATATAATGGCATTTTTTTTCCAATGTGCTGTTTTATCATGCAAGACATTGATAATATGATAAGATACAGTCAGTGAGAAAATAAGCTTCTCTGAGATTGTTTGGGATGTCTACATAAAAATGTGGAAGACAGAAGTGCTAAGTGGCTTACATTGTGAAAAGGCCTTTCATTTACAAAGGAAACATGATTGTTAAGCAACGTCTTCCTCCCTTCCCCCCTAAACAATCTTTCGTTTCCATCAAAAAGTGAAAAATTTAAGACAAAACCAAACACAGTATTGTTATTATGTTTTTAAGCTATGAGTTATTCACTTTCAGCAGCATAGGGATATTTTTTACATGGCTTTTGGTAACATAGGATTTCTTTTGATTTTCTCATAGCTTTTAGAAGGGTTCAGAAGCAAACAATTTAGAACAGAGGTGGGTAAACTTTTTGGCCCGAGGGCCACATCTCGGTATGGAAATTGTATGGCGGGCCATGAATGCTCTCAAAATTGGGGTGTGGGGTGTGGAAAGGGGTGAGGGTTCTGGCTGAGGGTGCGGGCTCTAGGGTGGAGCCAGAAATGAGGAGTTCGGGGTGCGGGAGGGGGCTCTGGGCTGGGGTAGGGGGGTGGGGTGCGGCTCCAGCTGGGGATGTGGGCTCTGGGGTGGGGCTGGGGATGAGGGGTTGGGGGTGCAGAAAGGTGCTCTGGGCTGGGACTGAGGGGTTTGGAGTGTGGGAGGGGGATCAGGGCTGGGGCAGGGGGCTGGGACGCAGGAGGGGATCAGGCTCTGGTTGGCGCTTACCTCAAGCAGTTCCTGGAAGCAGCGGCATGTCCCTCCTCCGGCTCCTACGTGGAGGCGCGGCCAGGCAGCTCCCATTGGCCGCAGTTCCCAGCCAATGGGAGCTGTGGAGGTGGTGCTTGGGGCAGGGGCAGCGTGTGGAGCCCCCTGGCTGCCCCTGTGTAGGAGCCAGAGGGGGGACATGCCGCTGCTTCCAGGAGCTGCACGGAGCCACAGAATGCGCAGAGAGGGGCAAGCCCCCGACCCTGCTCCTGGGCTGAAGCACCAGAGCAGGGCAAGCCCCGGACCCTGCTCCCTGGTGGGAGCTCGAGGGCCGCATTAAAATGTCTGAAGGGCCAGATGCGGCCCCCCCCGTGCTGTAGTTTGCCCACCCCTGATTTAGAAGATATCTTCTTTATCTACAAACTTTATGCGACAATTAATGAGTGCCAGTTTGGCCACTCCCAAATCCTTTGCAAAATGCAAACACAGAACTGTAACAGATTTTTTTTAAATTACTTACAAATCATCTCCTCCTTGCCCGTTAGCATCTCTGCCATATACAACTTTGCCATAGATACGACTTGCCTTTGTATTTGTGCTTGCTAATACAATTGCTACCACTAGCACAGGTAAACCTGTAATACAAGAGAAAGCTATTGTATTTTTGTTTTCAAAACCCAAAGCATCTGAAACTTCCAGACAACACTGCATTACTGATGATCAAAAAAGCTGAAAATGTTTGCAATAGCATAGAGTATCTTGAGGTAGCCATATAACTCTAGATCTGTCCATGACATACCACAGCATGGAAGAAACAGCATGAAATAAATGATTTCTCACAAATTATATAAATGTCAAATCTCCATCTAAGGATCTCAAAATGCTTTACAAGCATTAACAAATTAAAGGATAAATATTATTATTACACATGGGGAAAGTAAAGTAAAAATGTTCAACCCTGGTTACTTAAAGTTAGGCTCCCAAATCCATATATAGGCATGTGAATTAAAGCAGTCTGATTTTTACAGGTGCTGAGCACTAACAAGTTCTATTGAAACCAGTGGGAGCTACAAGTGCACAATCCCTTTAAAAACTGGCCCTCTTTTATTTAGATGCGTAACATTAGACTCCTGGATTTGAAAGTGTTGCTGGAAGCACGGAAAGGTTGAGACTCTAATGATCAGGTTGCAGTGATTTTTCAGAAGGGCCAAGCCCCCAAATCAGGCCACTTATTTAGCTACCTAAATATGGATTTAGGTGCCTAATTGTAGGCACTCGTGTTTGAAAATGTTGGCTTAAATGACTAGCATAAGGTCATATAAGAAGTTCATGGAGAGCTGGAGAACCCACCGTTCCTGGCTCCCAGGCCATCTATCCTTGTATAGAAAAAGAGCTTGTGTATCTTTTATTTCTTCAGCTACAATGTAAAGCTATGCAGTTTGTATTTTTACAAAACTCTATATTCTCTTACATCCTCTATCTAAACCCCTACATAAACAGAAGTTCCATATACTTTTTTCTATATAATATAAAGCAAATGTAGTGCTTGAGAAAGGTGCTGGACTGACAGCTATATTGAAGCCCTCTGTCCACAGAGATACAGCACAAGCAGCATCAGTGTAAGACTCCCATACTATGATGTTTATGTGTCTCATCCCTGTGTTGGAGAAATTACTCCTAAGGGTCAGTTTCACTGACCATTCAATCCTTGTTCTCTCTGCTGAAACTGTCAGTAAGGGTGCCAGTCATGAGGGTTATTTTTACTATATGGAACTTGCCAACTAGGAACTGGACTGTGATCACCACTCTGTTCATGAGGCTAATGGTTTTGTGTTGCTCTGTATTATTTTGAACACAACAGATGCATTCAGGCAGCATGTCTGGCAGAAGCCAAAGGGCCCTGCTATAGAAAAAAATGAAAAGCCTTCTTTCATGAATATTAGTTATTTTTCAGTAATACATTTTACTTGTGGTTGAGGCATTGGACAGAGGCTCAGTAAATCTTGTTTTGATTCCTTTCGACATTTCGTTTAACAATTTAGTGAAGTTTACTAAAACAAACAAAAGAGTACAAAACATAAAAAAAAAAAAAAACTGGAAAAATTTCATTTCACTTTGGCTTAAACATTTTGTTCAACCTGAAATTTTTTCCTCCTGCATTTTTCAGTTTTGCCCCGAACCAAAACAATCAATTATTAACTCAGCTCTAATGTTTATCGAGTGCCTAGCACAATGGGGTTATAACCTCACTTGGGGCCTCTTGGCACTGCTGGAAGGCATAATAATACATCATTTAAAAATATACACTATCTAAGAAATAAATCTTCTCACACATACCCCAGCCAATAATGCAAAATTTCAGTATGTATCGCCGTATGTAGGTGTTGAACACTTTTACTAGAGCAATGTACATGTGGACTGCTTCCAGTCCCATCCACGTAAAGGTGGCCAGAAGGAAAAAGTGCAAAAGGGCTGCAACAGCTATGCAGAGGCCTTCGATGTTGAATGATGCAATCCAACCATCAAGCAGGAAGACCAGGTTGAGAAAGAGCAGGGCTGTGCTCAAGTTCATTAAGATTTTGGAGGGGTAATCTCTTCGTAACTTCCTAGAGAGACAAAAACAGAGGCATATGTTAAGTAGCCAAAATGTACTGAGGTATTTATAGCAGCTGTGGTTACCAATTTACAATTTACAGTTATCCCTGAGCCATTCTGCCATTTCCGTAGGATGTTTTCAGAATTGTTGTATAGATGGCATATCTTCATTTCACTTCCCTTCTCTACTGTCTCCAGCCTGAAAGGGCTGGATTTTTCCTGTTATATTTAGGAACTATGAGGCCTAAATAGGGAGTTTGAAAAAAAGACTGAGCAACATGTTGGTAGATTTTTAAAATATATAAAAGGACACCTTATACCCCTCAAGAAGATTATTTGGGACCAAGACTCCGCTACTTTGCCCAGCCTGAGCAACACAAAGTGGCCAGACTAGGAAGAGAGAATCTGGGCTTGCGCCTCTTTGTAAGAAACATTCCATGTCTAACAGTGGAGCACAGTGGTGTTCAGCCACTTTTTGTGAGACACATGGACATCCCAACCCAATCAAACAAAATATCCTGGCCTCTGGTTAGCTTGTTTATTTATTACAAACAAAATATTTGTTTTGAATTGTTTTTGACAGCACAAATACTTACTCAAAAGCAATATATGTCAGAAGAGTTGCAGCTGAAAATATGGCAGATATCCCACAACCAATGTAGGTGATAAAGGTGAGGACTTTGTTATTTTGTGGATCTATTTGTGAAGCAGTTCCCTGGAGGTCCTACATGAGAGAAGAGGAGGAGGCTTAAGTTGCAGCAAACTCCTTTTTTATGAGCATGACACTGTTTGTTGGTGCAAAGTCAAACAAAAATTCAAGAACATTTAGGCAATATCTATATAATCCCAATGCTAGAGGTTGAGTTTACTGGATATTTAGTATATAGTTGTCACACATCTGACTTCCTTCCCGCATCCCTTGAAAACATTGTGCCATAAGTATTGTTACAGCTGGGATCAGTGGAAAACATTGTGCCATTAGAGGAAGTTACTTACCTGTAACTGGAGGTTCTTCAAGATGTGTGGTCCCTAGCTGTATTCCATTGAGGGATATGCATGTGCACCATGCGCCTGGAGTTGGAGAATTTGAAAAGTAGTGCCCGTTGGTCCACACATATGCCCTGGCTTGCCTAGTGCTCCTGTCCCAGGCGATAAAGAGTGGGGCGGACCAACCGCATTTCTAGTTCCTTCTCCACCATGAATCCAGCAGATCCATAGGAGAGGAGAAGGAGGGTGGGATGTGGAATACAGCTAAGGACTACACATCTCAAAGATCCTCAAGTTACATGTAAGTAACCGCCTCTTCTTCTTTGAGTAATGGTCCCTATTGTATTCCACTGACAGTGATGAACAAGCAGTACCTATGGGGGAAGAGGGTGTGAGGATGAGGATGGAACGGTAGTATGAAGGACCGCCATACCAAAGGAGGAATCCACTGTTGATTATTGCATAGCAAAGATCTGTAGAAAACTCCACATGGCCGCTCTACATATGTCAATGAGCGGCACTTTCTGAAGGGAGACTGAGGTCAAAGCCTGAGCCCTTGTGGAGTGAGCTTGTACCCCTGTAGGGGGAGGTAGACCAGACTGCTAGTAGAAGAGTTTGATACATCCTCAAATCCATTTGGAGATTCTCTGGGTGGAGATGGCCTGTCCCTTGATTCTCTCTGCTATAAAGAGTCTACAGGACTTCCTGATTGGTTTAATTCTCTGCAGTACAGAGCTCGTCGAACATGGAGGGAATGGAGTTGACATTCCTCTGCAGATGCATGTCATTTCAGAAAGAAAACAGGTAAGCGAATGGCTTCATGTATGTGAAATTGAGAAACCACCTTTGGTAAGAACTTGGGGTGTAGTTGTAGAGAGACTTCATCTCTGTGGAAAACCATGAAAGGTGGGTCCGAGATCATAGCACCGACTTAGCCAACTCTTCTCACGGAAGCGGTAGCAACAAGGAAGGCAACTTTCATGGAAAGGAGGGACATAGAGCATGACGCTAAAGGTTGAAAGGGAGTCTTCATTAGCATAGAGAGAACAAAATTCAGGTCCCATTGAGGAGCTATCAGTTGGCGAGAAGGTTCTGATGGCAGTTAGTGGGTGTGTGAAGATAGGGAAACCTTCCACTGGAGGGTGGAATGTGCTAATCGCCACCAGGTGTACTTTCAAAGAATTGAAGGCAACCAGTGCTGGCGATGTGGGCTTTCCTGGAATCTTATGGGGTGCTGGTGCTGGTGGTACTGATGGATTGGTGCTCGGAACTGCTAGATCTCATTGCTTGTGGGTCTTTTTCTCATGTCTATGGGACTTAGGTTGTGCTCTGTCCCCATGCCTCGAACTCGTGGAAAGAGCATCCATCATCTTTGATTTGGAGAAAGACCTAGTCCCATGCTCATAGTTGTGCTTCCTTACCTCCTGACTAGGCCCCGCCATGGGGGTGGTACCTCCGGCACCGGATTTAGACATGGTGCCTGGAGGTGCACTCCTCGCTGAGTAAGGCCGAGGTACTGGGGGAGTTCTCTGGCCTGGTTCTGAGTACAGTCTCATGGCGAGCTCCGTGATGTGCTGCTGGAGGCGAAGAGCTCGGCCTTCTCAGGTGTGGCTGGGGAAGGACTAGCAAATACTGTCCCTGGATGCAGTGTGAGCTTCCCCCAGGCAGGAAAGGCAATGCTGTTGGCTGTCACTGATCAAGAAGGAGTGTAGGCAGAAGGTACAGCGTTTGAAGCCTAGACATAGGCTGGGCATAGTCCGGTACCCGCACATGGGGTAGGGGGTTGAAAATCCGCCAAAGTCTATCTAAACAAGCACTAAAAGAATTGACTAATAAAAACTACAATAAAACTGGTAAAACTACTATAGTCTGGTAAACTACATACAACTATCCTTATCTGAAAGATTGTCAGAGACGAGGACACTGGAAATTCCAACCAGGACCATGCAGTGGTGAGAAGGAACTGGAGATGAGGTCAGTCCACCCTGTCCACCCTGTCCTTTATCACCTCGGACAGAAACATAAGGTGAGCCAGGTACATGAATGGACCAACAGACTCTACTTTTCAAATTTTCTGACTCCGGGTGCATGGTGGGCATGCGTAACCCTCAGTGGAATGCCATAGGAACCATTACTTGAAGTACTGTTACAGCTGGAATCAGCAGATACACGTAGGTAGGGTCCTACCAAATTCACAGTCCATTTTGATCAATTTCATAGCCGGAGGGTTTTAAAATTAGTCAATTTCACTTTTTAAGCTGATTACATCTGAAATTTCACAGTGTTTTAACTGTGGGGACCCAACCCAAAAGGTACTTGGAAGCGGGTACTGATCTCCCCCTCCCCCCCAAGCTTCCATGCAAGGGAAGGACAAGTCCTGCTCCTCCCCAGGGACTTGCAGCTAGAGGTCACCTGGCTGGGACACTTCAAGGAGCAGGGGGAGATCGGACCCACCTACACAAGTCTCCAGCTGCAGGAACCTCTGGTGCTGGGCTCCCCCTGAGAGTGAGAGTGGCCATGCAGGGGAAGGTCAAGTCCTGTCCCTCCCCGGCCCAGATGGGACTTGCAGCTAAGAGCCTCCTGGATGGGGCACTTCCAGCAGCCAGCAGGAGATCAGATTTCATGGGAAAGGACTTATTTCACAGTCCATGACATGTTTTTCACAGCTGTGAAATTGGTAGGGCCCTACACATAGATCTCTGCTGTTCATTATACGACATCACCCAGAATTCAAATAGCCTTTTGTAGAAAAATCAATCATTTGCAATTTTCTCATCCTCTCAACCCCTTTATATTCAGAGGCCCATATGCACCTCTCTTTTACACTGAATGTGTTTAAATTGAATCTGCTGCAGGAAATATAACTGTAAATGTATTTATATTCAAATTGACACCATGCTGGAGAATAGATAAATCAAAGAATTTTCATAACAATAGCTGTGTTTAATACAATCTCCTAAGAGATTGTATTAAATGTGTAGGCATCCATGGAACAAATATTTTACTTTCAAACCAACATTTCAACACAAAAATTAAAAATTAAATGTGAAAATTCTGGGGAATTTTCACCCTTCTTTTCTGGGTTGACAGAAAAATTCTTCCGTTGGCCTAGAGCTGTCTCCACAGGGGCTTAGGCTAGCATAACTGCATCACTCAGTGGTTTGAATTTTTCAAACCGCTGACCGACGTAGTTAAACTGACTTAATTTTCAAGTGTAGACTAGGCCTGAGTATAAGAAACACTACTGCATCTCTGTGATGCAACTGTTAGCAAATGCTCACATTTAATGGAGACTATTCTTTGATAGGCCCTTTACAAAAATAGCTAGCAAATGGGTTTTAAACTCTAAAAATATGCCATTCTTCACAAGGGAAATGCAAGACTTGCATGCAGTTGTCAATTCCTGTGTGTCTGTGTCAGACACTTGTAAGACTGTTTATTTAAATTCAGAGGACATCCTGTGAAAGTAACTAAATATCTGTGTGGAAATTCAAGCAGGATTATTAAAACAGAAAAAGCATGTAAAAAGTATGTAAAAATCTTCCATTGGAACACAGCCAAAATGCAGAAGACTTCCTTCTCACTTCTTAATGCAACAAAAACATTCAGACTAGGAGAAGGGACTCATTGAACATATCCAAAATAATGCTCATTTTTCCCTATAAGCATGAGAAGCTAGAATATAATTAGTCTGCAAAAGGACAAAAAGCCTTATGACATTTTTCCTATTTAAATTCAAGCAAGATGTGAACAAAGCAACTATATTATGAGGCTAAGCGAAGCCAAATTTTAAAATATATGGCTCCCTGGTGCTTTAAATCATCTGCAAGGAAAAGATTTTCCTGTTTCCCCTCATTTTATCTCTTGGTATTTCAAATATTTATAATTTTTCTTTTTAAAATATCCTAGTTAAACTGGTTAAATCAAAACACATGTACCTGCACGAGTAGCAAACATCGTCCCTGGAAGAATATTTCTGGAGCCAAGGAATGTTAATGTTAGAGAGAAAGCCGCAGTACAGCGCAATATTGAGTAAGGTTGCTAAGGATGTGGGAACCCAGAGAAGATGGGGGATTTTGAAAAACCATCAGACTTTCCGAAAAGACTGCATACATTTCATAGCTTCCCCCCTTTTTGTATTTTTTCTTTTAGAAACATTTAGATTCACCCCACTGGTGCAAGGCTATATACAGTTCTGGGGGCAACACCACCCTCACAGGAAGGTAAACCGTGTTTGCTATGAAGCCCTTCCTTGAGGATTCTGCAAAAGAGGCTGTAATGGAGGGTATTGTTCAAGGTGCCAGGGAGAAATGAGTGCTGAAACAGTGCATCCTCCAGTTATCCTGGCTATATCTTCTTCTCACCAGTGCCATCCAATTGGGAGGCTGTACTGCAGGCCCCTGGAAGAGCAGAATTGGCAATTGCTTTGCATCACCACAAGTTCCCTAAGAATGGATTTTTTTCCAGTAGAGGCGTTGCATCCTGGAATATACCGATTTGAGATTAGTACAGCACAAGGCTGAATCAAGCCCATTTACCGAACACAGCAAGTAAAGATTTTTTTCCTAACTACATCGATTAGTTATATCTTTTGACATTAAAAATATAAATATAAATCTCTTCAAATCTGCAACCTGTTGAGTTGCAGGATGGGATTTTGTTGTTGTGCTCTTTGGCCTTGACTTTTCCTCTTCAGTGGCATTTCTACCTGAATGCAGGATATATATTTTCCCCTTTCTTTCTCTCTTCCTAATACTAGGATCCGCTCTCTTTTCTCTCTCTTTGTATCTATTGTTCTACATCAGAGTTTTATTTCTCTCTCTCACCCTCTCTCTAATCCTAGAGTATTTTCTCTTACTTTATCTGCCCTCACAACCCTACATCTTTCTCTTTTTCAGTTTCCAGCTCTCCACCCTAACCCTCTCTGTCTCTATATAACACTGGCTTCCATCACAGTCTGTAAATTCCCCTCTCTTCTGCAATCTTCTCAGCCTCTCTGCAGACAGAGCCATTAATTCTCAGCGTCAGGTTCTCCTTCCCTTGAGCCATCCCGGAAACCCCCTGCCACAGAGGTAGGGACTATTTTCTGGCTGGGTGTTGCACATTGCTTTTCTCCCCCACCCAATTTCCTTTGTATAAATCTGTCTTCTGGAGTCTCATCAAAGGCATTCTGGTCTCGCATGACCCTAAACACCACAAATAATTTTTGTTGGCTTGAGCCCTTAAGAAGAATTACAGCAGTGATGGTTACTTAGGACGTCAGCTGACTAACTCGACCCTCAGATCACCTTTTACTGGAGATGAATAAATTTATACATAAAGTCAAATGATGGTTGTCATTTTAAGTATTTCTTGGAGTGCCTCTCTGCTGATGTCAGAGGTTCAGCAGCAATGAGATGGCAGTTGGGTGGCAATGACCACAAGGCTTCCCTTTGCCTAGTGTTTAATGCATTATGGCTCTGGGGACTCTAGTGTCTTCAGGATCTTATCAATAACATATTTGCTTCAAATATCATTTTTTTCCTGCTTCAGCATTGGCAGGGTCTCTGTTTGGAATCTGGTTTACTTCCACTGGATAATGGCCTTCTTTTGGACCACGTCTGACCACTACCACTCTAGCTCAGAGTTATATTGCAGTCCACAATATATTATTACCCATTATTTGTGTTGTGATAGCACCCCTGGGACTCAGCCAGGAACAAGACTCCTTGTGCTACGTTCTTTTCAGGATTAGCTGTGGGGGAATTTTTATTTTAGGGAAGGTTCCTGTGTAACACTGCAGCTCTGCATCCATGCCTCTGCAGCTCTCCTGCCCCCCAACAAAATCATTACATTGTAGTTTCACATAATCAGCAAACAATGAAGGTTCACTTACCATGAGCACCCCAAAGTGTGTGAGGTGATTGCATAAGCAAACTGTCTCATTTTCATTTGATTCTGCTTGTGCAATGCAGCCTGTGGTGTTCCAGCCACCATTACCATCTACAGAAATCAAGAAATACAGACACTTACAACTGCAAACAAAACCTCTGCACAATTTCTTTGGCAGCCTTCTAGAGTCCCTACATGAAATCCAGTATACTTTCAAGTAGAAAAACTCCACTGAATACATCAAATCCAGTAATATGATATTTATCAATGCAGAATGAAGTATCTGATTTCCTAGAGTTTTTGCCAATGAAATACTTTTACACAGGGGTAGATTAAGCAGATAGTTTGCAGTGGATAGAAGAGAATCTAAGCAATCACCTGGCATAGACTCCTCCTTCTCTCCCCCCCCCCCCCCCGGTTCCTTCAGATTCCATATCCAGCTTAGGTCCTTGTCCAGTTTCTCTCGCCTCTATTTGTAACATTCTCCATTCTCCTGAGCTCTTCTGTCTGCATTTCACTCTTCATCCCCCAACCCCCATGTCAAACAGGAAACCTTCCCCTTGTAAGACCTTTCTCAAACACACCTTTTTACCTGTTTCCCACCCCTGGTTTCCTATCATTCTATTTCTGTCTCAAGGTAGGGAGAGCTGTGCTCAGTAGTGGAGAGGTGAAAACGGATATAAGAAGCTGGCTGCAGCAGGAGGACCTTCCAGGTAAAGGGCTTATCTTTTACAAGGGATAACAAGCCAGAGGATGGGACATGAAAGCATTAAATAACACATTTTAATTGGCCAGCAGCAATCAGCTGAGCTTCCAGCAGTCAGAGTAAAAGCATAGTAAAGGCAAAGCAGGTTTCCTGTAGTGGTGAAGCTACCCGTTCACAGGATCTGGTCTCAGTCCTCCACATATTTTCCCTGGAGATGGTTCTAGCACCATTTTACTTACTGTACATTTCCAAATATCAAAAGCCTGAGCAGATCCTATAAGGTAGGTCAATTTTGTAATATAATGACCCATATTCTATTTCTGAAGCTGGTCTATGGAATACTTAGTTAATGATATCCAGGCTCAAGCTGTTTTGGAGCACTCTAAAACTTGTATTCTTACAGACTCCTGTTCCATGAACCTATCCAAGATGGCTCTTTAGAGGAGGAGGAGCTGGAGGAAGAGCAGCAGCAGGATACAAAAGTTACTAAAGTGTCCCAACAGTCAAAGGAAGCATTATTTTTTGTCATTGCATTAGCAGATTTTTTTCACTCTTCAGTAAGGTAGTATGTCTTCTAAGGGCCTCTGTGCTCAACTCTGAACACACTCCAGTTTTGTGGAGGCCCTGAGCTGCTGACATACAGGCCATTGTCACTGGGGAAGTGGATGTTCAGCCTCTTTTCATATTGTTATTGTAATTTGCTCCCTTTCATGCCTTGTAACCAAGAGGAGCTTGTGGCTCATGATTAGTGATACGAGCTCACAGCTAGCTAGCTCCCATAGTTTTAAAATGAAGATATACACCATCTTTTCCGGATCAATCTTGAGAAAGGATCATTAAAAGGCTGCCCATGCTCCTGACTAGTTACTATTTGATTTGTACAAGTGGGAAAAAAAAGTCAAAAACTGATTGTTTTGAGATACAGACACTTTTGGAAGCTTTGGTATCCAATGTTGAAGCCTGTGGATATACAGTCCAGGCACAAAGCTTATTCGAATTGGGTGCAAAATTCTATTTGTGGATTTCCACTACTGGCTGTCACAAGCAAAAAGTGTTAGGCAGCAAAGCAATAGCATCCCATAGCTTCACCAGTTTCTATTTACTATTTTGTACTGATAAAGAAGAAAGGGGAAAAAACCTACATAACTGCATCTTTGTATTCAACTAAAATGGATTCTGTGTGCCATAAACACTGTCTACCCCGGTGTCAAGTGTGTGATTGATTTAAAAACCAAGACATCTTTATTCCTCACATAAAATAATTGGCAATATTTTTAAACTTACTGTTTTTGTTCATATCCCAGAAGACGCAGGTAGGATTAAGATCCTCCTAAACACATATATACAAATGAACATTTTTATCTATTAAAATATAAATTTGATTAAAATGTACAAACATATCAGGAGTTCCATTACTTAGGTTTTCACACAAAAACTGAAAAGAAATATTATTGTTATTTGGACTGTGGTAGTGTCTACAAATCAGGGCCCCACTATATTAAAAAGACAGTCCTGCCCTAAATCCGGCCCTGATCCTATAAAGATTTATACACGTGCTTAACTTTACACATTGTAAGTAATCTCATTGAAATCAAGCATATGTATGAAGTCTCTGCAAGGTCAGGGCCTAAGTAGAAGTTCTTCTGCTTGTTTGCTTCCTTTGGGGTCTCCCAAGGGACTCTCCGTATAATTGACATCCAATGATGGGTAAAAATCGAAGGAAATAATTTACCGAATCCACTTAGAGGCCATCTAGTCTGACCTGGAGTGGATTTCATAACAAGCAGCTAGTCTAAGCTGAAATATGAAATATTATTTCCTCTTTCCCTTCCCCGAGGTCAATGGTCCCAATTCTCCTCACCTAAAGAGTATGACACTAGTGTGGTCATTGTATTACAACTCCATCGCCTCCAGTGGAGTTTCTCTTGGTTTACAGCAGCATAACTGAGAGCCGAATGAGACCCATATGGGGATTTTTTTAAAAAAACTGATCAATAAAACATGACAAAAGACTGATTTTTCTGGGCTCTCCTTTCCCTTCAGTAATATTGGTCACTTTGTAATGGTTCTTTGTTTCTTTGCACAAAACGAAGAAATAACAAAATTCCTTGAGGTACAATTAATAAAATGCTCTATGTTTGGTCAAAGAATCCACATCAACCTGAAGTTCCCTTGAACAATAAATATTGACACAAATTATCAGTCCATCTGATTAAGTATTAAGTCTTATCAGCATGGAAACTGCAGCAGGACAGGTTGAATTACCTACATTTTAGATCATTATTAAACACTGGATTGTTTGTGTGTTTGTTAACAACTGTGATTTTTTCCTCTCTACTGGAATCTTTCCCCAAACCCAACAAAACCAATGATAATCTTTCTACCACTCATTCTACCACTGCCAGACACAATTTGAAATGTTTTACCTCTGGTTACACCAGTTTTTTCTTACCTGGAATAGGGTATGTTTAATTGTAATTTTGACAGCATCATGAAGGTCCCGGATGGTAACATTTCCAATACTGCATGCCACTACAAAACTGGTTAAATTGGCATTCATTTCTGCATCCTTTGAAGGATTAAAAAATGCAATAAATATTATGAGAGCACTAAATACACTAGCCAGAGAAGATGATTTTATTTTTGCAGTGTGCCAGAATAAACAAACTGTCAGCACTTTTATACTTAAGACCACCCATTATAAGAACATCCTGTTTATAAGATCAAATTACAGCTTTTCCTTTGCTATTTCCGTTATTATCATAAACATACACAAGCACATAATTAAGGGCATATTGTAAGGCAATTTCCATAAACATTTCTCTCTTAAATCACTTTGTTTGATGCCAACCACCGTTCTAGCTCAAACAATGCTTACCGATAACAAGTTGTGATATAATTAGATCATTTCCCTAATCAAGAATGAACTGGAGCTTTTTTATTATATTGACAAAACAGCCTCTGGAAGAGTGAGGTGGATCCTTTTTTTGGCATTACATATAATATTAACATGATCTATTCACTCCCTGCAGAATTATACACTACCTGACAGCAAGTGGCCATGAAGCGACATAAGATGTGAAAAAAAAGTTCTAAGTGACACAATATAGTAAGAGACAATATTTCCAACACAATCCTATTTGGTGGTAATTTCAATAGGAGATGGACTTTATTACTGACATAGTGCTGTTCCTAACCTGCTCTGAAAAGGCATAGAGAGATGAGCCACATTTTTACAAATCTATTTACGTTCACACAACAAAAGGTGACAAGTCTGCCTCTTAGCTTTTAGTACCTGAGCCGAAGCTTGTGGAATGACTCCCACTGATTTCAGTGGGCTTTGGATCAGCCACTTAGTAAAAAAATTGGAGGCTAGACTTCAAAAGGCCATTTGATGTCTTGTATCCACACTTTGTTAAGCAGGGATAAGAGACATTTGTAAATTAAAATAAAATACAAGTAATATTTCTTCTTATGATATTAGTTTGGACTGAATTAAGGTTGGGGAAAAGCTTTTAGGAAGGAGAATATAAGAGGTATAAAAATTAAGGGATTATGTGGCTGGAACTATTACAGGGGTTTGAGAGGAAATGTGGAGTATTTATATAGATATTCAATGCAATTCATATAGACTGTACCATTTTAAAATACTATCTTCATAGGCTCAAAATAGAGTCTTTTAAAATCAAGTTTTCATATAAACCTTAACAAGCACGATAATTATAGTGGACTGTAATGTAATAGCAACAAATACATATTAACATTCTCTCAAATAGAGAAATGGCATAGCCGACACCAGTGGAGATTTTTTTTTAATTTTGAACTGTGCATTCATTACATATTTTTTATGTAACTAACAGAAGAAACAGCTCCATGCACCAAACAATACATTTTTGTTGATTGAGATGTTCTGCAGATTGTTTTATATTGTAGTTTATTTGAATAGGAAGTGATCGTTATTTAATTGTCTTCATAATCAGAATCCAATATAAACTAGCTGAAATGATCAAGCAGCATTGAGTGCTCTTTGGAAGCCTCTTCATGAAAAGGCATTTGACTATCTTTTGATAGCACAAGGACTGATGTTGTTTGTTTAAAAGTGCTTTGAGATCTAGAGATGAAAAGCACTATACAAGAACGAGGTGGTCTTATTATTAATATACTATCAGTATAATATTAGTACTCCAAGGAAAGATGGGAATGTTAGTCTGGATTAGGATGACATTTTGAAATGAGAATTTTCCCTTCTTTGTGCATCCATCTAGCCACCTACAGAAAGAGACCTTCCTCTTCCTCTTCTAGTACTCCTCCTTACAGAATGGCAAATAACTCTCCACACATGATTTATCTAGGGAATTTAGTCTCTTGTGTTTAGGACATGTGTGAGCACATCGTGATTTCCTCAAACATTTTTATGGCTCAAAAATATTTAACATAAGTTTTTGACTATTTACAAACAAATTCTGGATGGCTTGTCAAGAGTTCTCAGTGAGTATTCACTATTCACTGTTTGTGCTGCAAAGACTCCCACATCGGTGAAGAGGTCAGAGTTCCTTACAGGATTGAAACCTTGGCTACTTGTGATTGGTTACCAGTTACTGTTTCTGTTTCATGGTCTGATGAATGCATAAATGCTCACATGTGCAAATGGAAAATATGTTTTTTTGCACATGCTTACTTTCTCAAATGTCTGACCCAGCACACCTAGGCTGCCTAAATGAATTGTTTAAAAAAGTAAACTATTCCTGAAAAAATTGCTTGCAGTATTCATGCAGCTCTAAGTTTTTATTGTCTTCCTATCAAATATATCTTTCTTACTGCCAAACGCATTCTAGTACCACTCAGGAACACACGCGAGGAAGTCAGACAGATCAATTATATGCTAATCTGGCGTCAGGAGTGTCATTTGTCTTTTGAGAGCGTATCCTTAATTGTAAGTCACAATCATTATGGTTGAACTTTGCCCCTTAATATAAAATATGAAGAAACCATGATTAGTCATGACTAATCATGATGGAGCTTCTGAAGACCAAGCTTTAGTGCTATTTATTAAGATAGAATGTTTGATCATTATGTGGATTTTGTGTCATTATGACAAAACCTACTGTTGTGTGCTTCTGTTTTCTTGACTCACAGGGTGTATTTCAGAAGGCAACTCTGAGTCACTATGGGTATTTTGCTAGCCTAGATTATCTCTAGTGTCTCAGTACAGTGCCAATAAAAATGATAATATACACACAAGACCAGAGTCCTGTGGATGCACAAGAGCCAAAGGTCATTTGAAATACTAATGGGAAAATGAACTCAAGCCAAAAACACTGTTCATTAGGAGAACTGTGTTTTCTTCTGAATGAATACAATATCTTTTGAATGTAGAGTGATTTTTTCACTTGTGAAGATCTTCCTAACTCGTTGGTGCATGAAGACGGGGAAAGTGATTATCACATGATCAGACTTAATGAAGAAAAAAATACTTAGATCCCCTCAGTTCTGCGATCTCAATATCACTAATCTTATTGAGTAACCATTTCCTCTCAGAAAACCTGTATATAAAGTGTAAACACACTGTATGTGGATTGAGAAGGCGTATCTGTGATGGTCAACAGAAAATTAACATGCTCTCGTATCGGTGGAATTAACCCTTGTGCAAAGTACCAGCACAAAAGTATCATTGGGATTTAACTGGTACATTGGCCTTGTGCTGATCTTCTGCACAGGGGTAAATTTCACCCTGGGTGATCACTTAAAAAAAAAAGGAAGAGAAATAATTTTAGCAGAAATAATTTTAGGCTCGATTCCAAGCTGGTGTAAAACAGCGTGCCTCAACTGAACACAGTGGAGCTATGCCAATCCATCCAAGTGGTCACTTGGATATCAATTCCTTCTAGACTATTATGAGCAGAAGCTTGTGTGATACAGAAGGAAACTTTCCTTAGAATTGTAGTAAGATCTCTGACATAATGTATAACCTAAATACTGTGGTAATCTAGTCACTATTAATATGCAATACTTATTCCCAATGCCTACCTCTACTACTACCATATCATTTCTATAACTCTTGAGATATTGCAAAGTGATTATACTTTGGCAGGCTCACTTGCTTCAGTCCAGATGAAATTGGTTCAAGCATATTTGTACTTGCCTGGAAAAGTCCATTTTTGTTGAAGAATGTAAACTGAGCCCTAGATACAGCTTCAAACTCATCTTGACTTAAATTCTTCAGTAAACTTGAAGGCAGAACAACAGAAGCCAGGGCATTTCCCTGATTCTTGTCAAAATCTAACTGTTTTATAAAAAGAGGAAAGAGCAGGTCAGACCAAAAATGAAATCAACCAAGGTCCACTGAATCTGCGCACACTCCCCGCAATATTGTCAAATCTGATTTGAACATAAGACTACAATAACCATTAGCATAAATATGGCATTGATGAGGATTGATACAGTCCAAAATAATGTTCCGGTATGTTTTTACATCTTCCTTGTGGGAGTCCAGGCTTGAGACATATTATTATTTGTATTACTGTAGCACCTAGGAGCCCAATCATGGACCAGGGCTCAGATGTGTGAGGTGCTGTACAAACAAGAGAACAAAAAGACAGTTTCTGTGCCCAAATAGCTTCAAGAAGTAGACAAAGCTAATCTCCAGATGCTGTATTGATCCCTTGGGGCCCAGAGCAGTGAGGGTAATCTACAGCACCCTTCATGCTGCTCTCACTTATACCCTGGAGAACAACCAAGCAGTAAGGGAGCACACTGACCAACTCTGCCTTCGCCTTTATGAGGAATGTTTTGTACTCCTTGGCTGTTGTTGCAGAGCTGGGCCATTGTTTCAGGGACACAACACTGCTTCAGTTTACACTTAATTCATGTTTTGAGTGTGTCTTCACTAGAAAATGTCCCACTTTCTAGCAGCAGTGTGGCTGCGCTGGTGCTAGAGGCAATGTGAGCACATTGGGCCAGGCTCAGGCATTTTTACTATTGAATCATGAAAATTAATGCTGGCTGCTATCCATATTAGCACTTACAGTGCTACAAGCACCAGTGCACCTACCCCTTTGCTGGGAAAAAGGGCACAGGATTTCCAGTGTAAACAAAGCCTTAGAATATTTTCTTCACAACCATAAGGGCTAGAAATATTTTTCTTTATAAAAAGAAAGCTTTGACCTGGAGCACAATTCTGTATTAAGGGGTTGATTCTGTGGCAAACTCTACTGAAACACAGAATAGATGGGCCCTGGCTATATTTAACTTGTGTTAAGAGAAATTTTTAGCCAATTTATGTTAATAAACAACATTGAAATAAAACAGTGTTAATGGACTTTTTCCCCCAGTTTTTTTGTTAAGATTGTCTCATGGTGACTTTTTGATATACATGTAAATTGCTGGAAGGTGGATTTTTAGTTGACCATATTTAAATGTGTCATTTCCCCATGAGACCAACAAATGTTTCCACTTAGCAGCTTCTACATAACTCATATTCAAAATTGGTGAGTTAACAACATGTTTCCTTCCGGAATTCTGTTTAAACTGACTAATGCATAGTAACAATAGTGCTAGATTAATGTCGTTGTTTGTCATTTAGAAAAGATTTAATTCTCCCCCTTTTGAATTCTATAATATCTTATCAGCATGTCCAGTTTCCGTGTGAAACAATCTGGGGAAGAAAAAAACAAAGATTTTTTTTTTATTACATTTAGGGTCACCAACTAAATATGGCAAAAATGAGAAACTCCCTGGAGTCAGAATAAGGACAGACTACACAGGAATGTGTCAAACAGCTAGAAGCCCACTTTTTCAATCAATCCATCAGTCCATGCAATCAGGTCCTTATTTTGACAGTCATCACTTTCATATTTCTGAGAGCCTCCTCTTTTCCTGTAACTACAGTGGAAGAAGCAAGAGACTTACAACTTTCTGAACAAGACACCGAAATTAACAGACGAGTAGACATGAGAACATCAGTGTTGAAATATTGTAGGAGTGCCTATGAATATAAACACATTACACTAGTTTACAAATTCATGTTAGTGGGCAACAGAGCCATTAGCAGGGACTGAAAAGGTCAAAAGCACTGTGATTGGTATTTAAGGCCCAAAGGCTAGAAGACTTGACCTTGGTGAAAGAACTTTTGTAAACAAAAGAAATTATACTGTCATTGGTTATTTCCTCAGGAACGTTCTTTCAAGAGTTGTCTTGGCACAGAGGATTTTGGAACCCACAGTACTTCATTGTGTCTGGTAACATTATCTATAGAAGCCCATCTCTAAACAGGAAAATAGAACTGGCCAACAGAAAAAGATGTAATGTAATCATAAATACTCTTGTGAATGACACGCTGATATTTGCAACCCTTATTATATGCTTACTGTAAACCAGTGTTTCCCACACTGTGTTTCGCAGAACACTGGTGTTCCGCATGATTGAATAGGTGTTCCGTGAAAGACTCTTGCACTTGATTTTTGTACTACTTTATACACGCTTTCCAGTTAGAAATTGTTAGTTCAAGTTATTTTAAATTTGTATTTTTGCTTTGTTTTATAAAATAAAATATATTTGAGCATAAATAACGCAATTTTTTTACTTGAAAACCAAACGACTACAAAATAATATTATAAGTGTTCCGTAATAGGCTAAAAAGTATTCCGTGGCCAAAAAAGGTTTGAGAAACGCTGCTGTAAACATTTGAAAGAGTGAATATTTATTGACAAGAATGCTCATGGCCATTAAAAACACCAGAGCAAAGAAATGTGTGAATTTATTACAGCTTCTGCAGCCATTTTGGAAAGCACTTATTATTCCCACAACTGATTTGAATAATTATCAGTAGTTCATGGATAATATAGGATCATTAAAGGGGACTCCCATTGTTTATAAGCTTACGTCAACCAGTCACATGACACATGTGATAACTCAGAGGGTGCAAATAGCAATAGCAACCAAACATAGGCTACAGAACTACAAGACATACAGGCCCTGTTCACAAACTGTTTATCAAGCATTTGTGAAAAACACATGCATTTGTAAAAATCACAAAGCTGTTTAGGGATAATACCTGACAGACAGACAGAACACAGGGATAAATTCATCTGGTAAGTTGTCCTCAAAGAATAATTTGGCTAAGGCTAGTAGAAACTCTGCATCTACTAGAGATGTCTTATTAGGTTCAATGAAGAGAACGGAAGAGGTTTCTCTAAAAATAAGGATTATATTACAGGAACAATTTAACAAAATGAATTCCCAAATGCTAACAGTCAAAGATTTGGCAAGAACTGTAAAGATACTTGACTAAAGTACAATTTCTTCAAGCTGCTGTGGATAGATTTGCTTGATATCCATCTTAAATAAAACAACATGTAGCTTGAGGTTTTTAAGATTCCCTAAAGATCATCACAATATTTGGTAGAAGTTCTTGACCTTGTGAAAGGGAAGCTCCATCCAGAGAGGAGAGAAAAATTCTTGCCTAATAAGCATGAAAATATAAACTTTGACCACAGATGTTGAGGAAATTTTTGATGTGGAAGGGGCTAAGAATTCTCAATAAGCTGTTGGAAGTGTAAAAGCCTGAAAACCAACTCAGTGTTTCAATAGGAACATTATTAATGAACTTGTCTTTTCTTATGGCACAATCTAGTTTTCATCATTATTTAAACAGTCCTGTAATAAATTATTCCAGGGCAAGAAAATTCTAATATTCCTGGATGTCCTCATGCCACAGATGGTATTTGTTATTATACGTGCAGGACATCCCAGATCTAAATGTAGAATTTTTCCTTTCATCTCCATAAATGCAAGGTGAAAACTGAATGATAACTGTTCCTTTTCTTTTATAACACTCAGCAATCAAGCTTTATTAATAACAAAACTTCCTCATCCATTTCCACTAAATTTGATCTGTAGAAAAATGGGCAAAATTCTGTGAGTGAAAATGAGTGAAACTCCATTAAAATAAATGTCACGGGGCCTACTTATACCTGCAGAGAATTTGATCCTTTGAATTTTAGGTCCAGAAGATAATATGAACAATATTTAAAAAGACTATAATATTTTATGATATTGTTATTCATGTATATTGTGCCATAAATTTGCATGGTACTTACAGAAATGACAAGTTTTTTATCAGGAATAGCAAGTTTACATCAACAGAGAATTTAGTTTCTCGTGTATAGTACAGCAATATTATTCTGTTACACTATACTGTAATGATTTGCATTTAACTGTTAGCACAACTTCATGTTTAAATTATGAAATTAGCTCCTTGGGTCTGATTATTTGTTTATAATAGAAAGATTTTATTGTGTTTTTTTTGACTAAAGAAACATCATCAGTTATTTGTAAAAGGTAGTTATAGGTGACAATCATATGGGGCTGTTAAATAATGTGTGCTGGCTAACAGATTGCCAAAGTCTAATTCAGGAGACGGGTTGTACAGAAGATTAATAGAGGATATTTTCCCTCCTCATTTTTCCAAGTAGATGAAAAAAGGGAGCTAGTTTGGAATATGTCAGCAAAACATTTAAATTTGTAACAGTCAGAATTTGGTCTGGATTTCCTATAACCCATGGAAGTACTAAATTAAGCTATTTGAAAGGTAATCAATACTCCCAACTGGGTTCAGTGCTCCTGTATCATACCTAATAAATAATAAGCAATAATTCTTAACATCAGACACATTTTGAGTTCCAGTATAAATGTCTGTTCTGTACCTGAAAATCTGAAGCATTGTTCTGGGGACCAACACTGAAGGAGGATCCACTAAATGAAGTTGAATTAATAGAAGAAACTCCAAGTGCCAGGTTCCGAGTTGAGATGCTCATGGAAGGTCCAGTGAACTGAATCTTTAAGGCTAAGGTATCAATAGTTTTTAAAGCTCTAAAAACAAAGACAATTATAAACAAATATGTTGTTTTTATATATCTATATCTATATCTATCTACATACATATAAACAAAACAGAAGAGATGAGAAGAAAGAAAAATTATGATGAAATCAGTAATACAGCATCAGGAAAGAAAATTACTCTTGTGAGCTTTGAGTCCATTTCCTGACACTAATTTTTGTAAACCCAACAGGAGATTTGATAGATAGATCTCTCTGGGCCAGAGCCTCAAATGATGTAAATCAATATAGGTATTGAAACCAGTGTATTTATGCTGATTTGCACTAAGGAAGGATCTGTCTGTCTGACTTTCTGGCTACAGAACAATGTTCCAATAATATTTACATTCATATTACAGTTTCACTTATATCAAAGGACTTAACTTTTTGTCAAGCTCCTTAATTCCGAGACTCGATATACGTCACTTGGAAAAATGTCTCATAAGTCATCTCATTTGGCAAAATGTGTTTCAAGGGACTTAATCAAAAGTCTAAGGTAGGTTGGCTGTAGCTTGTGTATCTCTATTTAGGAAGCTTGAAGTTTTTATGATCCCATACCCCAACAGGTAGTAAAACACTTTCTCAACCTCCTCCCTCAAATTCAGAAACACTTACTCAGAAGATGATGCTGCCAATACACTGTCTGAACTCGTTAAAATATTGGAAAAAATTGTCACCACAGTAGAACCCAAAGACTCATCAATTTCTTCATCGTTCACAATTTTTTTAAGTTTCTGGACAACATCATTGACTTTGTCTGAGGTCAGCTGCTGCCCTTCACCAGTGAGATTCAGAAGTTGATTGGCTATATCAGCTGCATTTTCTGTGAGAACATAGGTAAAAGGGAACAAAAGGAGAAAGGGATACATGTGAAGAGCACTTCCTGCTTGTTGATTTACAAGGTATTTGGTGCTAATTGAACAAACATAATAACTAATCAACATAAAGTACATAGGACGAGCTGAGCTTATATAATGTACTTCTCTGTTTCCTCTTTCTTTTACTAATTTTATCTCGGTTTATCCTCATTTAAAGTAGGAAAAGATTAGAATGGATGAATGAAAGAAGAGAAAAGAGGGGAAAAAGAAAGAAGATAAGCATATTTCCTTCCCTTCTCTCCTTTCCTGTCCTTATCTTACACACTCTTTCTCTTTGGGAAAACCACATTGTCCTTCATCCCTGAGACCAAACTGTGGGTCTCCTGATGCCCCAGTTCCAGGAGAAATTTAACTCCTTTTTGGGTTCAGAAAGTAAAATCCTGACCCTATTGAAGTCAAATTGGAATTTTTCTATTGAGTTCATTTCACCCAGAGTCTATGCATGAATGGCATGACAAGTAAATCTCATACAAGGGCTTTTTCTGGTAAGACAAGATTGGGTGTTTAATATGGTGGCAATGTGGGCCACACACAAACAGTGGTATAAATTAGACTTTAGGCATCAGTTGGCCAGAAAAATAGTATAAAAGGTTAAGCCATGTAATCTGAAAAAAATTGGCATTCTGTAAGTGTGCTGAAAAAATTATTTGACAGGCTAAGGAGGTAGAGTGATGAATGTAGGAGAAAAAACTATAAACAAATCACTTTATCTACACTCACATATTTGTTATTTTTCCTGATATACAACCACTGTTGCCCTGTTGGCTAATATTACATTCATTTTACGCCTGAGTGCCTGATTCTGCACTGCCTTATCCCTTGTATGGTCACTTATACCTGTGCAAAATAAGTTCAAACTAGGTTTAAAATGCTATCAAATAAGAATTCTGCACTATGTTCCAATGACTGTTCCCATTTTGCACTGGTGTACACAAAGAACATGAGTCCAATTTACACTAAGGCCCTTTACATTACTCTGGCAGTGGGTATAAATGTAATTTATTTCCACTTTACACCAGTGTGATAGAAAGCTGTCTTTGTGTAAATGAGAATAAGGCTCCAGGAGTCCAATCCAAAGCCCACTGGAATCCTTTTCATTGACTTCAGTGGCTTTGAATCAGGCCACAGGTACAAAACATTGGAAAATCAGACTGGAACAGACTGTCAATTTGATGCAAATTAACACCTGCCCCCAGTCTTGGCATAAAAAAATTAACTCATGGCACTGAATTTGATCCAGAGAATGTCATGGATAGGCTGGATTCAATTTGTTGTTTTCTCATAGATTTTAAATATTTATTTTGATTTTTTTTTAAATATTGAAACAACTTAGTATGAGTGAGGGAGACATGCTGGCATAGGGTAGGGAAACCAACCACCAAACACCACAAGAACGCTCCACGGTATTTTCCCCAGGCATTGAAATTAGAAGTGTGTGTTAGAATTTACAGGGGGGTGAGACCGTGAGGGCAAAGATGGGCTGTATGTCACCATAGTAAAAATTGAAAAATGTTTCACAACCCTTTTATTACTTTAACTCCTGTTTTAAAATCATCACACATTAAAGTTGGCTACTCAGGCCTTCTGTGAAGCACTATATCTACATTCTTTTTGGTTTCTTGTAATTTTGCACAACTCTGTTAATGAACTTCTTGAATGAAGTACACTCATCTTTCATGGCTTCTTGTGTGTATGGTACTTCCAGTCCTTCAGCTGATATGCTTATTAGTTCATTCACATGATGAGGCAGAAGGAGACTTCATTCAAAGCACAAAATTCTATTCATTGATGAAAAAGAATGCTCAACTGGAGCTGTTGTGACTAGGGATAGCAAGAGATTAATTCCTACTTCTTTCATCCCAGGAAACAAAGATCAGGTTAACCCACTAGTGATGATAAAAAAGAAGTTGAAGCGAAATATTCTTTCATTCATCATATGACATTCCACTCTGTATGCAAATTCTCTATCACATCACAGCCTAATTGCTTATTGAATTTCATCCTATTTCCTTCAGACCATTTCTCCAGTTTGTCCAGATCATTTTGAATTTTAATCCTATCCTCCAAAGCACTTGCAACCCCTCCCAATTTGGAATAATTTACAAACTTTATAAGTGTACTCTTGATGCCATTATCTAAATCATTGGTGAAGATATTGAACAGAACCAGACCCAGAACCAATCCCTATGGGACCTAACTCGATATGCCCTTCCAGCTTGACAGGGAATCTCTGATAACTACTCTCAGGGACCATTTTCCAACCAGTTGTGCACTTACCTTATAGTAGCTCCAAGTTGTATTTCCCTAGTTGGTTTATGAGAAGGTTATTTGAGACGGTATCAAAAGCCTTACTAAAGGCAAGATATACCACATTTACCACTTCCCCCATCCACCAGGCTTGTTACCCTGTTAAAGAAAGCTATTAGATTGGTATGACATGCTGTTACTTATCACCTTATTATCTTTTAGGTGTTTGCAAATTGATTGCTTAATTATTTGTTCCATTATCTTTTTGGATACTAAAGTTAAGATGGCCTCTGCAGTGTGTATAGGAGAGATTATGGTTACACTTTTCTCTGAGAAAAGCTTGTACTCCACCATGTCTTCCAAAGAAGTTTGGAACTCCATCAAATGCACAAGCAGCCGTCTGCTTAGTGTTCAATTTACAAGCATTTAACTCTAAGATGTGGGTTGTACACATGCAGCTGATGTATCTCCTATAACCTGAACATCTAGAAATGTATCTACGAGCCTACCACTGACATCAAGATAATGTATGCAATGACTTAAAAATGCTTGATGCCAATTTGCATTGGTGCATTCATCAGTCACGTATGCAAATTTTTTGAATGTGGTGAGACAGTTCTTCACTTTTTCAACTGCTGAGTCTTTCACTGTTGCATTGCATGCTTCTAATCAGTCAGTTGAGTTTCTTGCAGAAAGATAGTGAGCATTTGCCAATCTTGTTCAGAAACAGTGTCCAATTTCAGGATTAACAAGTGACAATGCACTTAACATTGGCCTCCAGTTTGCAGTGTGTGTTATCTGTTGCTTAAATAGAAAATATGATGCCAACAGCTGTGTTTATTCACATAAACTGTGTTGTGTCTGCAGCATTCTTAACAGCTTCATTCAATCCTCCAGTTTTATTAATTGTAGCAGTGGGAGGCTTTCCTTCTTTGTAATCTTTTTTTGCAAGTGGTGCACCAATAAA
Organism: Trachemys scripta elegans; assembly: GCF_013100865.1. Lineage (NCBI taxonomy): Eukaryota > Metazoa > Chordata > Testudines > Emydidae > Trachemys > Trachemys scripta. The sequence goes on from NC_048300.1 coordinate 99,527,354, forward strand.
TGGGAAAAGTTTGACTAAGAAATATCGGAAACTGCCTTTAGGTTGTGGAGACACTATTTTTTCAGTGTTTCGGACTGTTGTAGATACACCACTTGAACCTTCAGATGACATTTTTGTATATTCTTTAGTTCTTGGTATGTTCTTCATCTTGGTTGGGGGTGATGGGAGAGTTCGGGGGGAGGTGTACATTGTCTCTGTGGGGATATAGGGAAATTGCTCCTGGATAAAGGATGAATATCAATACACTTACCTGTGCAATTTCTAAGATCAGGTTGGCCCCAGTAAGATGTATAGTTGTGCGGGTTTAAAAAACTGGAGGAAAAAAATGACAGAATATGCATTTATGCAAAGCGTGTCATATTATTCAGAATAATGTAGCATAATAAAGCTGTTTCAAAATTCATTTGTAAATTTCACAGCATCATGTTACATTAAAATTACAGTCCTGGCAGCAACAAAACTACAATGAAAATTAACAAGATATGACCGATATTGGGAATTTGCGGTTGATTGTTGTATAAAACTAGTGACATCAACAATGGTGCAAAAAAGGTATGCTCCATGGGCCAGATCCTCCATTGGTGTGAATTGCCATAGTTACATTGTCTCCAATGAAGCAGTGAGGATTTACACTAGTTAAGGATCTAGAGTTACATTTCAGGAGTGACCAAAGCAACTGTGTGGTCTATAGCATTCCTAATATGTCCTGACCAAATGTTTTGAAGAGTAGTTGAAATTTTCACATAAAGTGCCAAATCCTGCCATTATATTTTAACTTAAACTTAGTTAGGCTTTGAATCAGCCCTATGTGAAAAGAGCAGTGGCTGTAAGAAGAGTGTGAACAGTTGCAAGAAAGCTGGACACAAATATTCTGCCTTCCTTGATCCTGTGCAAGGATAGGCAGGCAGGTGTCTAAGATGTGATAAAGGGTATGTGACAAATCTGAGAAGTATCCTCACGTTAAAGTATCACTGATAAGTAATCATTTAAAAAATCTGTTATTAAAACCTCACAGCAATAGATTATTTCCATGGATTATATTTCCAAACTATGGAAAAAACACTCTATGGCCCTGTAATAAAAGACGGTATCATAACACATACACACAAGTGGGACAAATTAAGGCAACCTTAATTCTGCATATCCAAACTATTGAGTGCTTGACAGAGCATATTTAATGTTCTTTTAATGTAGCTTTAGGAAATATAAATTGTAACCTGACATTTTTTCTGTGATTGAGTATGTGAGTTCCATACATCATCAAGAGCACGGCAGTAGGTTTCACTGATGTGCTAACAAGCACCTGGTTATCTAGCACTGCCAAATCTGTGATCCATACTGTACAATGTTTGCAGGCCACATCAGTCTTCTGTTGCTGTGGGGTTTGCTTAGGACCCAGTGTCACAGAGACATTACTATATTTAACATTTTCCTTCATGCCTGGGACAGGTTAAACTACATAGGCTGTCTATTTGAGCCTTTTTGAGGGGTGGGATCAAAACATCACTGAATTTCTGCTCCACTGCCATTTTTCACTTAATCACGCCCACCATTTTCACACCAGATGGCAGAATGTTACACATTTCGGCTGTGCATTTCATCCTTTGTGAACCACACACACACAAATCTTTGGTATCTTTTTGTTTCTACAGTGTAGCAGCTGAGCATGTAGTTGCCTGCTTCTTTTTGTTCCCAGTATTGGCAAGAGTTACTGGAGACTGCTAGGCAAGAAAAGCCTACTACAAAGCAGAATAAAAATTTTGGATTAGAAATATTTTATGCTGACAATCAAAGTTATTGTGTAGGCCCCAATGAGTGTGCAATAGAGATAAGCAGTCCTGGGGCAGTAAAGGCCAGGAGCTTCAATGTGTAGTCACTCAGTGGCACACACATCAAAACAGTTTGACCCCTGCACTAGCTACTTTGTAACAAATGTTGTTCAATCAGAACCTAATGGTATTTGTACAAGATTAACAGGCTGAGGAAGTAAGTTAGTTAAACACAAACTCTGGTTGTTTTCCTGTCTGGCACAAAACCTTGAGGCTGATGTTCATGTTGCCATGTTTCCAGAAAGTAAAAGAGCTGGATCAGCCTTCCCAGACCGTGTCGCAGATACAATGTAGGCAAGTAAGTCTTTTTACAGCTTTAAAATATTCATCATTAGCCTGTATTATTGCTTATGGCTATCATATTAACTATAGTTATTATCATCATTGGTATCACCATCATGCCTAGATCAAAGCCTCATTGTGATAGGTACTGTACAAACACGCAGGAAAGGACAGTCTGTGCTCTGAAGAATTTATAGTCTGAATAGAGAAGACAGACCAATACGGGGAAGGAAAGGCAGGATTATTACCCCCATTTTACAGGTGGGGAATTGAGGCATGGAGAGATTAAGTGCCTTGATGAAGCTCACACAGCAAGTCTATGGCAGGGCCAAATACTGAACCTAAGTTTCCTGAGTCCCCAGTCTAAACCTTAAAACCTCCAGCCTAAAGCCTTAGACACATCTTTACTCCCTGCTACTACTAACTACTGCCAAACTGCCCATTTCGGTGTTGCAGCTGTTTTGGTCCCAGGAAATGAGAAAGACAAGGTAGGTGAGGTAATATCTTTTATTGGACTAACTTCTGCTGGTGGAAGGGACTAGCTTTCGAGATTCACGGAGTTCTTCCTCAGGCCTGGGAAAGATAACCAGAATGTCCAAATTAAATACAAGGTGGAACAGATTGCTAAGGGGTTCACACACACTGTAGGAGTCCACTTAAAATGAAACAGGAAATTAATACCTATACTGTAGGACAATGGAGGGTTAGCAGGCAGTGGGGTGTGTTACGAATTGTGGTAACGAGCCATAAAACCAGTATCTCTGTTAAATCTATGGATTTTAGTGCATTTTTCAAAGTATTTAATGTGAGTCCGACTTTGCTTTAACTAGATGAGAGGTCTCAGAACCTACCAAATAAACCTCTTCAACCAGAATTCAGCTGAGAATACTGTTTGTGATGGACAAATCAGTTTAGAATCCAGTTTACTATTGGTTCTGAAGTACTAGCTGTAGTAAAACATTATTTTTGACAGTTAAATAAGAAGAATGATTTGAAGATAAACAGGGAGCAGATCTGTTAGGTAAGAAGATACAATTATAGTTATTTTATGACCAGATAGTATTTGCAGGTCTCATTACACCTTGAAGAAGTGATGCCTATTTGTATCTTTTCCTGGTCATTACTAATCAAGGACATATCTCTACTTCAACATCATGTGCCTCTCTGTGCTATTTGGGCCTGCATGTGCCACAATATGAAAGTAACCTCACTTTAAAATAACGCTGATCCATTCATGGGCTAAATCGGACACAATTTAAATGGCATACACACTAAAATGTGAATACTGAATATTGGTTTTGCCATTAGACAGCTCATGGCTTCTGACAGGTCTCCATGATTACTTACCATGTTCTTGATGCAATCTGGACTGAGCTCCCATGGCACAATGTAAAGTTGGTTACAGTGGGCCTGGTATCTGGCCAGAAATAGTTCAGAGGGTTTTCTTCAGCTGTACATTTTTCTATAAAACAACAAAAATGAGAACACATCTTAACTTTTATCAAGTAAATTATAGCTTCATTTATCAGCCTCTTTTGCATCACATTTTATTAATAATTCTGTGGTTTACATGCAATCATCTTTTCTCCAGTGGGTGCCTGCAACATGTTTGTAACAGCTGGGTGCTGTACATCGTACACCTTTCTCCCGGACCTACCAGGCCAGATCATCAGCTGCTGTAAATTGGCATAACTCCGCTGAAGCCTAAAGAACTATGCTGAGTTAGCAGTCGAGAACTTGGATATCAGAATGGCAATTTGAAGCCCACAGACCAGTTGCTGAGAGTCCACTGATGGCCCTATTTGTCTGGTCATAATTTTTATCAGAATTAGAATATACCAGATTTCAGTCTGCAGAAGAGAAGAATGAGGAAGGATTTGATAGCTGCTTTCAACCTCCTGAAAGGGGGTTCCAAAGAGATGGATGGATCTAGACTGTTCTCAGTGGTAGCAGATGACAGAAAAAGGAGCAATGGTCTCAAGTTGCAGTGTGGGAGGTTTAGATTGGATATTAGGAAAAACTTTTTCAGTAGGAGGGTGGTGAAGCACTGGAACGGGTTACCTAGGGAGGTGGTGGAATCTCCTTCCAAAGCCCTGGCTGGGACGATTTAGTTGGGGATTTGTCCTGCTTTGAGCACGGGGTTGGACTAGATGACCTCCTGAGGTCCCTTCCAACCCTGATATTCTATGATTCAGTACAGTAGGGAAGTCCATTCTTAGAGCCTTTAGTGTTCACTAAATAGGGGAAGTGGGGAAAGGGACTTGTTTTGGGGCAAGCAAACAAAACCTGAAGAATGGCAAAGTTGAAACCTCTTTACCTACCTACTGGATCAACATCCACTGTATGGACCCTCAGTCCATCCCCTATGGTTTCATTATTGCTTATGAGTTTCTGCCGGATGGCTTGCTCTTCTAAACTGATGTTGTTGGTAGAGTTGTAAACCAGAAGAGCCCAAACCACAAATCTGCAAGGAAAATTATCCCAGTGTTTGAATCAGAATGAGATATAACAAAGGAATCAGGGTTTTGAAATTAAAATATCCAACCAGCTTAAATAAGGTTTATGATGAAGGTACCTGGCATATTTTAATCTCTATATGTCATGAGAGAGACCGAGCAAACCATGTCTATCCCAATATGGAGAGAATAACTCAGAAAATATTGTTCCTTACCTGTAAATTAGCCTTCTCTTACACACATAGCCCTCCAAACCTGGCACTGTTGGGAAATCCCACCAGCAGCTACTATTATTGAGGCAATTCTCTAAAAGATCGAAGGTAAAAATATTAAAAGCGCCTAAGGGTCAGATTTTGAAAGGTATTTAGGTAGCTAAAGATGCAGATAGGTGCCTAGATGGATTTTCTAAAGCATCTAGATACTTCTGAAAACTCCACTTGGGAACTATCTGTATCTTTAAGTGCCTAAATACTTTTAAAAATCTGGCCCTTAGTGACTTAGGAACCAAAGTCCCATTGAAATATTTAATAAATATATATTCTCTGCTCTTGCACTAGTAAATATACAGTTTTTCTTTTATATTGCTGAGCAAACGTTTAAACCTGGCAACTAGTCACCCATTTGCCTTGGATGTGGGTGGCCTCAGTAGAGTTACTGCTGCAGAAGAATTACAGGTACCTCTAGACAGATCATCCCTGCTATGCTATCACACTTACCAAGTTCATCCTAACATTCCATTGGCTTCAATAGAATATTAATTCACAGCTATAACCCCAATAGGCTGTGCATTAGCAGGCTATTGATACATGCTTAGGGTGCATTGTGAGGCACAAGGCTGACAGTGGTAAAGGGGTTATTATGGCATTTATTTCAGAGGAAGAGTGAGAACTGCCTAGGAGCATGTCAGTTTCAGCCCCCCTTCCCCCTACCAGCTAATCAGAATGTGACTTTGGACATCAGCAACCAAAGCCATGCTCTAATGGCAACAAACAGCAGGAGTAATAATAAATCAGGTATAAATGGGTTAGTTATCCTGACTATCTACAAGGAGGAAAAATTGATTATGCAGCACTAATAAAGAACATCTGCTTAAACTATTCTGTTTATCTGGCTTTTGATAACTCTTACAGCATATGCTGTACATATTGTGTAACATGGAACTCCTTTATATTTTGACATACATTACAAATATTATTAAGCTGTACAAAATGACATGTTAACAACCTGTAATAGATAATAATCACTTTAACTTGATAATTAACACAGTTCTGAGCTGATCATTTCCCTCCATTTTTGTAGCAGTCAGATCCCAGACAAAGAACATTTTGCTGTTGAAATACAAAATTTAGTTTGAATTTGTGAAATAGTAGGCCAATACTCATGTAAATGTCAATGATGAAACACCACTTCAGTGATGTAATGATGGGTGATCCCAACCTTAAAACACACATTCATCCTTCACAATGTATCTTGAAGGTAGTAATACTATAGCAAATGGATGTTTATATGAAACTCCATTCAAAAATCATAATGACAAATTCTTTCACACTGAAATCACTGTGTACCGAAGAATAGATTGTGGTTATCTGGCATAAATGTGCAAGATGGGGGAAAGGTGAAGCTAGCACTAGCTGTGAGAAGCCCATGGAAGACCTGCTGCCATCTTCACAAGTCAGCTGAGCAGAGCTGACACAGAAGAAGGAGGACAGCACATGTTGCACCCTGATCCAGGGTATAACAGAGGTGCAAGTGTGTTTCCATCACTGCTACCAGAGTGATGAGCTTCCCTCAGGCACAATGACTCTTGGAGAAGCCACCAAGTAGGCCATGTCCTAAAAGCCACAATCTAGCCCCAAAGGAATGCACTACATACGGTAAAGTAGATCACACTGAAATATAAATAATCAATTATTATTACAGCAGAATTTTCTTTTTTCTCTTATTCCTTGTACAATGTTAATTGACTGAACTAATTATATATTTAATATGTCCTTTTTCAGAATGCAACTGTAGTCTCTCAGCTACCAAGTCATTATTAATTAGTTTTATTATCATTGTAAACTTATTGTTCAGAGGCTAGGAATCCATTTTTTTAAATACATACAGTAAAATTTTCAAAAGCACCTAAATGTCTTAGGATCCTAACACCCATTGACATTCTTTGGGACTTAGGCTCATAAGTCACAAGGCACTTTTGGAAATTTGACTTAAGTCTGCTATTTCAGCTTCTCTCTACACATCTTACTTTGTTATGCAGTTTTTGAAGATGAGCAGAAAAATTTTAAAGATGTTTGTAAATTAGAAGTAGGTTTAAACATACACTGGGATACATGCGGTAAGATCTGCAGCATAGACGGGTGCATGACTTGGAAGGAATAATTTAAACTACTTGTTGCTGAATTCTAAATTAATTGCAACTATTCAAGAAAAAAGAGCCAGCCATGATTGTGAACTACTCAATGAAAACATCTGGTCAATGAGCAGTGGTGGTCCACACAGCAGGCAAAATGTTCAAATGTATAAGGAACAGAATTAATACCGAAAATCTGATAATCCCATCATATAAATCAATGGGAGGGCCCTTTCCTGGAATAATTTGAGTTCTGATCACCTTACCTATAAAAAGATATAGCAGAATGGAGGGAGTTTGGAGATGACCAACAAAAATTATTTGAGTCAAGGACAGACTTCTAAATGAGGTAATATTGATAAGACTGGGAATGTTTAAATTAGAGAGCAGACAAATAAGAGGATACATGATAGACATATACACAGTAATTTGTGGTATAGAGAAGGTAAGTCAGGAGCTTCTGGTTACCCTCTCATAATACAAGAAGAAGTGGATATTTTAGAAGGGACATAAATCATGTTTCAGGATATAAACTAACCACAAACGGACTTGGATTAGGAAGAAACTTCCTCTATGGATAAATTATTCCATAATTTTTCACCTCAGGGTTTCTTACATCTTCCTCTGAAGAATCTGGCACTAGCTTTTTTCAGTGACAGGGTTCAAGACTAGATGGCCCACTTCTCTGATCCAATATGACAATTCTTATATGCCCATGTGTCTTTGTTTGGGTTACATTCCTAACCATAGAATTGGGGTGGCAAGACAAATAGTTGACCATACTGAATGTGCTTCATAACATAACATTTGCTTTGCACTGGTATTCAGTCTTATACAGGCGCTTACTATTAATATAATACGATATGTCATGATGCAGTGTAAAACCTACAATCTACTACAAATTAAAAGGGGAGTGCTGCAGTAAAGGGGAAAAGAAAGTGTTAAAATCCATGTTGTGTCAACAGTGACCTAAGGCTGATGCCATCTTATGTGAAATGAATTTGTTACATTATCATTAAGTTGTCAACATCACAAAATAACCAAGTACAACTAGCACTCTGATAACTTCAGGCCCCACCCAACTCCCATTGAAGTCAATGGAAAGGCTCAATGGAAGACAATTGGAGCTGGATCAAGGCTCTTTATTGGCAGTTGCATCAGAGAGGCCAAGGACTGAATGAGCACACAGTTTGAATAACCCATATACTCACAGAGGTCTTCCCTACAGGTCATGGCTAAAATATACTAGTGGGGCTTTGTGGAAAACCTTGTATCTTTTCCATGGATACCAAGAGGACTCCAGTCTCCAGGACTTGGAATTTGGTATCTTTCACAAGCAAAATATTTACACAGAAATAAAACACTTTTAAAAAGCAAATGTGTGTGCACAGGGCTGGATTTTCAAAAGTGCTCAGCATTCTGCTCCCATTGAATTCAGTGATATAATTTCCATTGGCTTCAAAGGGAGCAGAGTTGGACCAATACTGAGCGATTTTGCGGTAGGTTTAGCAGGATTTTTTAAAAATAAGAGCAGACATTACAATTGTGTTACTTTTTATGAACGCTGGTATTTATACTTCATAATATATTTGAAAGCAATTATGAACAATGGGAGTGTCAGCACTATGCCAGCTTCCTCCATAAACTCTTATGTGCCTACTTTACATTTTGTCACACACTTAAATGACTAAAGATAATTTACCAAAAACAATAAAAACAAGAACAGGGGGTCCTGCAGCTGCTAACTCTTGGCTGAAGCCATAGCACTTTCTAAACAGTAGTCTATCTTGTCTCAAGAATCCTTCCCATTAAACATTCCATTAAACATCCCATCACCCAGAATTCATCAGAAGCCTGAGTCTCTTCCTGCTGAAATTAATAGCAAACACCTACTGACTTTAATGGGCAGAATCAGACCTGGTAGAACTTTTTTTCTTTCTTGCTAAGCTCTTTCTTTTCATGTCTAAGGGAAGAGATTTCTACGTAGATTTAGCAACTGATCTTTTAAACATGCTAACAGTGACTGACGTTTTTATTTGGATGAATTGTTAAACAGTAGTTAGAACTGCTATTTCCCGTAGTAGCAGTGATTAAGTACAGAGTATGGGCCAAAATTATGACAATCAAGTAGTGGAGGTTGGAGCAAGCACAAGCTTATTTTGCTGGTAAGTGGAGAAAAGCTCATATATGAAATCAAGGCTCAAGGTTTGCAAAATTGCTTGGAAAAAAGCATAAGGAAAGTCGGGGTGCTGAATAGTTCTGTGGAAGCCATTTCTTTTACCCAAATGACCCAACCTTGATCGTATGGCTACACCTGGGATCTGTAGGATCTTTCTGGGAAAAGCAGCAGGAGCAGCAGAAGAAATGTGTGGTGTCAAAAAGGGCAAGGAATCAATGGAAGAAACAAAAAAACATGCAGATTTTATCTGCAGAAAGAACACAAATTTACTTTATTGTTACAGATTTGTGCAAACTGGTAGGGACAAAAGACCACCATGCTCACAAACCATTGTGCTTATGCTCCATCTGGAGTGTCCTTTTAACTGTATTTTGAAACAGCACCTTCTAGGATAGAGACACTGCTAAGATGAGAAAATTAAACACACATAAAACTACAGCACTGTTGTGATAAAATTCTGTCTCTTACTTTAGTTAATAATCTACCAATGCATAATATTGTCACATTGCTGCCATCCAGAGATCTTTACACGTGTTCAAGGTGCTGATAATAATGTTCACTTTTGGACTTGGCATTGCATGAGACTCTCATCATCACATTGAATTATCACATCATAAGCACAGTGTACTTTGGATTGCTTCAACTCATAGAGCTCAGCAATGCAAGAACAACAAGCTACTTCCATGTTTTTATTTTGTTTTTCTCTTTTCTATTTTTAACATGCCCCAAAATGACAGCTTCTCCACTCCCATTTTCCCTCTGTGTAATTCTGTCTCTCTGGATTCTGCATCCATCACTTCAGGAGGTCTGATGAAGAACTGTACTATGCTGAGACTGTTTTAAAAGTTATGGCTGCAATATAGCAAATGAGGGTGGAAACAGATTAGAGTAAAACAGCAGAAAATGACTAGAGGGGAAGCAGTTTGGAAGTAGTTCAAACTATTGAATGAAATAGTTATACGCACGGGTGAGGGCAGAGAGAGAGCGAGAGAGAGAGAGAGAGTGAGGTTAGAGCATTAAAAAATTATTGGATGAATGCAAAAAAAGAGGATAGATACTAAGACAGACAAATTAAAGAACCAAGACCATGATTCTGAGCAAAAGTCAGAGAAAAGTAGGTGAGAGATGATGTTGAGTGAGTTAAAAAGACGAAGACAAATAGGATTAAATCTACAGAAAATAAAGCCTAAGGCCATGCTGCTTATGGACTAGGACTGAAGTTTTAAATTTGGAGCCAACCTGGGTTTAGAGAAAACCTGAGGGAAAATGGAATGAAAAGTATTTGAAAGCAAAGGGAAATTTATTTAATAGATGACATACTGGGCTTCCTGAAACTAAGAGATCAGCATTATTTATGACTGTCCATAGTATGGAAAACAAGAAAATATAATCTTTGATAATTTATTTACAAAATCCTTATGAATACACATTGAGAGCAAGATTCATCCATAAAAAAAGAAAGTTTAAGACCTTCTACCAGATTATCCTAAAAGTAAGAAATAAACATTACCTCCATTTTGGATAAAGATTTACAAGTGTCACCAGCTAACTTTTGATAGGTATAAATAATACCCTAAATGCTATTTGGTTTCTTTAGAATCTTGTCCAAGAAAAACTTGAAACTGAAAAATTTTAACAAACATTTTAAAGTCAACAGTCTGGAGGAAGTAGCAGGGGGAGTGGTTTTTTGGGTCTTCACCTGAGATTCAATTGATTTCCTCTTTGTCAATACTACAAATACCTGTGTATTAATATATGTGAGCTGCAAGGATTTGAAAGACTGGTCTTTAGAGACAGGAACAGTGGAGACTACTGGGAAGCTAAATTTCCTGCTTTTGCAATGACAAGATAGTGTATTGTGAGAAATGTATACACACTTGTTGCTGGCACTGGAAGAATACAGGTTTTCCCAGTGGATTCCACTCTATATGGCATTATGAGATGAAAATACATGCCACTAATATAAAAATACTAGAAAGATACAGCATGTGATTTTAATTTCTAATCAAAACACCCATTGAGCTAAATTCCACCCAGGCAATCTCAATTATTTCTGTCAGTTTGTTCAGATGTAATCAAGGTCCTTATAGGTCTTTTATTTTTTGCGTGGTATGTGCAACACAACAACCTAGAGTATATGAAACAGACTCTTGTTATATGTAACATGATTAGTATTTGAAATAAATACTTCATAATGAAGGGACAATGCTTTCTATTCTATTTGGGCCTGACCCAAAGTCTATTGAAGCCACTGCATTTATTTGGTCTTTGGATCAGACCTTTAATTCTGAAAAATTGTACAGTATTGAGTTAGACATAATCCCCATACCTCTGAAATGCAATGTGATGAGTGAAGTATCAAGAAAAGGGGGTGTTCATATCCAGTGCCCGTAAATTCACATTGTTAGATGTTAGGAGGAGTCATAAGAGCTAGATTAATTGCATAGCAGCTAGGCTATCTCCTGCAACATGACAGTGAACACAGTGGGATGAGAAGGATATTGAAGGAGCAATATACACTCCAAGAACTAAAAGAAAAGGACAAACTCTTACAATCAGAACTGCACATGCCTATTTCTAAAAAAGTGATTTAGAGGGTGGTTTTACTCCCCAGCCAATACTTTTAGATATCACAAGGTACTCTGGAGTAACGCTGAGGGTTATTTTTAAATTAATAGTTTAATTTAGCACTTTATTTTGGATTCTCTGGATTTTGCCTCCAGTTCCTGAAGGCCTGTCTGGGGATAGTCTTCTGATAAAGTCATGTGCAGAGCTGAACAGGTATCTCAGGGCTCAATGCCTATATGGTGTCGAGCATTCTGGGCCTGACTCAGCAAAGCACTCTAAGGGCATGCTTAATTTTAAGTATGTGACTAGTCCTGTTGAAGTAAAGCTCACATGCTTAAAATTAAGTAATGCTGAAATGCTTTGCTGGATTGGGCCCAGAAGTTTTAGCACCTTGTCAGACAGAGCCTTTACACAGACTTCCAGCACTGTAAGTAGAAAGAGATATTTATTTCTTCCTCTTTCCCTTCTTTTCTTAGGGATCAGGATATAGAGAAAAGGGAGGGAAAAAAAGTCCTAGGGCTGATAGGAGGAGGATGGGAGGCTGAAACCTGCTTGAGTCTCCTGTTACTGTTCTAGGGGAGCAGGGCTGCTGACAGGCTGGGCAGCAAACTTCTCTGGTAAGAGATGCAAAGACACTGGAAGGAAAAGCTTTTCATCCCCTCTGCATCCCTTGATTCCTTCCCTCAGTGGTGACAACATCCATCTATCACAGGCTGTTGTCAGGTCACTAAGAGTAAGGAAGAGTGTACAAGAACTGAGAGCATCAGAAACTAGCTCTGGATAATGATCCCTGAATGGGCTACCATGGGATAAAAGGCTCTATCCTATCACAACAATTCTCATGTACATCTTAACAACAAAGCGGTTACCTACATTGCCAGGAGATGCACTCCATACTCAGTCTCTCGTTACCCCACAGCAGCCATTGTGTTTTGGCCACCTGCCCTTGATTCAGTCAGAAGACCAGCATCCTTCTCATTTGCCTCCCACACCCTGGACTGAGATTTTCAAAGAGACCCCATGCAAGTTAGGTACCCAACTCTCACAGGCTTTCAGGTAGTTGGACCCCAAACTTTCTTAGGCTATCTTTGCAAATCCCAACCCCAGTGCCTAATCAGCAGCCCACTGAAATCAGGAAGTGAGGGCATGTGGTAAGTAATGTGATTTGCATCAACTTGGCATTCAATTTCAGCATGATTTTCTACCACCGGGGTCTTGATCCATTGTCAATTGAAAGACTCCTATTGACTTCAATAGGCTTTGGATCAGGCCCTTAGAGATGAGGCAGAGGAGAAAAAATGCCTCTTTCCAGAGATAGTGCTTAGATACCAGTGATGGGTACTACAGAAAACCCTAAGATAGATAATGCTGGGACAGGAGAATGGATATTGCTTCCCATGTATGTTAGACAGGTCTGCCACATTTTGTGACAGGTAAAAATTAAGTTTTGAAAAATGATCAGCCAAGTTTTAAGGAGCTCATTGAATAACCTGATTTAAATCCAAGGTAGTTTAAATTACAATACACATCATACCAATGTGAGGCTTATGTGCAGATCCAGGACAGTAGGTGGCCATAAATGACATTTACCAAATGGAAAGGTGTGGCCCATAGCATGCGATTATGTCACACCCAATTTTGATAGTACGTGTTGCCTTTATCACTAAAAAGTCCCAGAACGTTACCTTTGATCAGTGCTTCTTTTCTCCCTTGGCAGTTTGTTCACAGTGGTTGGCTGAATACTTAAAAAGCAAGAAGCATAAATATCAATTAGTGTGTGGTAACTCCACGAAGGACTTAAATCAGGTATTTTCCCAATCATCACCAACATTTACCTGATATTGACCACATACACGGTATAATTCCAGTTCTGAAAGGTCTGATTTAGCTGAAAAATACAGAGAGAATAATTACAAGGATGGTGTGGTAAAGAAAGGCCCCTGCATTATCTAGCAGAGTTTATAAGCTCACCTTCTCCCACCAAAAACAATACCTTTATTTGGCAAAATGAAGAGACTAACATTTCCTCATTGTGAGATTATGGCCTTAATAGGTGTGTATATTTACCGGTGCAGAGTGGAGGATTTCAGTGGGGAGGGGACCCTTAATAAAGGCACTGTGCAATCAATAGACAACTGTAAGAGGTGCTGAGACCCCCCCCCCCGCCCCCCCGCCCATGACACTGTTTCTGTAAAGTTTGTGGTTGGAAAGATTTCTGGGCACTGAATGATATGGGAAATACACTGTAAATGTTCATCAAAAGTCTACAATCTGCTGCCGAACCTCTCTGTTTCAATTTTTTCCTTTAAATATGCATGAAGTGCCCAATCCTGCCCCACTGAGGACAATGGGAGCATTACCATTGACTTCAATGGGTGCAGAGCGTAGTCCTAAGTGCATAAAGAGATGGCATACTAGTTTCTATTCCCTCTTTCCTCCCCTCAAAAAGTTCAGACCACATGGAGGGGTAGAGACCTATGAAGCGGAGTGGTTACAGAGGATGTGCATGGTTTGGTTTAAGCTGAGGAGGGAATGGATTGAGCTGCCTGGCACCACTGCCCTATGAATGACATTGGAGGGTTTTGTAAATCTGGGGAGGATTATCAAATTGTAACTTGTGGGGATGAAAGTTCAGTGGACAGAGAGGGTTTGTTTGTTCATTTGTTTGTTTCCCCAGACTGTGGTCTTGAGAGGAAATTGAGAGTTGAGAGAGTACCTGTACCGGGGAGAAAGACTTTGCGGCCTGCCCTGGAGGTGCTCAACTGCTTTCCTTCAATGACTACTTTACAGTGGCCAAGAGAGTGGAACAAAGTATTTTTTTGGCCATGTTCAAGAATTAAAACCCAGATGTCCATACTCAGTGACTTCAACGCCATAGCAGTGAACAATTTCATCAGATCACCATGGATCTTTGCAGTAGGGTGATTGGCACACCGAGACTAGATCCTTCGTAACCTCATTGTGGGAGTAACATACAAGATGGACACACTGTATTTAATCCATTTTAGGGCGTGAGATCAAACGGAATGCAAACAGTCCAATCACTCAACTACTCCATTGATCCCCCGCTAAGGATCCTCCACTGTATGAAATAACTAGCTGGAGCCAACTGTGCTCTGTGGACCAGCTTTTCTCTGATTGCTTTAAGAGCACTGTGGGGATGTTCTCTAAGATATTTAGATGCAGCAGGTCAATAAGAATATAGTGCATAGCTGTCACTTTTCAGCGCCAATGTCCACCAAACATTATCATTAAATATACCTCAGTCATTTTGTAGAGTATAATTTATTTTAATAATGAATGTACAGATTCAGGGTCTCTTGCTACAGAAATCTAAATACTGCAGCTTTGTGTCAATAAATCTATCATCAGGAAACTATTTTTCTTCTGGAAAGAATAATAGTAATAATAAAAAAATAGAAAGGCTGCCCCTCCACATGTACATAGTAAAATGCCCACCACAAACCACTAACAAAAAAGTAATGAGCCTCAGTTACATCTATCAACCATCACCTGATCTAATTTACAATGTGACACTTTATGGAAAGTTATTGACATCAAAATGCTCTAAAGCAGATTCCAACTATTGTATATTCCCAAAGTGTTTTGCCCCAAAATTTGTTTTAGGGTATAAAATTATGTGTAGGTAGCATGCAAATATCACTTCAGATTGCTGTATTATCAAAACTTTTCACAGATATACAGTAATTTACCATTAAAAATTCTTTAAATTTATATGAAAAATAAAAAGGAGGCCTTCTAGGCCTCCTACCACCAAATAAATAAACAAATAAAATAAATAAACAAATAACAACAACAACAAACAGCTATCAGAACATAAAAGTACATTCTCCCACATATCTAATCTGTATGAAACAGCTCCCTAATATGAGGTAAAGAAGGTTATTGTACTAAATCAAATTGTAAAACACCTCATAAACAAGAACAAGATCTTACTGTGCTGCCTGCTTTTCTGCTTTTGTATATGTGTTGACCTCATTTTTAAGGCAACCTCATACATGCAATGTACTTTAGCTTGAAAGCAATTAATTACACATAAATAAATGTTACCGTCAACATTAGGAAAAAGTTATTTTGGAAAATTCCATGGTTCCCCTGGGCTATGCCTTCTCCAGAAATATTATATTTGATGTTCTTTGTATTCTAATAGTAGCTTGCTAATAGAGGTCTTTCTGCTGGTGTCTTGATTATTATTTTCTGATCTTTTCCTCGTCACTTTGATGACCTGTGTTTGCAGCCCATCCACTTATGCACATCAAGCTACATTTGGTGGCTTGACATTTCTAGATCCCTTGTATCAACATAAAGCTAGCCTGGCATGGGGAGAGCATACTACAATAAACAAGGCAGTTTCTGGTATTATGACAATCATAACAAGCATACATGGCTTTGAGAATCTCTGCTCCAGACATACACAAACTCTGGTCCATGAACCACTAGTAGTGTTGACCCCTCATTTCTATTGCTGTAGAGTAACATTTCAAAAATGCCTAAGTGACTTAGGAGCCTAAGCACTACTTTTGATTGTGACTTAGGCACTTAGGATCCTAAGTCCTGTGGACTTTGAATGAGACTTAGATGTATAAGGGCTACATTTTCAAAAGGGATTCTGAAAAGTTCCAGGTGCCTAACGCACATTGATTTCTGTCCCTAAATGCCTACATCACTTTTGAAAATGGGACTTAAATTCCCAAGCTCCTTATGTAACATTTGAAAATTTTACCCATGGTACCTAAGGGCCCAAAGAAGGAGCATGTTCCCACTGTTTTAACTAATGTAAAAACAAATAACACAGAGACAGACCCTGCTCCGGAGAGCTTATGAACTAGACTAACTGGTTTCTTTGATGTTCTCCCTTTTCCCCAACTCTTATCAATTTGATGTAATTTAAGGTGCAGATTCACACATATACAACTCTCATAAATAGGAAGAAACTTAACTTACCCATTCGGCCACCACACTCTGTACTTTTGACTCTAAGATGGGCTTGTAATTGAAGACAGTAATGGAAATCCTGTAGAATAGCCCCCCTGTCCATTAAAAACAGTATTACAAATATCAGAAACATTGAACATCATTCATAATATATTGCCAAACTTTATATCATATATGTCAAACTTTCTCATTTAAAATGTTAAGACCTTATTTTTGTAGCAAAAGATAACTTGGTGAATATGGCCTGAACTCACAGTTTGGTTTACCCAAAACCTCGTTGCTATTATAGGAGTTTGAGTGCAGGAATGCATGATTGGGCCTACTGTCCAACAAAATGGAATTTATATGTAAATATGACCCTGTATATGACTGAAATGTAATTGTGAGATCCTGAAAATGCCATAAATATAAAATAATCATAAATACTGAGGGCTGGTCCTCACTAACCCCCACTTCGAACTAAGATATGCAACTTCAGCTACGTGAATAACGTAGCTGAAGTCGAAGTATCTTAGTTCGAATTTACCGCGGGTCCACACGCGGCAGGCAGGCTCCCCCGTCAACTCCGTGTACTCCTCTTGCGGAGCAGGAGTACCGGCGTCGACGGCGAGCACTTCCGGGATTGATCCGGGATCGATTGCTTACCGCCGGACCCGGAGGTAAGTATAGATGTACCCTGAGTTTTCAAACAGGACATAATCTAGTGTAATCTAGAAGAACTCCACAGATTTTACTGGAGTCTTTCAGGATTTATGATGGTCTGAGAGTAAAATGTGAACCCATCAGTTTAAAAGCAACAAAATAACTGAGTACAGAATTTGAAGATAGTAGGGTTGGATGGGTGTTTCTTGGACACAATACTGCATGAAGAATCTTTGTTCTCAAATTCCAGGTTAAGTTTGCACAGCTGGCAGTTAGAAAGACAAACCATATTTTAACTGTAAAATGAACAAACTTAATCTGGAAAGCCTTGAGATACAATAAATCTAGAACTTCATCTTGCTATTTTTTAAAGATTCACATTTTAGATGACAGTGAACTTTAGAACATGAACAAGACTATTTTGAAGTAACAGTAATTAACTTTAGATAAATTCTCCCTAAGCTCATGAGGATGGTAAACGGCTCTTTTTTCTGTTACAAAATTTCACACATACATAAATAATAAATAAAATAAGTTTTGTTCCAGGCCATTTTGTAACTCAAAAATTTGACTTTTCACAAAATAAGAATTGTGCTTCAAAACACTGCTAAATTTTGCCAGCTTTCATGGGAAATGGCTTTCTCTGTGTGAAATTCATCTGGATGTGGAGAGGTGGCACAAGGACCTCCAAACCAATTAAGCTCCACATGTGGACTGTGGAGGACTCCACCAGCTGAGTGGCCATACAGGTTACCTACTCTCTATGAACTATGGAAAAGGTATCAGCACTGCCTCTGCATGCCACATTAGTCATGGGCATGGTCCACAGATCTCCATTTATATAGATCCTATGACTTAAGTGGGTGCGGAGGGACTGTGGCCGCTCTTACAGCCCATTGGCTGGAGTAGCATCAGAGGAGAGGCCTTGCTGTGGTCCTGGCTTGCAATGGAAGAGCTCAGACACTCAGGCTTTTCTGAACCCTTTGAGATTTCAAGTTCAAAAATCAAAGTCAAAACTTCAAAAATGCTGAAGATTTTGTTAAAATAGAAGATCATGTTACAGGCTGTTGAAAAAATAGAATCAGTTGAATAGATTCTAAATGAGACTTGAGATTTTCCAATTTCATTGTAGATATTTTGCATCGCCCTACTCCTGAGCTTGCTTTTCTCTTCGTTATGGGTCACTCCTACTGCCACTAAGGTCAGTGTGAAAACTACTTTTAAATTCAACAGTGCAGAATCAAGCCCTTAAAGGAAACTTGATTGCCAAGTAATGTTTTAAGTAAACTCTCACAGCAAAAGTTCATAAAACTAAAGGACACTAAAGTATGTTTTCCTAGTTAAAAAATAAATAAATAAAGATAAAAATTCATGATTTGATTTATTTTGAAAATGGCATTTCCATTGTTATCTTTACTGTGATTTTTTCATGGAGGAAAGTGGAATGTTTAATTCTGGACTCAGAAAGAGAAAATATACTGTACTGTAAAATACACAGTATATACTATATATAGTTAATGTATTTTAACATTATAACATGTATATACATATAAAATACATGGTGTATATACTGCATATACATAATTAAATACATGGTATTCATTATTTATAGATAATGTATTTTATGTGTGTGTGTATATATATATACAAACACATACAAAGTGTCATAGTATATGTATAGTCTCTTATATAGTCATATAGTGTCATATATATGAGTGAAATCATCTCAATGTACAAAATCAAATACTTTTCTAAAACAGCATCTATTAACTAGTGTTAAATAGTTTCACAGTCACCACCACATGATGACCCAAAGCGTGTATCAGTCAGACTAGCAAAGAACTACTCTACATTTCTAATCACTCTCAGGAGACTACAGGACAGCTGGTGAATCCAAAAGTGCTTCCCCACTTAAAATTGCTCCCCCCCACCTTAAAAATGTTGCTTGGAGAAAATTATTTTTACAGGAAAATAATTGATGAAAAGTGGACTGAAGCAGTTTAACATTAAAAAATAAATAAATAAAAATAATTAAAATTGCAAACATATAGAAGATAAGCACAAGTACCAGGATTGGATTCCCCCTCTCCCTCCATGTTACTCACATTTTTCAAAACTTTCATTGTTAAATTTGAGCTGGACCCTGGATTTGACTTCTTAAAATAATCAAAGCCACAAAAAGGTAAATACTGTAATTGAAAATAATCCAAAAATATTTAAAAATAAAAATAATGAACATCAGAATAATAAATAAAGAGATGGCAATCAACTTATTGTCCCAGCAGTCTCCTTAGAGCTCTATTGGTTAGAGAATGGGAAGATAGCTATTAGAAACCACATGTTAATGGCACGTGCTAAGATTATTTTGGAACATGTTACAAATTCCCTCCTACTGTAATTAAGTTGCTATTCTACAATCTACATGACGCTACATGTAAGGATTAAACCCAGCTATTTCTACATCCAGTTCTACAAAGCGCATATCTAGCAGATGAGGTGATATTTTCTCTACATCTAGCTTAATGCCTTGACATACTGTAGTTGACCTCAGGTCCACACAGGCAGCTCAGTTCAGTGAAAGAGTTACATAAATAAAACAAAACTAATTTGGGGGAGCTGGTAAGTGGATTCAGTGGTCTGTCAGGGGTGAAGATTTGGCTTGTTCCAGCAGATGCATTGGCCACGGGATTTTCATACGCTGAAATAGAAGACTGGTGGTACATTACTTGAGAAGCTGATCTTTGGGACTGCAAGATAGAATGATGAATAGTTGCTCCGGTTATTGTTACAGCATGGTTTAAAATACTCTCAGTGGCATGAATAAAAGTCCCACTGTATGGAGATGACAGAGATATTGCACTGGCCACTACTGAAATTGTTGTTGGTTCCAAAATAAAAGAGATATTTGTTATTTTTCCATAATCGGTGTATGCCTCAAAAGAAAGAGGCATTGTCTGTAGTTGCGAATCAGTGGTATGAATATTACTGGAATTCAAAGAGGACATTCCTTTGTTAATAAACCATTCAGTCTGTCTGCTAGAATAGTTGTATACCTCCCATTCTGATTCTCCTCCTGAAAGAAGTGAGTCAGTACTTGACATCAGTAAAGTAGTACTCCCAATATTTACATCGTAGAGCACTCCCATTTGAAGAGAAGGAGTCAGATTGATTTCTGGATCTTTAACAGATTTTTGTTCTACAACAGTTATGTGGCTTTTAATTGCTAGCTTTGTTAGTAAATTTAACTCTGCTACATTCCATAGCTGACCCAAGCTTGGTGAAATTTGGTCAAGATCATTTTGAAGACTTTGTGATAGTGAGGGTGTAGAAAATAACAATGATGTTGAGTAGCTGTTAGGATGTACACTGGCCCTGATTTTTTGTTCTGAATTAAGACTGTCTGTTTTTTCCAAAGACAATGTCATTGTGAGGAAGTTAGAATGCAGTGAGCTGTGTGTTCCTACAAAATCAGTGTCTACATCTGGCTGAACATTACTTTTTCCATGATCAAAAGCACTTCTTGGATTACTTCCTTTGACCATATAAATGTTTTGTGATTGTGATAGTCCATTAGCTTTTGTATAGGTTACCGAACTCTCTGATGATCTGTCAGTTAAACAGGCAATATAGTTATTCTCTGTACACGAAGGCTGGGCTGCGAAGTAAGTGAAGAAAATTGAAGCAAATGTCTGCCTATGATGTTGGAAGGTCATGCCAATTTGATCAGCACTTGAAATTTGATCCCAAGTCTGTATGTGTAAACTAGCAACACTTTTAAATTTGTCTGTGAAAGTTGCATGTGAAATATCAAAGGTACTCATCTGTAACTGCATGGAAGGCTGATATGAAGACATTTCCAGTGAAGGGAAATGAGAATTTGAAGACACTTTTATGTTAGAAGAAGTGGTCATTTTTGACTGTGATATTTCCCTTTTTGTATTTTCTGAAATCCCTAGTGAAGAGATCAGAACAATTGAACTAAAACTTTCCATATCCAAAGATGACATATAGCTAGAAAAGTTCATTTCTTCTGTTCCATAACTTGATGTATTGATGATGGTAGTGTGCATAAGGATATTATCAGCCCCAGTAGGGGAACTAAAAAATGGCTGTTTCTCTGTTGTGGAAGCAAGTGGTTTATTAAATGAGAACCACCAGCTTTCTGAAGGTTCCCCAGAAAACTCTGGAGACTCTTGTTTGAAATTATAGTACAAAGTCCCAAAACTTGCTGATAAAGAAGGAGCAATATTAACATACTGTGTTGGCAGACCCAAATAGCCTGGTTTCCAGGTGTTACTGATTCTGTTCATGTTTTCTGGCTCAGGTGTAGAAAAAACAGAATCTTCATGTAGGTTGTCATTATGAACTGTATCTAAACTACTTTCTAATTTTTCATTTCCAGGGATCTCATTTGGTTTCCTTTGCATATTTGCAGAGGGTTTTAAAGAATGAGGTATATAGTTGCTGGTAGAAATAAGTGTGTTGAAGAGTTCAAATTCACCTTCTGGAGAAGATGCTTCTTCCTCATCCTCTTCTGGCAATTTGGTCAAAGGTCTAAATATAAATAAGTCACTTTTCACATATGCATGACTCAAGGATTCTTGATAAATTGGTGAAACAGTAACAATGTGTTGAAATTCTGAACTTCTCTTTCTTGTTGCTAGCAAGAGTGCTGACAATCTTAGCAATTCTGTGCTGTCTTCCGGTGTTAGAAGAGTTTCTGTTGGTTGGATATCAAGCATAGAGTCTTTATATATTTCTTTTATATCTTGGAAGAAACTAGATGGGTTTGAAAGTTGAGTCTGTTTGGAGGTTACCTTTTTAAGGTTTACTGATTGATGCTCCTTAAGGTATTTAAATTTTGTAGACTGCAATTCATCATTTGCTTCTGCATTATAAATGCTATTCCTATTAGAATCATCTTCCATAATTTTCTTAGTGGATACAAGGTAAACATTTTCAGGTGAAAATTCTAGTAAGTCCAGCCTACTTTTTTGAAAAGATGACTCATATTGTGTAGAAGTAGCAGATAGGCTAGACAGAGAATGATGGTTTTCTTCTGGAATGTCAGAAATAACATGATGATATGATGCAGCATTGTTCCACCAGCTGAGAGATTCCAAGACATTGTATATACTTTCATGTGAGGAAAAGGATGCGCCACTATTAGAAGAAAAAATCTGCAGGGGTTCTTTAGTGTGTTCATAAAGGGTGCTTTTGCTCATCAGAGTGAGGAATGCTGACTCAGAATTAGTATAATCCAGTCCATCAGTCAAAGTCCATGTTAGTTCTGCACTAAAACTTTCACCCTGCAGAAGAGAAAGTCCTACATTCTTGGAATGATCTGTAACCGTGGGGGTTGTTGGTATTTGTGCTATATCATAAATCTCATTCAGTAAGCCACTAGAATGATTCAAAACACTATTATGGGTTGACTGATTCATTGTAGTATTGTGCTCTGTAAAAGGATCCAAGGTACCAACTTCAGTCTCCCCAGAAGCAGCTGATGTGGCCCCAGAAGTAGGTAGGAAGAACAAGTTATGTGCGTTTTTTCTCTCTGGGTTTTGTTCCTTAGATGATGAACTTTTACTGGGTTGGAGAGGCCTTTGTCTCACTGGCCAAATAATTGGGGTTGAGATAATTCCTATATTTTTTACCCCTTTTATCATAGAATCTTGCTGCCCTTGTAGTAGTGAGTGGGAGGATTCAGGTGAATTTCTCTTCATTCTGAAGATAACTGTAGCAGGAACTCTTAATTCCCACAGGTCTGTATGTAGCAAGCCATATAGTTAATGGATGAAAGAAAAATTATTTATACAAACTAAATGATTCACCTCATGTCAGAAACTCTCAGTTAGCTCAGTGGAAGTTGTATTTGCTTACTTTAAGTATGAATTTGGCCTCTTGTCTTTTAGTCTTTTTGCTTTATGAAGAGAATTTTATAGACAACCACAAGATTTAGACATCCAATTTCCATTGATTTTAATGGAAATTAGGCATCCAGTTTCCCTATGTGGCTTTGAAAATCTCAACCTTACTGTAATGGGTTAACTGTTCAGTCTGAACATCTAGGGATTGGCTCCATAAATAGAAATGAAACACCCTTTGACATAAGTGACTCAACGCTTTCCAGGGTCTGGCTCTTTTCCTCTAGAGTACAGTCAAATATCAAAGAAGAAAAATATAGGTACAAACTACTAAATTATATGATGAACTTTACAGTAATGTTTGCAGGCCATAATAAGCTATAGTATAAAACTATCAGAGGTTTTAAATCCTCCAACAGAAATGAACGCACAATCATTGATTTAATTCTGTGGAGCCCACTGAAAATGAAATCCCTGCAGACAAGGATTTTTGTGAGTTCTCCTGTGATATTTTGTAGAAAACCAATGAAAGCTGTGTTAAAATAGTTTCTTTCAATTCATTACTATTATTATTTTTACTTAATTTGTATTTTGGTAGCTCCCCTGACATGCTACACTATCTCCTGAGGAAAGTGATCTCTCAGAACTTGACAAAATCTCAAAGGAAATCTCTACTTTCCTGTGAATAGCAGTGGGCTTATAATTGATTCATCTGGTACCATTAAAGTTTCCCTAATCTTCCTGAATGAAAACTACTATATTCAATGTTGTCAATATTTTCCTAAATAAAACATGATCCCGCTCCCCTTGAAGTCAATGGAAAGATTCCCATTGAGTCAGTGGAAGTTGTTTGGCTCCATCAGACAGATTCTACTTGGCTTCTCAAACTTACCAGTGGGGAATAGATAATTCCAAAGTTCCACTGGCCCAGCTGAAAACGTCGCTGCTATGTGGCACCTAAACAGCAGCTATGTTAAAATGACTCAAAGACATGTCTATTTTTATCCTCTTTTTTAAATATCTATCTTGGCCCTGTGTGCTTTGAAGATTAGTGAATGAATAATATAAATAACAAGTGATACATAATGTAGAAATGGCTCGCTTTTATACAAGAAATATGCAAGCATGTTAAACAAATATTGGGCCTGATTCTGTTCCCAAACCAGTTTTACATGATTGACATGGAGTAACTCCTGATTTACACTAGTGTAATTAGGAGCAGAATCAAACCCAATATGTGAAACTTGACATTTAATATATTTAAATAAACCTTATAACACAATACATTTGCTCTAGACACAGTACAAGGAAAAATGTAACACAGGATTTCTTACCATCGTTTGGCTTATCGGTTCTATTAGTATCGGGCATGTTAGTGGTGACAGTGGGTGATGGAGGAGTAGTAGGATTTACAGTAGTAGCTGGTAACAAAGATGAGAGAAAGGTGAATTTGCATGAAACATGAATGTTAATGTGGTCAGGCACAATGGGAATAATGCATGAAAACATATATAGAGAGTGAAGGAAACCATTTACTATACATGTTAATATGCACACACCAAACTTCTGTATAAAGTGATGAATATGAATGAACTGATGTAGGTTCCAGTCCTGCAATCCTTACTCCTGCGGACTTCAGTGGGAGTAAGGGTTGCAAGATCAGTCCTGTACTGTCCTCACAAATTCGGAATCATTTTATAAGATCTTCAGTGAAGAGTTGTGCAAAGGCCAGAAAATAAATAACATGGCTTCAAAGACACACAAACTACGAATATTCGCTTGTGAAAAAAATAGATGTCTCTACCCAGGGAAGGAAGATGAAGAACAACTGTGAAATTAAAACACCAGTGTAAGGATCTAATTAGCTCCACTAAGATCTGTAAAATGAACAGAATTAAAATCATACATGGAATATTCTCAATAAATTGATTTTCAAAGCTTCATGTACTGTACAATTCCTACTGATATCAGGAGGAATCACCTCACACAGCACTTGCAAAATTTATCCCTTAGGGACTAGCTCAAATGCATTTTCAGTTGGTACAGAGAAGATAGACCAGAAAATTCCTTTCAGAACAGAATAGGTTTGTGTGTTTACACAGAACATCAGCAAAACAATTAATAATCATATCACTGCATTTTAAGTAACAGTTTGGAAAAGAAATGTTTTTTATTCAGTAATTCTCAGGGAACTCAAACCCAACATTGATAGTTTTTTGCTGGAAAGTTCTCTTTACAATATGAACACTTATACACCATAAGCTCTCAACCTGCCATGTTCTTTTCTGATACAATTTTGGCCAACAACCAAGCTCCAAAGCTTATGAAAGTGTATTTTCAGCAGGGTTTGTTTTTTTTCCTAGTTGCATTCTATGTTGTTTTTGTTACAAGCTTCTTGTATGATTTTTTGGTGAGAGAGAATAAATTTGTTTCACCTTTGTTACTTGTATTCTATTAATATTTTATTAAGCAAAACAGAGAAACAACTTAAAGAATTTGAACACACAGGTTTATAATTCAGTAGATCTAATGTGTTCAACCATTTATATAATTATGACAAAGAGGACCTCATTAGCCAAATCAACAAAAGTGGTAAAAAAGAAAAAGGCATCCATCCCTATTACCAAATGCTGCTATAAAAATCTAATGTCTTTAACCCATAAAAAAACAGCATCTGTTCTTTTTCTTCAACAATTGCTTTTATGACACTGTGGAAGTGAGTTCATTAAAAAAATGCTTGACATCTAAATAGTGGCAACCTATCCAAAGGATAGTAATCAGTAATAATTATAAACAGATGACCAGGCTTATGTGGGAGGGAACAGGAGCTGTCGATAATGTTCAGTGTATCAAATTAGTTTATAATACTTCCTATCAAACTTAGATCACTTGAAATGCATAAAGGTTAACAAACATTAAATATAAGTTAAAAGCTTTCTCTTTGTGACTCCATTTCTGGGCTAAATTCCAGATACTTCATGGGAGATGGACAGTACTTACAGTGAAAGAAGTAGGAGAATCTGAAAGAGAAGTGGAAGTTTAACCAACTTTGACAGAAAAAGCTAAACGTTTCTTTGCATTCTAGAGTCCTAGTAAGCATAGGCAGCTTGATTTTCAGAGGTGCTGAGACTTCAAAACTCTAGATGAAGATAGTGAGAGCTGCAGGTGCTCAACATTGCTGAAAATCAGGCCTAGTTTGTTGTGTCACATTGTGAGAAGGAACAATGTTCTACTTGCAAATTGACGAACATCTTGCCAGAATGATCAGGGACTGAGAAAATGTACACACAATTTTCTTCATCATCTTGGTAGCTTGGATACAGTACTGTTCCATGCAGGTCTAAGGGTGAGTTGTGATCTGAAACAAATTTGGTTTGATCTATTTCCCCTTATCTGTTGGAAAGACAATGTCCTTGGTTTAGGGACAGCCACCACCATAACTTTCTTCAGCATCCACTACTAGCCAGTTCACGAAATTGGTAGCATTGGAGGACACGATGTGTATCATCCTCTTGGTAAAGTGTTTAGAAGTGGGCTGTAGTCCACAAAAGCTTATGCTCTAATAAATTTGTTAGTCTCTAAGGTGCCAGAAGTACTCCTGTTCTTTTTGCGGATACAGACTAACACGGCTGCTACTCTGAAAGCTGTTTAAATAATGGCTTCCTGATAAAAGGAGATTAGTAGGAAGGAAAAACTGAACAAAGAGGAATCACAAAATGAACAAAATTTCAGCAGCCTGTATGCAGATGCCTTAGGTACTTAGGTACCCGCTAAAGTGAAAGCATAGGCTTTGTCCATTAACGTAATAAAATTAATCTTATAGTGACAGCTTAGTTTAGCTTAGTTTGTAACATTCTAGCCTCAGACAAAAAACCATGGGCTCATGGGTAGTCTGGGAAGCTGTAACAGAGGGTGGTTTTAATCTGAAAAGTGACTACACAGAAATGTCACATTCTTATAAATCAGATCTCTTCCTCCTGAGATTTCAGAATCAGATCTGCTGAGAAATAAGTTTTTAAGGCTTTTTACTCCTTTTAGCACTACAGAGCAGCTAAGAGCATAACACAGCTAAGAGAGGCATATGGATCTTATTTCTTTAAACCAATAGAATTGTTTACTAAATTCCAAACACGTATAATTGATGGCATAATTTGGCGATTTCATAACTAGCGATGATGCAAAAAAAAAAAAAAAAAAAAAAGGCAAGAACCCACACTGACCCTAAGAGTCCAAAGAAAGTTTGCAGGTTTGGCAGTCAAAAACACAAACACGTACACACTCTCTCTCTCTCTTTTCAGTTATGAAGTGAGCAGATTTGATCTGACACCATTGAAACAATAAATACAGAAATGTGCCATTTTAACAGAATCCTGTCTCAGAGTAGGACAGCACATTAAGAAACACCATCCTTGGATGTGATAATATTGCAGTACTGACTGTTTGTCTGGTGCAAATCTTAGATCTCTGGGTATTCTTCTAAAAAGACTATCCTGATGTCCTGGTTATCATAATCTCATCTCAATAAAACTGGTTTTAATAACCATGACTGTGTGAGAGCTATTACTGAGTTCATGATGGCTGCCACATTTACCTAAGCAGTCGCTCCAGGACCAGTATTTAACTCATTATTGCAAAGTACTTTGGGTGCCTTAAGTCCAAAAGATGCTATTTAAAACTAACTTCTGGACCTAACTAGCATTTCACCTTAACTGTGGACTTTGCAATCTGGACATCAGTTTAGATCTAGTTTGAAACACTGCAAGTATATGCTCCAGCAGCCTGAAGTGGCTAAAACTCCATTATAGCCTGCTGTAGTCATTACCCTGGCTCCCCACCAGGAGTTAATTTTACCCTCTGTTGTTAAGCTCAATATGTTTTATTTTTACTCTTTACCACAGAAAGAGTTCCAAGAATCTTAAGTCCTTCCTCTTTATTTACTTTTCTTTCCCTCCTGCCTCTGCCTTCTATCCCTTACCTTTAAAAGGGTTAAATCACTTGAAATTATTTTAGAGCAAGTGTTGCTGCTGCAACTAGCATAGAGCTGTATGAAAGTTTTATAGAGAAGTTTAACCCAACTAGTAGGCTCTGGGTTCATGAATGCATTGTGAAAGTAGGCCTGCCACCATTCATGCCAGGGGGTTGTGCTGAATTCCAACCACCAGGCAGAGCTGCAGGAATTGATTGGGGGTGAATCCCTATGAGTAATCCCTGCAGGATTGATTCACATGGCACATGGAAGTGGAACTTTGCAGTGTTCACCCAGCTCTAGTGCTAATCTTGCAATGTCTCCCCAAACTATGCGCATGGGCACCCCAGCCCCACCCCTCCCCTGTGCGCTTCCCTTTGCTTCCCTGTCATTTTCTGAGGGGAAGCAAAGAAATTCTGCAGAGGGCTATGAATTTTGCACATGCGCAGTGGCGCAGAATTCCTCCAGGAGTAACTCAGCTGATCTGGCCCTTCAAGAGGTCTGATATCATGACTCTTGTTGTGACTGACAGACATGTTGATACCTATAGTGATCATTCAGTAGTATGGCTATGGGGGGAAGGCCAGAAAATCATCAGCTATTACAATAAGTAGTTTTATTATATGAATAATAACAATTACACTTTGTATTTGTATAATACCTTTCACCTGAGGATCTCAAACCATATTGACTAACAATTACTTACGTCTCACAGCCGCCTGTTAAAAACATCTAAAAAATGATCAGCTCCTGTAATTACATCAGTTTATGCCTGATTTACAGATTTTTCTACCAGCGTTAACAATACAGCCTTTAACTGCAGGAGGAAAAGAGATGGGGAAAGACATGAAACCAGTTCGTCTTTGCATTAGCATATGATTGTTAGGTTTTGGACTTGATTGTATTATCAAGAGTGTGATCACATTCTTTCTACATACTGTATGTATAGTACACCCACACATCTGTTGAAGCTAAGAAATTCCTTTCTTTGCTCAGTTTTCTAGAGATCAGCCTTAAGAAGTTAAAGTAAAATGAAATTAAAAGAAAAGAAAACAGGGAGATTTGGTAAAGCTGAAAAATGCAAAAAGTGTCTTTGGCTTCTTACCTTGGCAAAGGCTTCCAAGATTTTCACAACTAGTTGGTTCAGTTATAGGTGGGAGAATTAGGTATGAGCCTTTAAAATTAGGAAAGACAAATCATTAAAAATGTTTGGTATATGATACATAACACTGTCATATCTCAAAATACATTAGGTCATGCACTCGCAGATCTTTTTCTGGTTTATCTCAGTGGGAAACCTGATATGCTATTTTGCTCAGAAGACTCATGTATGAACATTTCCCTATGTTGCTGACAACTCCAGGAAAGTCCTGCTGGCTTGCAAGTTTGGGTCATATCTAACAATACCTCCCATCTTCATGTTTTCCAAGATTTCTGTTAGATTTAGCTACACAGCTCCCCTGGAAATCATTGAGTAGTGTGTGGCAAAATTCCACCCAACTGTTTAAAAATGTACTAGTTAGTGTGGCTGTAGTGCCTATGCAGAATTAATGGATAACAACATGGCATCTTCAAGTGAGTTCTGAACTCAGTTGAGGCAATGTAGTCTACCAGCGTACTAGTCAGAGAAATTCCTCTAGGGAGATACCAAGCAGATAAGCTGTGATTTAAACAGTTCCTGTGTGCAGGGCGTGGGCATGATTAATGTTCTGGTATGCATGTATAATAAACAGATAAAGATATCAAAATGTGTGTTTACTGAATCATATCAACATGCACATATTTTGGTGGCATGGAAACCCAACTACATATATAACAGTGACCAACTGAGCAAGTAATGGGGTAGCTGCATTCATTATATTTTGAATATCCCTATGCTTCAGCTGCACATACTACTTTTACACATTATGTTGAAAATAATGGGACCAAATAGCATGGCATACTTGATAATGCACATGTGCAGAAATAATACTAAATAAATACTAAATACTTAGATAAACAATATTAAAAAACCCAGTATGTGTAAAATGTGAATGGGCCAGATGTCTAGGTGAAGTACAGATGTTTTGTGCTATATGGCTGGCTTGGTCTGCCCTTAGAACCAGCATATCTTCCTGGGAGAATCACCTTAGTGCAAGAGGGTTCCTTTAGTAGCGCACAGCTACAGAGAGGTTCTGCTACCACTACCTTTGCCTGCAGCCATGTTAGATGGGGAAAGAGGGTGTGTCCAGAGGAAGAAGGCATGGCTGGGACACTTCTATGCCACATCCCCTGGCTGCAGTTTTTGGCCTCTTTGGATTGTTAACAGCCAGTGTAAATTAGCACAGCCATAACAGAAGATCTGGTCCAATAAGTTTGGGGCTGGAGCTGCATTCTAAGGTTGCCAACTCTCTACTCACACAAATCCGAACACCCTTGGCCCACCCCTCCTCCGAGGCCCTTCCCCTTCCCTGCCTCTTCTCTGAGGCCCCGCCTCCTCTCACTCCATCCCCTTCCATCTGTCGCTCTTCCCACCCTCAGCCACTTGCTCATTTTCACTGGGCTGGCTCAGGGGACTGGGGTGCAGGAGGGGGTGGCTGGGGGTGAGGGCTCTGGGGTGGAGCCAGGGATGAGGGGTTTGGGGTGCAGGAGAGGGATCCAGATTGGGGGGGTGGAGCTGAGGGGTTCAGAGTATGGGAGGAGGCTCTGGGCTGAGGCAGGGTGTTGAGGTGTGGGAGAGGGTATGGGCTCTGGGCTGGGGGTGCAGGTTCTGGGGTGGGTTCAGAAATGAGGACTTAATAGTGTGGGAGGGGGCTCCAGGCTGGGGCAGGGGATTGGGGGGGGGGTGAGGGCTCCAGCTGGGGGTGCAGAATCTTAGTGGGGCTGAAGGGTTTGGGGTGTAGGAGGATGCTCCAGGATGGGACTGAGGGAAGGGTTTGGAGGGCAGGAGGGAGATCAGGGCTGGGGCAGGGCGTTGGCTGCTGTGGGGGGTGAGGGCTCCAGCTGGGGGTGTGGGCTCTGGCGTGGGGCTGGGGATGAGGAGTTTGGGGTGCAGGAGGGTACTCCAGGATGGGATTGAGGGGTTCAGAGTGCGGGAGGGGGATCAGGGCTGGGCAGAGGGTTGGGGCATGAGAGGGGGGTCAGAGGTGCAGGCTCTGGATGGCGCTTACCTCAAGCAGCTCCCAGAAGCAGTGGATGTCCCCCCTATGGCTCCTATGTGGAAGCATGGCCGGGCAGCTCTGCGTGCTACCTGTATGTAGGCGCGGCTCCCGCAGCTCCCATTGGCCGCCATTCCTGGCCAATGGGAGCTGCAAAGCTGGTGCTTGGGGCAGGGGTGGCTTGCGGAGCCCCCTGGCTGCCCCTACACCTAGGATCCGGAGGGAGGACATGCTGCTGCTTCCAGGAGCTGTGCGGAGCCATGGCAGGCAGGGAGCCTGCCTTAACCCCGCTGCGCCACTGACCAGACTTTTAATGGCCCGGTCAGTGGTGTTGACCAGAGCCTCCAGGGTCCCTTTTTGACTGGGCGTTCTGGTTGAAAACCAGACACCTAGCAACCCTGCTGAATTCACAGAAGTCACTGGGAGTTTTGTGGTTCACTTTAAAAGGAGCAGTGTCGGGCTCATTAAAAAAAAAAAAACCAGAAAAAGTTAAAAACAGAAAAAGTAGGAGTGAGGGTAAAACTTTTAAAATTGCCTAAGTGACTTAAGAGCCTAAGTACCATGAGAATTAGGATCCTACATAATTGCTGAAAATGGGATTTAGACACCTAAACCACCTAGATATTTTTGAAAATATTATTCCTATTCTGTTCCTGCTAGGCATGTGGTGTGGTTACTGCTGTGCTGAGAATGAGCTAGGATGGAGCCAGGTGCTCATCACTCAGCAGCAGTGAACCCAGAGGTCATGCAGCATAGTGGGATATTGCAGGCTGGAGACCTGAGAGAATACAAGGCCAGGCTTAAAAGTATGATGAAGTGTTTTTCCATGAAATAACTTGAAACTTATGGGACGGTGGGATGAGTTACATATTTTATATAAGAAACTAAACTCCACTGAGCATCCTTTGCAAGCCACGTGACATCCTATGTGAAGCATTTTTACAAATATATTTGCTAATGTTAATAGGTTAACACCCTGAAAGCTGATCCCCTATTGGGTCTGTATCAGAGTAGAGTGGCTAAGTAGCTACCTGAAGGTCACTGTAACTTCCACTTGACAATAGACCTCACTTTAGTATTTTTTTAAAGATGAATATGCCTGGGCATGATGCTAACCACACCCTTTCTTGTGTTAATCAAGCCTGGTTTTGGCCAGACCATGTCATCTCTCAGTGCTCAGTAAAAGAAGATATGAGGATCTGAATGTCAACATACTTTGAGCTGCTGCTATATTTTCATCAATATCGCCTAAGCATATCAACCCTTTACACATCTTGCTTAATTCACTTTTTGGACTTAAAAGGGACGGCCAGGTATGACTGAACCAATTAATTTTTTGTATTAATGTGGGTATAGGATAAGGACATGTACTATTGGTATCAAATGCAGCTGATGATTTTATAGTGAAATGAAATACAGGCCCATCTAAATGACGAGTAGCATTAGTGTGCTGTCTTAAAAACCCAGAAAAGCCCAGCACCACTATACAGTGGTAAGAACATGAACATGAATCAAATTCTGAATGGAATATTAAACCGGTAAAAGGCACAGTTCTCAAAAGAAAGTTATCTGCAGCAATTTGTTGCTGCTCATATGTTCAGTAATTCCATTAGCAAATGCTGTCTGAAAAGTCTGTTAACTGCAAATGAAAATAGAGCCCTTTGCGGAGTTCAATAATGCAAGTGACATTCGCATGCAAATATGCTGCATTCACTAGTAAGTGTTCAGACTGCTTTGTTAATTAGTTTCTTTCAGCTCCTTACCAAAGCATGAACAGGGCAGGATGAATCTCTCTTTTCTAAACAAACCCTTGCTTTGCAATTAAATGAATCCTTATCAGTAAGATAAAGTAATCTCTCTAATGTTGCTAGTTCTTTGTCGGTTGATGATAGCCTGACTCATCAACTCTTACTTCAAAGGTTGGTTTGACAAAGAGTTCTTTATTACTCAAAAAGATGACGAGAAGAGAAAAATCTTACAGGTGCATCCTCTGGGGTTTCTAGCCGAGTTTTTGAGGTGGTATTTCTAGGGTGACCAGACAGCAAGTGTGAAAAATCAGGACAGAGGGTGGGGGGGTAATAGGAGCATATATAAGAAAAAATACTCAACTATCGGGACTGCCCCTATAAAATCGGGACATCTGGTCACCCTAGGTATTTCTCACAGTACTTTCCCTGAGGAAATGTTATAGTTGGGTAAGCCAGTAGTATTGTAATAATTTAGCACGCCTGGGAGAAGACTGAAAAGGGCGCTGGAGATTTCTCTTGGGCTTTGGGACAGGAGAGGTACAATTATCTAAGGAGTCATACTTCCCTTGGAGTGCTTGGCCTTTTTGCACTCTTACCAGAGTGTGGTGTAGGTGGGTAAGGTGGCTCTTTCCACTGCACATACACTACTACTGATTTCCCAAGTAATATCTTAGCTAATAAAACTTTTTGGGGGCAGAGCTTGTATCTTCGTATGTGTTTGTACAGTGCCTAGCACAGTACAATGGGGTCCTGGTCCTGATTATGGCCCTTGGGCACTATTGTAATATTTTAAATATCAAAACTAATAATACATATGTAAAACAGAGTATTAATGTATAAAACCTGGGGCCCACTACCTTGCTAGTCTGATGAGTATTCATGTTTATTTTTTACAATAATTTTACAGATGGGAGAAAAGGAACCTGCCATTGATATATTTCAGTGACTACACTTCGTTTTAAAACATGAAATAAGGGGAGCATTAATATTTATTAGGGCTGTCAAGCGATTAAAAAAATTAATCTCGATTAATCGTGCTGTTAAACAATAATAGAATAACATTTATTTACATATTTTGGATGTTTTCGACATTTTCAAATATATTGATTTCAATTACAACACAGAATACACAGTGTACAATGCTCACTTTATATTTATTTTTGGTTACAAATATTTGCACTGTAAAAAACAAAAGAAATACTATTTTCAATGTACCTAATACAAGTACTGTAGTGCAATCTCTTTATCATGAAAGTTGAACTTACAAATGTAGAATTATGTACAAAAAATAACTGCATTCAAAAATAAAACAATGTAAAACTTTAGAGCCTACAGGTCCACTCAGTCCTACCTCTTGTTCAGCTAAAAGCTAAGACAAACAAGTTTGGTTACAATTTGCAGGAGATAATGCTGCCTGTTTCAATGTCACCTGAAAGTGAGAACAGGCCTTCACATGGCACTGTTGTAGCTGGCGTTGCAAGATATTTACGTGCCAAATGCGCTAAAGATTCATATGTCCCTTCAACCACCATTCCAGAGGACATGCGTCCATGCTGATGATGGGTTCTGCTCAAAGCAGAAAGCAGACCGGACCGACACATGTTCATTTTCATCATCTGAGCCAGATGCCACCAGCAGAAGGTTGATTTTCTTTTTTGGTGGTTCGGGTTCTGTTGTTTCCTCATCTGAGTGTTGCTCTTTTAAGAATTCTGAAAGCATGCTCCACACCTCGTCCCTCTCAGATTTTGGATGGCACTTCAGATTCTTAAACCTTGGGTCGAGTGCTGTAGCTATTTTTAGAAATCTCACATTGGTACCTTCTTTGCATTTTGTCAAATCTGCTGTGAAAGTGTTCTTAAAATGAACATGTGCTGGGTCATCATCCAAGACAGCTATAACATGAAATATATGGCAGAATGTGGGTAAAACAGAACAGGAGACATACAATTCTCCCCCAAGGAGTTCAGTCACAAATTTAATTAACACATTTTTTTAACGAGCATCATCAGAATGGAAGCATGTCCTCTGGAATGATGGCCGAAGCATGAAGGGGCATATAAACGTTTAGCATATCTGGCATGTAAATACCTTGCAACGCTGGCTACAAAAGTGCCAGGCAAACACCTGTTCTCACTTTCAGGTGACGTAAATAAAAAGGAGTCAGCAGTATCTCCTGTAAATGTAAACAAACTTGTTTGTCTCTGCAATTGGCTGAACAAGAAGTAGGACTTGTAGGCTCTAAAGTTTTACATTGTTTTCTTTTTGAGTGCAGTTATGTAACAAAAAAAAAATCTACATTTGTAAGTTACACTTTCATGATAAAGAGATTATACTATAGTACTTGTATGAGGTGAATTGAAAAATACTATTTATTTTGTTTATCATTTTTACAGTGCAAATATTTGTAATAAAAAATAATAATATAAAGTGAGCAGTGTACACTTTGTATTCTCTGTTATAATAGAAATCAATATATTTGAAAATGTAGAAGAACATCCAAAATATTAAACAATAGAATACCAATTGAAATGTATTAAACAATGATTAATTTTTTTAAACAGGATTAATTGTTTTGAGTTAATTGCGTGAGTTAACCACGATTAATCGACAGCCCTAATATTAATTTTGCTGGTGACGTAGGCTTGCATAGTTCTTTACAATAAACAAAGACAAGGTCCATTGCCCAAGCAAATTTAGATAGAAAACACAAAATGTACAGCTCCTTTGGTTTATGCTGAGGTTATCCAGAGATGTAGATGGGTGCTTTTGGTAAGGAATTTACATAATTCAAAACCATTAAGATGGTAAGGAACCAGGAAAGCTGAATGTGAGACGGCACTAGGAGAAGAATACTATCCTTGTAGGAGTATAATTGTTTTTGTGGAAAGCCAATCGGTGTCATGTGTGTCTTGCAGGGGATGGTCTCCCTCTCTGCAGAACTGGAGTTCAGAAGCAGATCACAGTCATGTACAACGTATACATCTATCCACACTAGGGTTGCCAGTTGTCTGGTTTTTGACCAGAAAGTCTGGTTATAAAGGGGACCTGGAAGTGTCCAGTCAGATGTACTGACCAGACACCAAAAGTCCGGTTACTGCAGGTGGGGGAAGAAGGCAGGTGCCAGGTCATCAACACACACCAGCGCCTGCTCAGCCGGGGCCGCTCCTATTTGCATCTCGTTGGCAGGCAGGTAGCAGGCTCTGCATCAGGTTGCAGCTCCTGTCCCAGCCGGGAGCAGAGGGAACCCAGCTAGGGGTGGGGAATAGGGTGACCAGATGTCCCGATTTTATAGGGACAGTCCCGATTTTGGGGCCTTTTTCTTATATAGGCTACTATTAACCCCCACCCCCATCCCGATTTTTCACATTTGCTGTCTGGTCACCCTCGTGGGGAATGGGGGAGGGAGGTTGAGAAGATCAAGGGACTAAGAAGTGGGGGGGAGCAGCAAGCAACTGGGTAGAGGAGAAACTGTGCAGTGGGGGATTGGAGGGTGAAAAGAGGCAGGACCATGAGGTAATATTTGTCTTATGATGTGCAAAGGGAAGGGGAAGAACCAGCAAAATTAATCTGAAATGTTCCCTCTCCTCTTAATTCCTTTTGCCTTTATTTATTCTCCTTTCATTCTCTTCAGGTTTCTGGGGAGTTTTTTTTTTTTTTTTTTTTTGGGTTTGTTTTATTTTGTGCCCAGATGCTTTTTATGGCACTCTTCACAGACAGCACAATAGATGTACAGCAAATGCACAAAGCACACACTGCTCCTTCCTACTGACCAGAGGGTCAGAGACCAGAAGTGCAGGCTAATGTGCCAGATTGTCAGTTCAATTAATATTTTTCTCCAAAGATCACCGTGGACGGACTGAAGTCTACTGGATCCTTTCCCACTCATGATTCTCTCTCATTTCCTGTGAGAAGAATTCTAATAACAAACAAGGAGTTTAAAAAGAAGTTTGAAATGGAAATTATTTCAAGCAGTGATTCAGTATTTTGGGGGGATTGGTTTTGGGAAGATCCCAGAGGAAAAACTATTGTATCGCCTCTCAAAGTTTCCAGGTATGCTCAGAGTAAAAAATCCATGGAAGATAATATTTCCAGGTGCATTCTTATACCTTTACTCTATGATGACATTTTCAGAGTTGCATGAGGGAATGAAGGAGGTGACATATTTAGTGGATAGCTATACTTCCTGCCTTGGTAGAAACTTGGAGCACTTTCTTTCCTGGAGATCTAGGACAATTCTTGGATCATTAAAATCACAACAACTATGAAAAGAATAGTACCTCTGCAACATCTTGATAATCTTTTATTGCTGCAATGTCCTTAGAAGCCACAGCAATGCGTAGACTTAAGACTTGTGAATTGGGCCTGAGTAATCTTAGCTACAAAGCAGGAGAATCAGGGTGGCTCAACCAGCTTTCTAATGGTCCCCATCCATGCCTGCACTGAACAGAACTCTGGCACAGGAAAGAATATAGCCTGCCTAGCTTTAAGCACTTGAGTAGTCCTACTGGTGTTTCAAGGGCTTAAAGTTAAGCACATTCTTAAGTGCTTGCAGGATAAGGGTCTTAGATTGTAACCTCTTCAGGTCAGGGACTCTGGTCTTTATATGTTTCTGTAAAGTGCTCTGCATGCCTATAGCATTATATAGACAGTATTATTTCTACCTATTCCCCTTTTAAACAGACACATACTTTATCTTGCTCCACATCTCCACATTCAAGTATATTAACTAACTTGTCTTAAAATCACATTTAAACTAATGAGTTTATGGAAAGGAAAGATTGGAGAACTTTTATTTATTTCTCTAATTACTTTTGGCTATTTATTGCTTCTGTCCTGAATAATATATATGAACCCCTCATAGTTTAACCTCATTAGTTGTCTTTTGAAGTCAGGCTGGATGAGAGCTTTGATTAAACTAAAGGAACAGACACACCCGGGACAAAATTAATTTTTTGTGGAATGGAGCTGGAAAGGCTAGGACAAGTGAGGTTGCCTTTTGGGAAGTGCTGCTGTCTCTAACTCTAAACATACAGTTTCTTGCTGTCATATGATACTTCAAGAACAATGCCATGGGGGAAAAAATTAACAAAAGTGATTCTGCCAAATATACTCACCACAACTTAAGTTGTTTTCTGCTTTCAATGCTGAAGTTGGGATATTCCAGAAGTCATTTTCCCAGTCCACAATGTTTCCTTTCACATCACAGCTGAGGTTGGACAGCTTTTGGGAACTCATGGTGAAGTTCCAAAGACGAAAGTTGTATATGTCCCCATTTAAAGAGCTTATTTCATTGCTGTCAGAACCCAACACCAATTTTCCATTGCCAGGGATAATCTGGCCAAAGGTACCTGAGCAGAGAACCGTGTGATAGATGCTCTTGCCATTTACACCTATATTGCCAGAGAAGCCATCCCATACTATGCACAATTGTTCAAAAGTTTCTGTGAAAAAATCTCCATTTGAATTTGTCACGAGGACACTGTCTAGTATGCACTCTGAGCCTGAGATTGATAGGAAGTGGCCTTTTGTGGTCTTTCCAAAACTGAGGAGTTCCGTTGAAAAAGGATCACTGTAGGAGAAAGCCTTCCAGTCACTGGTATCATTGCTGGCTTTGGTTGCTTCAAAGCAGAGTGTGAACTGGCTAAGCATTGGCACTGGGACTGTTTTTGCCACAGACACAGGGTCCACATCTGGAGTTTGGGGGATGATGACTTTCTGATTCCTCAGAGAAACAGCAACTAGTACACACACACGCAAAATTCCATATATAAATAAATTTCAAAGGGAGATACAAATTGGTTTAAAGACAAAGATCCAAGTAATATTCAATAAGCCAAATGTTTAGAAGAATGCTTTTATCATTGAACTGGCCCAGTATTGCACATTATGGTGCATTTAGCTTAGCAATACATTCAACCAAAAATGGGCAAAGATCATTTTAGTGCTGCATTACAGATAACTAATAACTCCTGAAGTTGAATTAAGTATATTAAACTATTAACCTGTAAGGCTGCATTCAAAACTCATGGCATGCAAGAAGTCATTTTTACAATTACTTTGCATTCATCTGGTAACTTGTAAGAATGCATTAGGCAACACACTACAGCAGTAATTTGAAAACATTTCATTTGTTTTCATGATTTTTATTGACTTGTTTTTCATGAGTGCATTACACAACTGAAGCCCATGCCACATCTTTGTAACACTGTAGCAGAGAGTGCCTCAGCTACATTCCTTGGCAAATCAAAGGCTTTTTATTGCCAAACTCAACTAATGGATTTTTGTTGGGTATGAGGATTCTGTTCAATTTTTCTCAAGAGCAGTCTGTTTAAATGCTGCAAGCTAGAGTTCACAAATATTTATGTCCTAGTCCAGGGCTCGGCAACCTTTGGCACCCAGCCCGCCAGGGTAAGTCCCTTGGCGGGTTGGGCCGGTCTGTTTACCTGCCGTGTCCGCAGCTCCCACTGGCTGCAATTCCCCATTTCAGGACAATGGGGGCTGCGGGAAGTGGCGGCCAGCACATCCCTCGACCCGTGCCGCTTCCTACAGCCCCCTTTGGTCTGGAGCGACTCATCTCCCCCATTGTGCAGCCTGTCACAGGTAGGCTGGGCCTCTGATCCCTTCAAAGGGCCTGCTACCCAGTTACCATAGTCACTTCAAGGATTTTGTCCTCTCCTCGAGGACAATAGCAAGTAGTCATATTTTAGAGATAGAAACTTGGTTAAGCTTCCCCTTACAGAACAAGGGCATTGTCATAGCTTAGTTGTAATGTAATTGTATTTACATTATAAGTAAGGTGACATACCACATTACAAAGAATGGTATAAGAACTCAGAGCTGGGAAAGAGGGCGAAGGTTATTTATACAAATACTATTCATTGTGTGTTTGGGAAGATCAAGAATATTGAGGGCCACTGGCTGTGTTGAAAAGGTATAAGAAGAGAATAAGCAATGTTAACACATTCAGTAAATTTGTTATGTCACTGAACAATTCTGATCTGCCTTGTAATATGACTCCACGGTGCTGGGCGGCAGCAGTGGTTGAACATCAGAATCCCACATCTCCCAAGAAAGGGCAAAACTGATATCAATATGTGTTCTGGATATGTAGAGTGAGCAGAACATTGGAGTCAATGTTACCAGCAGATTTCTGTCCCAGTTACCAAATATTAAGCAATTCATCATTTTGATGAATTTCAGCTGTCAGTACTTAAGGAGCTGATCACCATATGAAGGAGAAAACAAATATTGTTGTTCCTTTTGGCCCAAGCAGTTAATCAATATTGAGGCCATTAGGAGAAGAAATTCTCTGTTAGAGAAGAAATTGATGATAGAATCAAGTATTTTTTCAGTGCAAGAATATACACAAAGTCCTGTTTCCTTGAATACAGC
Source organism: Trachemys scripta elegans (assembly GCF_013100865.1). Taxonomy (NCBI): domain Eukaryota; kingdom Metazoa; phylum Chordata; order Testudines; family Emydidae; genus Trachemys; species Trachemys scripta. The sequence goes on from NC_048300.1 coordinate 99,567,726, forward strand.
AGGAACAAACAGCAATTCCTTGCTCAGAAATCCAAGTCTGCCTTTCCAATGAGTCCTGTGCCCACTGCTTATCTCATTTTCTGATGCCTTTTCCTGCCTTTCTGCCTCTAACACACTGACTGCAATGAATCATCCTCCTAGCCTCTATGTTTTATAGTCTGTACCAGGGAAACCCTTCAGCCCACATAGCTTAGGGTGGGTCTACAACACAAATGTACATGTACACTCTAAGTGAGGGCAGAGAGCTCTCCCGCTGGCTTAATAACTCCACCTCTGTGAGAGGCAGTAGCTATGTGGGCGGGAGAAGCTCTCTCACCTACATAGCACTGTCTACACGGGGGTTAAGGTTGGTATAACTACATCACTCAGCGGTGTGGATTTTTCATACCCAGAATGACGTCGTTATACCACAGTAAGTATGTAGTGTAGACGTGGCCTTAAGTTCTGATTGGCTTTGCTATATGGTTTATGTCCTAGGGTGGTGACTCCCTATTTTTTCTAGCTTTTATAACATAAAGGGGCTTTTAATTGCTTCTTCTATTTAGACTGAAGAAAGGGTGCCTAGTTCACCCATCAACTTTACTGAGGTGGCAGTTATTAACATCCTCCAGCATAACAAATATATAACTATGCTGCACCAAAACCATGCTTTATACCTGGATATAACAGTAGTGCTCTGTCTATGTACTAAACTGAATGAGCTACAGGGTCCCAAACTTTTACGAAGTGTGAACTACACTTTTCTAGAGAGACTGCCTAGTGGACCCACCTCCTCTCTCATTGGTGACTGAATAGCATTCCTTTAACAACTACAGTGATTCTTTACATGGGCAAGTAATACTAGGAAGGCATTTAATGAGCCAGATCCTCAACTGGTATAAATTGACGTAATTCTATTAAAATCAGTTGAGCTACTTTGGTTCACACCAGCTGAGCATCTGGCCCAGTTAGCTGTCTTCATACAATGTTGCAACTGGAAACAAAGAAAACCAGCACCCATATGCTCATCCAACTCTCTGTGGATGACGAGGGAATGCTGACGAGGGGAAACTGAGGCAGATAAGTAACTGTAGCTCCAGCCTAGACCACCAGGGAGTGCTCCATGGGTGAATGCCTGCCATTATACAACCCAAATCCATCCTTAAACTAATTTACTCCCTTATATTTCCTTCCCTACCCACATGTATATTGGCCTGTGTACTTATTGTATACTAAAGTGCATACCTTTTAAAACCTCACTTCTAGGAAACAAATTGTCTAGTGTTTAAAGATACCTCCATGTTCTGCATTTGTATTAATTTGTAAAAATCTAACTAATGCCAAAGCTGGGTAGTCAATTCTGTTATTTATCTAAGATTACCACAGGGGTGCCAATGAAAAAACCCATTACATTACAAAGGGTGTAACAGGATTTTCACATTACCCCTTTCCTCTGGGGGAAATCATGACTTTGACGACTTATCATGTTGATGATCATAAGAATGATTTGAATATGAGAGTCCTGTGTAAGTAAGAAGGGCAGAATGTAAGAGTTGAGATCTGCCATATACATTTGAAAGGAGATTTTTCCCCCTTAATGTCATCCATTCTATTGCATATATAATTTTATAACCTAGTTATTTTGGAATGGTTCTCTTTCATATGAATATTAAAGAAATCAGTGCAACATTTTCTACCAAACTGCATTTTTATAGCCTGTCAGGGCTAAATTTTGCCATGAGTTACTCGTGTAACACTACTGAAGTCAGTGGAGTTGTACGGGAGTAGTTGATGGCAGAATTTAGTCTGTGAGATCTCCAGATTCTCACTTCAAAGATTCACCTTACCACATACAGTGAGTCTGCTTGGTATAGGAAATACTAGATAAAAGAGGAAAGAAATTCTTTATGCTTACATACCTCGGGTATAGCTGGCATTGAAACCTCTCTTTTGGATACTAAAGTCACTTGCAAAAGTTACGATCATTTCATTTCCAGTGGAGTTAAATGATAATCCTTTGGCAGTGACGCCGCAAAACTTAACCTGATTCTTCTCTCCAGTATCTAGAGTTAATGAATCGTAAATGCAGTTCGGAGCTTCTTCAATGTCAAACTCAATAAATGTTATCTGAATGATGAATCCAGGAGGAGCTCGGAGGGTCCACTTGCATGCTTGGCTGTTAGGGTAATCACTGGGAAAGCAGGGAGAGGTGAAGATTCCCGTGGGGTTGGACAGTGATATCCTGCAATCAGAGCATCCAAGAACTGTGGGACCAAAAAAGAAAAGGGGGTGGGGAGGGATGAGAGATATTGTAACATGAACTAAAACATCAAGAAATTGATATAACAACTAAAGTTTAAGTGAAAGGAGGAGAAAGGAAGGTGTTCCTTTAAAGGACAATAACATTTGGGGTAAACTATCAGTAAAAAGGAGCACATATATAAGAAATACTCTGGGAAAGAAATAATACAGTTCTTAATACACAGTGGTATGCCAGGAAGTATCTTTTTATATTTGCCTGATATACTAATGCAGACAATGTAAAAGCAACTCTTTCTTACTCTCAAACACACACGTACCCTTTAACTGAAAAAGTCTAAAAAGTCTACAGTAGCTACTTTTAAAATCGTATCAGCAACTTTCCAACAAATACATCCACAGTTCTGTCCCTGCTCTCCCCTTCTTGCAGAGGGGTAATAATTTGTTGCTGGCTTATATGAAAAGCAAGTTATTGCACCATTTCCATGCCGACTGGCTGGCATAAGCGGACGGGGAGAGGGGGATCGCAAGGGTAGAAGTGGTTTTTTATTCCCTTATTCCCTGCATGCAGACCAAAGGATGATCCAGACCTTAATGATTCCTGTAAACACCTTGATATTCTCAAATGAAGAGATATATATGAAAATGTTTTCCTCCTGCCATTCAAACCCCTCACAATATTATCAAGATCACTGAGAGATGGCTCATGTATATAAGACAGTTCAGCTACCTCTTGCCAAAAGAATACTGAGTAATTTAGGCAAAAACTTAAAACGGCCAGATTGGACTCAAGCTGAGTTCCTTGCTCAGCAAACAGTCTTCCTGATTTCACTGGGCCTTGCTCTTGGAGTAAGGTACGACGCAGGGTGGGAGAATTTGAACCTTTGTTATTACATAAACTGAGTTAAGCAATGAAAAATGAAGAATTAAAACTTAGACGGGGTCAAAACTTGCTGCATCTTATGCAACATCAAATGTAAATAAAGTATTAAAAGTTGTTGCAAAACAAAAAGAAGGTACTATTCTTTCAGTCCCACTTGCTAGCCTCTGCTGGATTTAAAGACTATCTTCAATGCAATGACAAGTAAAAGTTACATAACTTTGTCAATAACAACTTCCTTGAATTTTAGTAACTCACTAAAAGAAAAGCAGAAAGGTAATTAATTAACCCCCCTTCTGTGGAGAGAAGAATCCTCTTTTGATACTGCATCATCAACAGACATTGCTACTAAACTGTTCCTAAAATGCTCGATTAAAACTTCATTAAAGTTAGTGGAAAGACTCCCAAAGTGTAGGTAAAATACAGGATTATAAAGAAAGAAAAATTATAGCACTAGAAAAAATATATGCAACCACTAAAATACAATACATAGATACTACAGTAAGTGCAAAGGTAGTATATAGGGACATTTTAAATAATTAAAATGATGGTATTATTTATATCACAGTCATTCCTAGGAGCCTGAGCCATTGACTAACACCCCATTGTGCTAGGCACTGCACAAACACAGAACAATAAGATGGTGCCTGCCTCAAAAGAAGTATTCAGAATATCCTTAGGCAAACAATATCTGGCTACTTTACAGGAACCAAATCAACTGATTAACGTTTAGACCTGTCAATTAACAAATGGAAGAAGAGTTTGCTCAATGCACCATGACTGTCGTAAATGAAATAAAGGTGGCTTTTTAGTGTATTGAATTTCTCAATGTTTCCAATTCAAATCCTCTTCAGGAGCATAAATTGATGACGGGTTTCCCAGTTTTTGTTTGCAGTACATTCATAGGGGGTCATTACAGGTGAGCTGTCCCATAGACACCAAGGATTAGGTGAGCAAAGCTTGATTTGGCGCCATCCTAGTATTGTACTGATTGTTCTGTACACAATGTTGATCGGGGGAAGCATTTATAGCCGGACATGTATCCAGTTCTTCTGTCTCAGAACATGCATCCGAAGAAGTGGGTATTCACCCATGAAAGCTCATGCTCCTATATGTCTGTTAGTCTATAAGGTGCCACAGGACTCTTTGCTGCTTTTACAGATCCAGACTAACAGGGCTACCCCTTTGATACTTGTCTCAGAACAGGGGCTAGGGCATCACAGGAAAAACAGGTTAGAAAAAATAAAAACTTCATTACAAAAAAAAAAAAAAGGGAGTTAATTTTGGTTACTTAAGTGCAACAAGACCCTGGGGTTAGCTTCTATTCCCTTTCATTCACAGAAAAAAGACCAAAAACTAAAAGCCAGATTAGTAAGAGCAAATGGGCCAGTGAACCCAATTCAACTCTCCAGAACTGGCCACCTGAAGGCTGTGCTCTCTGAACAACCAAGGAAGCACTGTGTGCAATGCTGCCTGAAGCGCCCACTGGTATGGATAGTATGCAGCACACTTTTTGAAGTCCCTTGCCATCTGAGACAAACCCCTCACAATAGTATCAAGATCACTGAGAGATGGCTCAAGTCTATTCAGACATCCACTGAAGGTTATTTCAGTGAGATGTGAATTTTTACCAATAGCAAGTTAAATTTCAGAGCAGGATTGACTGGCATCTGGTAACTGCAGGTAAGGTATTTTTGTTTTACCAGGGTAGCATGTGTGGCATTTTGACTTTGCCCTCATTCTCACCACATTTCCTTACACCCCATTTCTAGAGTTTACATGGGACCATTTCTGTGTTGTTCATTGGTATGGCAGCATGCCAACTAGGAGGCTTGCTCTGTGAGGAGAATGTGGAGGTAGAGTTTCTACATTTTTTGTGTGTGCAACTTATTGAAGCATATGGCCCTAAGTGGAGAAGAGGTAATTCATTTATAGGTTTCCAGAACAAAGGCTGTGGATGACAGCTGTTGAAAATGACCACAGAAATTTCATTTGTTTAAATTTCAGAATTATCTTAAAGATTCACTGCAAACACTGGGGGGGTTGTGGCTCTGTGGGTGGATGGGAATGATGTGGGCAAGGCAATGGGAAGGTTGCTTTATCCTTATTTCCCTGAAAACACACAGAAATGCTAATGCTGTCTTCACGAACTTACGCAAAAAAACATTCTGCATAATGAAGCAGGTTGGCAGTGGTCATGAGATCTCATGATACCGTGATTCCTTGTTTGCCATATCACAACTGATTGCTGTGGACATGATTACAATGCCACACAGGGAGGACAACTACTTTGGGTGGGCTACACATATAGGGATATAAACTCTTGGGAAGTAATCTCATGGTGAGAGGAACAGAGAGAGAAAGATGGCACTAAGTCACCTTTCTGCTCTCCTGATCCTGGTCTGGCTAGAGGATGAAACAACCTTTAATACAAATGAAAGCAGCTGCAGGACTTCTCTAAATTATGCTGCTTGCAGGCAGAATGCTTTATCATGCATACTGATGTACTACTTATTTTCAGTACAGTGGCTCTAGTGTGGCCACGCATTAGTACAGTGGCTGTGAATTTGAGAGAGTGCCATGCATTTCACTCTACTCCCTCTCAGCCAGGCTATATCCCTTTCCTGCCCCTTCTTGCTAAGTGCTAGGAAAAGGAAGGAGAAACAGATAACACAGAGCTGGCTATACCTGATTTGTATAATCTAAGCAGAGCACAGGAGGTGAAACTGGGGCCAAGAATTAAGTCCTTGGGTCAGATCCTCAGCTGGAGTAAATTGGTATAGCTCCATTGATGCTGATTTACACTTGCTGAGTATCTGGCCCCTAAAGTATGATTATAATCTGATAATGGCTCTGTAAAAATATCATTGCTGGCTTCTACATTTTTATATATCTTCCAGGTAAAATGTTTTCAGCTTCACAGTAAAAAATGTTTCTTTCTAGCTGCTAATGCAGAAAACTCAATCTGGGATCTGAAGGTCAAACACGTGCACTGTACAGGTTATAAAAATCTGGCAGTGGGAACTTGGTTAACAATTCTGCTGATTGTACATCAACCAGAATAGAATCCAGCTCACTCCATCTGCCTGTCGGTGTGAGGTAAGGTACTTATCATGATTTCTAGGCACCATAAAAAAATAAATGTCAGAGTCCATAACAAAGATGCTGTTATTTCTCTTTAAATTCTCATTACCCCAGTCACAGAGAAAACAACAGTCTGATTGTTATTGTCATTTGTTTTACTGAGAGTAAGGTTTTCTCATAGCTGCATTGGTGCTAAACAGAGTAAAACAGTAAAAGTTTACTTCTGATGTAAAAATAAGGAGATATAGAATCAGATCTGCTGAGCAGAATATCTTACTTTTATTGAAGTAGGAAGGTTTCTTTTTCATGCAGGTGTCCCCAGTAATAAGCAAAAAGAAAAGAAAATAAACAAAAAAACTATGTATAAACAGAATTGGTTTTGAATGGAACTTTCTGGAGCACATCCCAGCAGACATTTAGTCTTTTATAAACATCTCCTATTTTACGTGGTCATTAACAATCCAAATTGCAGTGGCAATCTCAGGCTGTCAGGCAGAGCAGAGAAATATTGTGTAATCCCACTGGCCCAGAGCAGCATTGGATTGTGGATACTGAGTACTGTACTTGCAGCAGTGCATGCAGCAAACAGTTTGCACGCAAGCTGAAATATTTATTGATTCAATGAGAACGATAAACAAAATTCTTGATTGGCATGGTCAGGGATTCCTTGGGTACAGAGTTCAAAACTTGCTTGTCACTTACCTTGTTGTTTTCCTGGACTGGTGGATAATCCGAGTTGAAAATAAATATATCACAACCAAAAAATATGTTTAAAAGACATTAAGGTTGCAAAGTCAAGCATTCAATGCAAGAGTTAAGGTTGCCTATGCAACCTTAATTCAGACCTTTTGTGTGTATGCTTTATGATACTGTCTTTAATTACATGATCACATACTATTTTTTTCCACAGGATTCCTGTCCTATTCAGTTAGTTATTCAATATTTTCTTTAATACTCCTAATGGAATGTGTTGCCCACGGCCTTATTTACCTCAAACCATGTAAACCCTGCATGGAATAGGAAATTATTAAATTTTTCCTAGGCATTTCTGTGCTGCTCTGACCGCAGTATTATCTGGTCAATTCACAAACATCAATGAATTTATCTTCACAACATCTTTGGGTGGTGAGGATGTATTGTTATCAACACTTTACATGGGGGGAATGAAGCACTGAGAGATTCTTAGATTCATAGATTCCAAGGCCAGAAGGGACCATTACGATCATCTCGTCTAACTCTGAATAACACATGCCATGGAACTTCCCCAGAATAATTCCTAGAGAATATCTTTTAGAAGAACATTCAGTCTTGATTTAAAAATTGTTAGTGATGAATTGTTCCAATAGTTAATTACCCTCCCTGTTAAAAATGTACATCTCATTTCCAGTCTGAATTTGTCTAGTTCAATTTCCAGCCATTGCATCATTGTATTGTTTTCTCTCCTAGATTGAAGAGCCATAATCAAATATTTGTTCACCATGAAGGTACTTACAGACAAACAAGTCACCCCTTAACATTCTCTTTGTTAAACTAAATAGATTGAAATCCTTGAGTCAGTCTATCGCTTTAAGACATGTTTACTAATCCTTTAATCAGTTTTATGGCTCTTCTCTGAACCCTCTTCAATTTATCAACATCCCTCTTGAATTGTGGGCCCCAGAAATGGACACGGTATTCAGCAGCAGTCGCACCAGTGCCAAATGCAGAGGTAAATTAACTTTTTTACCCCTACCCAAGATTCCCCTATTTATGCATCCCAGGATCACGTTAGCCGGTTGGTCACAGCATCACACTCGGAGCTCGTTCAACTGATTATCCAAACCCACATCTTTTTCAGAGTCACTGCTTTCAAGAATAAAATCCCCCATCATGTAAGTATGGCCTACATCCTTTGTTTCTAGATGTACACATTTACTTTTAGCGGTATTGAAGTGCATATTGGTTGCTTACAATCAGCTTGCCACGCGATGCAGTTGCTATGTATCAGTGACTGTCCTCTGCATTATTTACCACTCCCTCAATTTCTGTGTCATCTGCAGATTTATTCCGTGACAATTTTATGGTTTCTTCCAGGTCATTGATAAAAATGTTAAATAACATAGGCCCAAGAACAAATCCAGGCATGATCCCACTAGAAACACACATGCTTGATGATCATTCCCAATTTACAATTGCAATGTAAGACCTATCAGTTAGGCATCTTTTAATCCATGTAATGTGTGCATTTTCATTTTTCTAGTTTTTTAATCAAAATATTGTGTGATACCAAGTCAAATGCCATACAGAAATCTAAATACATTACATCAGAACTATTACCTATCAACCAAACTTGTAATCTCATTAAAAATAAAGTTTGACAGGATCTATTTTCCATAAAACTATGCTGGTTGCCATTGATAATATTACCCTCCTTTAATTATTTACTGAGTCCCATATCAGCTGCTCCATAATCTTACCTGGGATCAACATCAGACTGACAGACCTATAATTACCTGGGTCATCCTATTTACCCTTTTTAAATATTGGCACAACATTAGCTTTTTTCCAGACTTCTGGGTCTTCCCCAGTGTTTCAAGACTTATTGAAAATCAACATTAATGGTCCAGAGAGCTCCTCACTCAGCTCTTTTAAAACTCTTGGATGCAACTTATCAGGACCTGCTGACTTAAAATGTCTAAAATCCTCCTGAGATAGTAATGGAATGGAAAGAGTGTTATCATCAACATATGATGAGACTATATCACCTGTTTTTCCCCCGAACACAGAACAGAAATATTTATTGAACACTTTTGCCTTTTCTGCATTATTATTGATAATTCTATCTTTCCTATCTAGTAAAAGACCAACACCATTGTTGAGATTCTTTTTGTTTAAGAACTCCTTATTGTCCTTTTGCTGGCCATAGATTTCTCTTTATGTTCCTTTGCTTCCCTTAACAATTTTCTACAGTTCCTAACTTGTGATTTACATTCATATTATCAACTTCTACTTTCTTCCATTTGTTATATATTATTATTTTATTATTTTTTATAACTGCCTTCACTTCCCTTAAACCACGTCAGGGTTGCTGTTTTTTTTTTAAACCAATACAGCGTTCTTCCTTGATCGTGGCTTTTTGGGCATCTAGCAAAGCATTCTTAAACAATTCCCAATTAACATTCTCTTTAAGGTCAAAATTGTCCCAAACTCAAAATGTCAAAAGTTTCCATTAATTTTTGATTCCCAACTTGAGAAATTTGGGAGCTAATCTTCCAGAGTGATTAGCACTAGCATAGCACTTTACACGTTCAGACTATAGCTCCAAATGATTTCAGTTGTAGTTGTGAGCCTTGAGCACTTATGCCAATCTTGCTACAGGTATCTCACAATGAACAGCCAAAAAAATGAGGAACACACAATTAGTGGCCAGTTGAAAATGGAATCTCCCTTCACCTCCTTCCCTTTTTGCTTCCAGCCATCCCCTCCCCCACCCTCCTACTCCAGGACCTCACTTAGAAATGGCTTGACAATTTTAGCTGATTTTGTTAAAAATAACAATTTAAAAATCAGCTTGATGCAACTAACTAGCACAGAAAATTTCAGCCTGACTAGTTAAAGTTTAGCAAAGTTATAAGCAACTAAAAACAGGGTCTTATAATAAAAAATGCTGGGCAACTAACCACAGGTGGTTATTCCAGCTCTATCAATAATTCATACTTTATTAGGCTTGCTTTCTTATGCAGTTATCTATACTGGTGCAAAGTGGTTGCAAATGACTACAAAGTACTAACATTATATAATAAAATCCAAACTCCTGAGGGGGGTTCACAACCTTTTGTCTTAGGTTGGGGGCTTCTGATTAACTCATCTTGATAGTTATACTGATTGAAGGATAGGTTCACACCCAATCTCAATGAGGTTTTAACTCAATATATAATAAGGTTTCACCCACCTCACAACATCACCATCCCCCAACTCAGCTTTGCGCATTATCCTGATGAGGCCTAAAATGATGACACCCAAAAACCCATCCCAAATAGAAAGAAAACAGTTTAAGAAATGAAAATTTGACATTAATTGTTGTAAGCTGTATTGTTGTAGCAGTGTTGGTCCAGGATATTAGAGAGACAAGGTGGGTGAAGTAATATCTTTTATTGATCAACTTCTGTTGATAAGAGAAATAAACTTTCGAGCTTACACTGAGCTCTGAAGAATTTGAAGAGCTTGGTGTAAGCTTGAAGGTTTGTCGCTCTCTGACCAACAGAAGTTGGTCCAGTAAAAGACAGTACCTCACACACCTTCTCTCACTGACTTTAATGACAGCAGAGTTAGGCCAACACTGAGTGCTTTTGACAATCCCAGCCATAGTACTTAAAAAACACTGTAAGTAGTAAAATAATACTATTAACAGTATGAGGCTCTTTAAAAAAGTTAAATCCTAGTGAGGAAAATAGAAAGGAGCATAAACTCTGGCAAATGAAGTGTAAAAATATAATTAGGAAGGCCAAAAATAAATAAATAAATAAATAAAAGAATTTGAAGAACAGCTAGCCAAAGACTCAAAAAGTAATAGCAAAAAAAATGTTAAGTACATCAGAAGCAGGAAGCCTGCTAAACAACCAGTGGGGCCACTGGACGATCGAAATGCTAAAGGAGCACTCAAGGACAATAAGGCCGTTGTGGAGAAACTAAATGAATTCGTTGCATCAGTCTTTACAGCTGACGACATGAGGGAGATTCCCAAACCTTAGCCATTCTTTTTAGGTGACAAATCTGAGGAACTGTCCCAAATTGAGGTGTCATTAGAGGAGGTTTTGGAACAAGTTGATAAACTAAATAGTTATAAGTCTCCAAAAGGGCCGTCGAGAGCGGGTTTGGGCCTCGGTGAAAAAAAGGTTTCGGGCCCCCCAGCAAGGGCGGACCGGCTAAACAGGGCCGACGAGTTGGGGTGGGAGGGAAGCTGGGCTCGGAATTTTTTTGGGCCCCCCAGCAAGGGTGGACCGGCTAAACAGGGCTGATGGGGGGGGGGGGGGGGGAAAGCCGGGGAAGTTGGGCCCTGGGCCCCCTTCCGGACTGCTGGGCCCCGGTAATTTGTACTGGCTTCCCTCCCCTCTTGTTGGCCCTGGTCACCAAGGACCAGATGGTATTCACCCAAAGAGTTCTGAAGGAACTCAAATGTGAAATTGCGGAACTACTAACTGTAGTCTGTAACCTATCATTTAAATCAGCTTCTGTACCAAATGTCTGGGGGATAGCTAATGTGACACCAATTTTTAAAAAGGGCTCCAGAGGTGATCCAGGCCAATTACAGGCCAGTAAGCCTGATTTCAGTACCAGGCAAACTGGTTGAAACTATAGTAAAGAACAAAATTGTGAGACATATAGATAAACATAATTTGTTGTGGAAGAGACAACATGGTTTTTGTAAAGGGAAATCATGCCTCACCAATCTACTAGAATTCTTTGAGGGGGTGAACAAACATGTGGAAAAGGGGGATCTAGTGGATATAGGGTACTTAGATTTTCAGGAAGCCTTTGACAAGGCCCCTCACCAAAGGCTCTTAAGCAAGGTAAGCTGTCATGTGATAACAGGGAAGGTCCTCTTATGGATTGGTAACTGGTTAAAAGATAGGAAATAAAGGGTAGAAATAAATGGTCAGTTTTCAGAATGGAGAGAGGTAAATAGTGGTGTTACTATTTACAGGCCCAGGGGTCTGTTACTGGGCCCAGTCCTATTCAACATATTCATAAATGATCTGGAAAAGGGGGTAAACAGTGAGGCGGCAAAATTTACAGATGACACAAAATTACTAAAAATAGTTAAGTCCCAGGCAGACTGCGAAGACCTACAAAAGGATCTCTCAAAACTGGGTGACTGGGCAACAAAATGGCAGATGAAATTCAATGTTGATAAATGCAAAGTAATGCACATTGGAAAACATAATCCCAACTATACATATAAAATGATGGGGTCTAAATTAGCTGTTACCACTCAAGAAAGAGATTTTGGAGTCATTGTGGATAGTTTTCTGAAAATATCGACTCAATGTGCAGCGGCAGTCAAAAAAGCAAACAGAATGTTGGGAAACATTAAGAAAGGGATAGATAATAAGACAGAAAATATCATATTGCCTCTCTATAAATCTACACATCTGTGGGTACGCCCACATTTTGAATACTTTTCAGCTTGGAAAAGAGATGACTGCGGGGGATATGATAGAGGATTATAAAATCATGACTGGCGTGGAGAAAGTAAATAAGGAAGTGTTATTTAGTCCTTCTCACAACACAAGAACTAGGGATCACCCAAATGAAATTAATAGGCAGCAGATTTAAAACAAAAAGAAGTATTTTTTTTATACAATGCAGAGTCACCCTGTGGAACTCCTTGCTGGAGGATGTTGTGAAGGCCAAGACTATAACAGGATTCAAAAAAGAACTGGATAAGTTCATAGAGGATAGGTACATCAATGGCTATTAGCCAGGATGGACAGGGATGGTGTCCCTACCCTTTGTTCACCAGAAGCTGAGAGTGGGCGACAGGGGGTGAATCACTTGATGATTACCTGTTCTGTTCATTCCCTCTGGGGCACCTGGCATTGGCCACTGTTGGAAGACAGGATACTGGGCAGATGGACCTTTGGTCTGATCCACTATGGCCATTCTTATGTTCTCTTATATAGCACCTTCTATCTGTGGACTGCCTAAGCACTTCACATGTATTAATGACTTGAGATTTTACAGGTAGGTAAGTATTATCATCTTGGTTTGAGTAACAGAAGTCATATGACGTGGCTGCTCACATATAGAGGAAGTGGGTGGCTGAGCTCAGAATAGAAGCCAGTCCTGCCAACCACAAGACCATCAGACTGCACTTTCAAAGATACAGTAAAAGTTAATGAAAATTACTTATGGTTTTATACTATCTTGTTGAATTTAATGAAAAGGAAAATAATTTCCCCTTTTTACCAACTAATTGCTCATCACGTTCATGTTTTAAATGGAAGCCACAAGATAGCAGATTTCCAGAGAAGTTTCAAGGCAATAGGTCAGATGTATTTATGACTCCAAACAGGCATGTGAATGAGGGCAGTGATGGACACACCTGCAGACAAGCAGGAGAAAGCACCAAACCACCATGATGTGTGTGGTCTGGAAGGTCTACAGGAAAAACAATCCCCTACTTTTTCAGTATGGGGAGCAAACACTGAACACAGGACAGTTATAGTATTCTAGAAGTTTGAACAGTGGCAAACCTCACCCATGCTGCACTTCCTTCTCTTTCAGAAATAATTTCAACGGTGAAGTGGGGGAGAGAAAGAGTGGCTGTAATGGGCTCTCACACGCAATCCTTTTTTGGAGAGGACTGAGTGCAGTGTTTGCTCAGTGTCAGCTATAAGACTAGCTCTATGCGGTTCATTCATAAACATTTCACATGGGACTTCTTGAGGCCTCAGTGCACTTTATTTGAAAACATATTTTCAGCCCATGCATCCCACTATTTCTGAGAATTTTGTGGAGCTGCAGCTGAGTAGGTGCAGCAGGGTTTTTTGTTTTTTTACAAATTTGTAGAACCTCTTTGACCTCCTCTGAAAAAATCCCTAGCATGTCACACTGAACTGGCATTGCCTACATATAATTGATACATTGAGTATTATCCAGATTTTCTTTTCCAGTTGAAGGGACATTGACAAGTGTGTGTTTAAACTCCCAAAATTTCCTACCCTAATCCCTGATGAATGTTTTCTGTGTGCAGTGCTGTTGTAGCCATGTCGGTCCCAAGATACTAGAGAGACAAGGTGGGTGAGGAAATATCTTTTGTTGGACCAACTTCAGTGGTGACAGAGACAAGCTTTTGAGCTTACACAGAGCTCTTCATCAGATCTGGGAAATTTACACACAGTATTACACAGAAAGCTTGGATGTTTTCTGTGTAATACTGTACACTACATGGCTTTAATTCAAGAAAGAACTTGAGCATGTGCTTAACTGCTAGTCTGTACTTAAATCCTATTGACTTCAATGGGACTTAAGTACTGGGTTAAAGTTAAGCAAGTGCTAAAGTGCTGTCCAGATCAGGGATGCTTTCTTGAATCAAAGCCTATATTTGAAGGCCTACTGTCATGTGTGCCCCCTTATGCTTTGCTTCCATGAGGATTGACAAACACAGAGTGGGAACCAATGGGAATTAACGCCATTGCCCTGCCACATACCCCTAAGCGTATATCATCTCAAATGTACGAAACAGGCAGAAAAGCCTGGGCACAGGACAGCAGTGGGAGGGATGCCAAGTAAGATCATCTCTTCCATTTCTGACCATTTTCCCATTTTCTCTGACTATCTGGTAATAACTAGCATCTGAAGAAGTGAGGTTCTTACCCACAAAAGCTTATGCTCCCAATACTTCTGTTAGTCTTAAAGGTGCCACAGGACCCTCTGTTGCTTTTTACAGATTCAGACTAACACGGCTACCCCTCTGATACTTAATAACTAGGTAATTATATATACACACACATTATATCTTATGCACATGTATCTATAGCTACACACACACACACGCCATATATGTGGAGTTGGTAACCATCTGATCCATTAGATTCCATGTGATAAAATAATGTTCAAAGGTTCAGGTTACGTCTGCCTTACTGTCTTCACAGAAATCAATTCCCCTCCTTCCTGCCTTTTCCTCCCCAAAGTGCATATTCTAACATTCTCAGTCCACTAAGCAACTTCAAAAGGCCACTGTGGCTGTTGGTTGTTGTTGTTTTTTTCAAATCAAACTGCCTCTGAAATATTCCCCTCCACCACCAAATCTGTATTTCCTTCAGAAATTACCTCTACCCAAAGCCCAGGAGAGGCAAGGTCTAGTTCTGATCCAGTGATGGTGTGACAAAGTGGGGATTTTCTCTAGCATTTTTATGAATCCTATGTGTGCCTCCATATCCCCTCCCCTCTGCATTTTGTATTATTAAAAGATCTAAGTATGCTTCTAGAACAGTACAGGAGGCATGAGGAATGCATGTCACCTAGCTGTCTGAGAGACTGAATAGGTTCATTATAGAATTAGCTGAAACTGACCCAAATCAACAGAGGGTCCAGAACTACAGAGATGCCCCAGTGACTGAAAAATCAGCACCTAACAGCAGGAAATGCTGGCATGTGGGACGTGAACTGAAGTGGAGGACAAAGGGGTGGAAAGGTGTCAGGTGACTGGAGGAGGGTTGCCCTTTGGAGGGACACAGGAGCGCTCACCTGGGGAGCAAAGGGGAGAGGGAGGGAGCCATGAATGGAGACCATCGCATCCTGACTCATGGCACTGGCTTGTTCAGGATAGACTGTAGAGTAACTTCTGTCTCTCAGTGTTAATCTAAGGATTTTCATGTTCTGCGTTCCAGATGACCAACAAATGGCTATCTTGTTTTGAAAAGGCTGCCTGTGTCACTGTAGATACTCTCTGAGAGCATTGCGCCATGAAGAGTTACAGTACAAGTCTCCTGCAGAAGTCTGGCTTAGGTGGAATTGCTGCAGAAAGCCATGTCCATGTAGAGAAACAGTGCTGAAGGTCTTGGAGGCCAGGGGCCTGCCCCAGTGGAACTGTAAGAAACCTTAAAAAGAACAGGAGTACTTGTGGCACCTTAAAGACTAGCAAATTTATTTGAGCATAAGCTTTTGTGGGCTACAGCCCACTTCTTCGGATGCAACCCACGAAAAGCTTATGCTCAAATAAATTTGATAGTCTCTAAGGTGCCACAAGTACTCCTATTCTTTTTGCGGATACAGACTAACACGGCTGCTACTCTGAAACCTGTGAGAAACCTTGGGGCCCGGCCCACAAAACGGGTCATGCCCAAGCAGGGCCGGCTCCAGGCACCAGCCCACCAAGCTTGTGGTTGGGGTGGCACCTGGAGGGGGGCGGTGCGGTGCGGTGCTCTGGCTCCGGGGAGAGCAGAGCCTCAGTGGGCTCGCCGCCCTCCCCCCGGCGCTCCGGCCACTGGGGAGAGCAGGGCCGCAACTGGGCTCGCTGCCCTCCCTGCAGCGCTCCGGCCGCCGGGGAGAGCGGGGCCGCAACTGGGCTCGCCGCCCTCCCCCCGGCGCTCTGGCCGCCAGGGAGAGCGGAGCCCCGGCCGGGCACTCCGCCCTCCTCCCGGGGCTCCGGCTGCTAGCCGCACTGCCGTGCTGGGGGAAGGCAGGGTGGCTGGAGCCAGCCCTGTGCCCAAGAGCCTGGTTACAGGCTGGAACACCAGACCCTGTGAATCCGTGACAAATGGATTTTCTAAAAGTGTCACAATGTTACCCTGTGCCCTTCCTGAACTAGAAATAGGAGCTTTATCTTTATGGAAAGGGTTTTGTCCTCCCCTCATCAACCCTTCCCAGCGGGATGTTAGCATTCACTTCCAGCCTCTTAAGGACCACAGACAACAGACTTTAAAACTGTAGCATTTCTGAGTATAGAAAGACATTATAGGTCATTTTTATAGTTCCTCTTAAAGCCCTGACAGCTGGCCTCATGAATTCTAAAGCTCCTTGCTTTGCAGGCTGATGAATATAAAAAATAGTCTAAATACAATTTTTAAAAGTTCTCTAAAAGGTTATTAAAATTGTTTTTCTGTAACATATGTGGCAAACACAGAATCCATGGTGGAGTGCTGTGACATGAAAGTTTTGTCAGAACACATATGAGAACATGCATAATCTCATGAGTAATATGCCCAACCCAAACCAAACCAAACTTATACTATCCTAACCCATCATTTATTATACATACAAACACATACATGCCACAATATATTTTTCATAATAGGCCATATGTAGCAAGAATCTTCTACCTCTTTGTACTATTCTTGGTTTGAACTTTAGGAAATGTGGGGGGGTTTTTCGATTTACTTGCAAGAAAAAACGCTATTTTAAGCATTAAAACCTAAACCTCAATTCAGACTCACATTCTGGGTCAACCCCATAACATCATCTGTATAGCAGTATTCCTTGTACACAGCAAGAATTTAAAGCCTCCATATTCTTGACTAGAAATAGCACATAACCCTGAGGGAGACTTTTATAATTCAATGAAAGACAAGATTGTACTCTCACACAAATTATTCAACAATCGGGTTTTGGTCACTGAAGCCAGGATACAAAGAAAGTACTATGCACTGGCCAGTCATGTCCGCTTGCCTCACGTCTTCATTTGCTGATACAGTATGTCTTGCTGTAAGTTCTCTATATGGCTGAACTGGTTGGTGCACATAACAGTGAAGCAGTAGAGAACACCTCCTCACAGTCTAGCATTTATTGTCCTATACATAAAAGTGAAATTGTAGTCAACAAAGTGACTTCTTATTCAATATATCTGCTCCTGGTAGCTTTGACCTTTACTGCTTACTTTACTGTGTGAACAAATTTCTACTACTATAAAAGATAGCTGAGGAACTTCTCTTCTCTTTGTCTTTGTCTTGGGAAATTCAAAATTGATAAAAGGAAATACTTTTTCACACAATGTGTACTTAGACTGTGTAACTCCTTGCCACAGAAAATTGTTGAAGCCAGGAACTTAGCAAGACTGAAAAAGGAGAAAGGGACATTATTGTGGATATCAAGAATATCGAGAGATACCTCTGGATATATCATAATTAATGGGAATAAACATTTTGGAAGGGATATTAAACCTCATGCATTCAGGATTTAAATCAATCTATACCTAGTACAGATGAGGGGGCGTCCTCCTGCAGGGTTCTTACACCTTCCTGTGAAGCATCTGGTTCTGGTTACAGAATACTGAACTATTTAGGAATTTAGGATTGATTCCTATGTTCCTATGTACTAATGTTAGTAGTGCAATCATTACAAACATGGCAAAGGGAAGTAGTTTCTAATCTATTCTGCTTTACATAATCAACAAAAATGAAAGCTAAAAGCTAATGGCAGAATCACCACTAAAAGTGACAATATATTATCAGAAGCAGAAAGAACAAGGCTTAATTTTTCAAATACAAAGCTGAGTTTAGAGTACCTTGAACATGAGAATTGTCAATTATTGACTGAGCAAATTTTACATGGAAATATTGACAGCAAAGAAGGGGGCCTATTCTTCTCTCATTAAAAGCAATGGCAGACTCCAACTGCTGACAATGGAAGTGAAATTGGACTTGATGGGTCAATTCCTCAACTAGGGTACATCAGTATAGTTCCACTTGATGGACACTTGCTGAGAAGAAGCATTGTGTAATATAAAGATTTACATATGATTATCATTATATGTGTGCACATAAGATTCTGTCTCCTAACAGTCGGTGGCTCAATGAAGTAGTAACACTATTAGTTTCTGAC
This sequence comes from Trachemys scripta elegans, assembly GCF_013100865.1. Lineage (NCBI taxonomy): Eukaryota > Metazoa > Chordata > Testudines > Emydidae > Trachemys > Trachemys scripta. The sequence goes on from NC_048300.1 coordinate 99,586,231, forward strand.
TGATCTGGGGAATCGAGGGAACAAACTACAATAGAAGAAAATCTGTTCGAAGCCAGGGTTGGGGCCCTGCACCACCTGTTTCCCCTTGGTTCTTTGGTTTTGTGCCAATGTAAAGGGAAATGGAAACAAACACATCAGCTAGGTAAATCTGCAATGACCTGTTTGTACAGAGTTCACATGTTAGACAAAGTTAAGGATTTCCCCCAGAGGGAAAGGGCAACGTGAAAATCCTGTGTTACACCCATTGTAAATTCAGAATATTTTCATTGGCATCTCCGCAATAATCTTATATAAATAACAGAATTGACTAACTAGCTTTGGCTTTAGTTAGATTTTTACAAAGTAACAAAAATTCAGGACATGGAGGGATTTTTACAACACTAAAAACAGTTTGCTACCTAGAAATGCTGTACACAGGTGAATATATATGTCGGTAGAGAGGGAAATATAAGTGAGTAAATGAGTTTAAGGACAGAGGTAGGTGGGAATAAGGGAGTTTTTGTGGGATTTTGATATGTTATATAACAGTAGTTTCAAAGTGTGATCCACAGAGCCGTACCTGGTGGTCTAAAGAGTTGGTTAGTCGCACAGGAGCTGGCTCTCCTTGTTTTCAGCTGCTGTACTGCACTAAGACAGCTAAATGGGCTGGGCAGCTGCTGTAATTCTACTGATTTCAATGCAACTATGCCAAGTTACACCATCTGAGGATCTGCCCATTTGAATCAGCCTCATTCTTTGCTCTTATGGAATCCATCAGAACATAACAGGTTGGGATTTTACCAAACTGTATGCCAAAGATATTCTTTAAGTTTGTGTGTTTGTAAGCAGAATGTTTGGGCCTTTGAGTTGTCCTAGAAAATGTGAGAGTGGTTGGTGACTCGCCTGAATCCTCTCCAGCAGATGTTGGACTGCTTGAATTCAGCTTATTGGAGATTAACAGCGTGTAGAAACAGGCAGTAATTACTTTTCATTGGAATTCTCTATGACAGTGATGACATGCCAGTGTAGGCATTTAGGCGCATATCTGCCCAGCAACTGTTCCCTTTGATATATTTTCCCTTTGATACCCTGGAATTCTTTTTCTCAGTTTCCCATTATATGTGGCAATCTAGCTGTTTCAGCATTATTTAGGGTTGCACAGAGTTTAGCAATTAGTCCTTTTGTATTTGTTGGGTCATTTCAGTACACAATCAAAGCTAGTCATTGGTTGTGATACGTCTGTCCAATCTGCGAGGGGCAGTGTCATAATTTCAGATTTACTTTTCAGAGAAATCATTTGAACACATATGTGATACACAAAGATAATTCTTCTTCACCCACCATCTACTAATGCAACTCAAAATGCTTTTTCATCTCCCAAGGTTCAGTCCCTGTGTGGGTTAGTAAATCAATCCTAACTACAGCTGGTTTAAAAATAAGGGGTGGCAGCAGGAGAGTTGTGAAAATGTTCAAAAGTTTTAAAGTCATTTTCATTTAATGGGTTTTGAAAAGGAAGGATTTTTCATTTATCATTTTCATTTTTAACAAAAAATTAGTTTTTGAAATTTTTCATTGTTGTGTCCATTTATCTTTCTCTCTCTCCTTTGTACCCTCCTTCTCCCTTTTTTATTTCACTTTTCTATTTTACCATTGAAAAATGGGGGGATAATGGAGGAAAAACAGGGGGATGGAGAGAGAAGAGGGGATAAAAAAGGAAATAATGATAAACCAGTAGACTAACAAAATGGGGGACACCCTGAAAAAAACAGCTAATTTTGTTTTTCAATTTTGTTAAAAATAACCAGACTTTTTTTCACTCAAGTTTTCCAATTTAGAAAATAGGTCATTTTTTCATGAAAAAAATCAAATAATCCAAAATATTTCAACCAGCTCTGGTCCTGCCCAGATATTTAACCTAGTGTTCTAGATATTTTTAATACGCCCTCCAGCTTTGTTCTACTTAATGTGAATTTCTAAAGGCTACACAACACCTGTTAAAATCTGCATAAGAAACATTTGTACAAGGAACCTCACCTTGGAATTAGAAGGGTATATTTGCAAACTATTAATAAAATCAATAGTCTAGAACCTAGTCACTGAATAAAGCACAATATTTCATCTTCTCTTTATGCAGGGTATTATGAGCATCTGATGACTAAAAATCTGTTAGGTGCACATAATGAATGAAGGGGAAAGAAGGGAGGAAGGAGACAGGATGGTCTTGGCATGAAGGCATTGAACTGGGATTTCAGGTGATCTGTTTTCAATACCTGCCTTTGCACAGACTCCCTGTGTGACCCCGAGTAAGTCATTTAATAATATTTCCTTTGTCTGTCTTGTCTAATTAGACTGTAATATCTTCAGGACAGGGGTATTCTCTCACTATGTATATGTACAACACCTAGTATAACAGGGCCCAGATCTCCAATGAACCTCTGGGTGCTACTGTAATACAAATAACAAATAGGAAATCCATTGTGGTCATGTGATGCATAATTATAATAATACTCAGCACTTAATACCATTAGGTCTCAAAGTGCTTTACAAAGCAGGCTAGTATCATTACACTTATTTTATAGATGAGGAAATTGAGGCACAGAGAGTTGACATGACTTGCCTAAGATCACCCAGCAAACCAGTGGCAGAGCCAACAATAGAACTCGAGTCGCCTGAGTCACAATCCAATACTTGATCCACTTTGCTAGAAAGCGGACACGGTCATCATTAATTGTTGTAAAGCGTACAGTCTAATCTGCATACTCTGGGCCAGATCTTTGGCCCAGCCTCTGTTCCCTTCACACTGCTACTGTGATGCAAAGAGGCCTTAAATCTATCTCAAATATGCTGTTAAGGATTCCCCCAGTGTTGGAGAAGCCTCAGCTCATGTAAAGCTGGAGTAACTAGCTTGACAGCATCTACTCTCCCTCCTTTGGCAAAGGAGACGTGAGGAGATAGGCTGCAATGCACAGCACTCTGGCTGATCCTCAACCTTGGGACTGTCCAGCTAAGGTAATTTAGAATAGTTATTAGGCTGCTCTGAATTATGCTGGAATTTTCCATCAGCACCCTCAGAATCAGGAGACTGGAAAAGTGGTTTAAAAAGCCATCTTCCCTACACATACCCACCCACTCCTCCCCCAGCTGTTTCAAAGTGAGGATCTAGCCCGCTCTACTGAACAGTCTCAAAAATGTCATTCAACGTAATTACAAATAACTTCAATGATGGAGCATCAACGACTGCTTTTCGACACAGAGGATTCCAATCAGACCTAAAGTGCGACAAACTGAAGGAGATAAAATGAGCCAAATTGACAATTCCTTCACTTTGTCATTGCTGATCAATCAATATTAGCAATCTTTGGATTCCATTTCCATCTTCATTTCTTCTCATTCCAGCAAAAATGCAAAGATCATGCATACAAGATTAAGTGTATCCTTAATTAAGCATGCTACTTGCATTAAACCTGGAATAACTGATTTTTTTTTTTTTGCTTCATCCATGTGTGATCCTTTTACTTTTGCTGGTTTGGGTTGTGTGATTTATTCTTCTTATTTTACTCCCAACCTGAAGAAGTTCTGCTCAGAGAACAGGTGCCCACTGAAGTCAATAGCAATTATAAATGCAGATGAATTACAGGATCAGTGTATTAAATGTTTCTATTTCCAAGTACCCCTTGACTATCCCTCCAACTAAACACACAATATTGCATTTTTTCTTCCATGTGTTATTTCTTATTTCTCTCAGCATTCCCTCAGATTTTCTTTCCATTCACCTTCTCTCTCTAGTTACTTTTGATTTTTATCCTTTTTCAATATTTCTTATTTCCTTCTGGGACATACTAGGGTACAGTCCAGACTAGTGTCACCTCTGCCCTCTAACCTGTGGTGCCCTTTACAATGCTTTACTGATGTAGCCTTCAGCCTGGTCTGCTCACAAACAGCCTCCAGCATGCAAGCCACTCCCAGCTATATCTCTGTGTGTGCTGCAGCCAGCCAGACACCTCCAGTCTTAGATTTCCCCCCAGATATGTATCTCCTGTACTACCCAGTCCTCCTCTGGACAATACAAGTTTATATAAAGTCCATTACCTCTTAAATAGAAATAATATGCACATGCCATTCCAAATGCAGTTTCCAAAACACTTCAATTTAAACACACTGGATTAGATAAAATAATCAAACAAGTTTATTAACTACAAAGAGATAGATTTTAAGGGAGTACAATTAATGAGGCATAAAAGTCAAAAATGATTACAAGAAAATAAAGTTAAAACACTACTGGTATTTAAATAAAAAAACTATATCAGTGTTAAGCAAAGATTCTTGCCATATGCTTTCAGCAGTCTTACTGACCAAACTGTAGGTCAGGACCCCTTCTCCCAGAATCCAATGAAGGCTTCCTTTGGTGATTTGGGTGTAGAGAATTGGTGGGCAAGGAGAGAGAAAGAGATACGGGTCTCTTGGGGTGTTTGTCCCTCCTTTTTATAGTTTCAGTCTCCCTTTTGAAAAACATTTCCAGCTGGTTTCAGAGTAACAGCCGTGTTAGTCTGTATCCGCAAAAAGAAGAACAGGAGTACTTGTGGCACCTTAGAGACTAACAAATTTTCCGCAAAAAGAAGAACAGGAGTACTTGTGGCACCTTAGAGACTAACAAATTTGTTAGTCTCTAAGGTGCCACAAGTACTCCTGTTCTTCTTATTTCCAGCTGGGTACCAGGACACAAAAAGCCTATTTGGAAGGATGTTACATGCTGTTTTTTGGTCACCTGTTTGAATTTCCTTTGTCTCCCCTTCCTGATTGATGACTCAGTTTATGCTTAAATGCAAAGTAAGCAGAGCACACATTCCATTAGAGACAGACCAGTTTGCCAACCTCAATTTGCAACACGTGTTAATAACACCATACAGTGGAAATGTATAACTTCACATACAATGGTGCCACACATATTTTCTCAGAACAATATTGATCAGAAAATGATGCGTTTTCAAAGGATAGCTTACAAGACAGACTTTGTACAAAGATTATTACAAAGTATGTAGGGTTTGGACATGGGTACATTCTGTCACAACTTTTTTTTATTAATTAATTTACTGTGTCTGAATATTGACAGTCTTTTCTGAGGAACTGATCTAAAGCTCACTGAAGTAAATGAGAGTCTTTCCATTGGCTTCAATGAGCCTTAGAATAGAGCCTTGGTTCCTTTTCTACAGTGATAAAAGATAAACATGGAAGAAATTTATTAAAATTACCTTATCCATCCCTCTGCCAGTGCAGGAATTTCCCCTCTAGAATCCAATGCTTTTTTCCAGTCCAGTTTTAAATGACTCAGAAAATGGGGCTTCCAACACTTCCTTTGGGAAGAAGACTCTATAGCCTAAATGATCTCACAGTTAGGAATTGTTTTCTGATATTCACCTTAAATCATTATTTGAATTCACTCCAACTTGTCAATGTCCTTCTGGAATTGAGTTTATATAACTGACTTTCAGAACTTCATATTTTCTTTTGAAATATTTTCCCATGATCTTACCAACCCGTAATTCTTGGGAACAAAGTTCTTGATCAATCCATTCACTGATCTTTTAATGTTATCTAGAAATTACAGTGAAGGAACTTTTGGGGGGTGGGGAGAAAAAAAGACACTTCCTCATTCCTTCAGTCCCCTGAACTGTTACATATATTCATGTTTTATACAATTACACTTTTTTTTTAAGGTTCAGATATAACAGGATATTTTTTCACCTTTGAACACAGAAGGTCTGACCCATACTGGGTCAGACTAATGGTCCATCTAGCCCAGTATCCTGTCTTCTGACAGTGGCCATTGCCAGAAGCTTCAGAGGGAATTAACAGAACAGGGCAGATATTGAATCATCCATCCCCTGTTGTCTAGTTCCAGCTTCTGACAGTCAGAGGTTTAGGGGTACCCAGAGCATAGGGTTGTATCCCTAGCCATCTTGGTTAATGGCCATTGATGGACCTATCCTCCATAAACTTATCTAATATTTTTAAACACAGTTATACTTATGGCCTTCACAACATCCCTTGCCAATGGGTTCCACAGGTTGACTATGTGCTGTATGAAAAAGTATTTCCTTATGTTTGTTTTAAACCTGCTGCCAGTTAATTTCATTGGGTGATCCCTGGTTTTTGTGTCATGGGAAGGGATAAATAACACTTATTAACTTTCTTCAAACCATTCATAATTTTATAGACCTCTCTCATAGCCCCTGTTAGTCACCTCTTTTCTAAATTGAACAATCCCAGTCTTTTTAATCTCTTCTCATATGGAAGCTCTTCCATATCCCTAATCATTTTTGTTGCCTTTTTCTGAACTTTTTCCAATTCCAATACATCTTTTTTGAGATGGGATGACACGAACTACAGGCAATATTCAAGGTTTGGGTATACCATGAATTTATATAGTGGCTTTATGATATTTGCTGTCCCATTATCTATCCCTTTTCTAATAGTTCCTAGCAGTCAGTTAGCTTTTTTGACTGCCGCTGCACATTGAGTGGATGTTTTCAGAGAACTATCCACAATGACTCCAAGATCTCTTTCTTGAGTGGTAACAGCTAATTTAGACCCCATCATTTTGTATGAATAGTTGGGATTATGCTTTCCAATGTGCATTACTTTGTATTTATCAACACTGAATTTCATCTGCCCTTTTGTTGCCCAGTCATGCAGTTTTGTGCGATCTCTTTGTAACTCTTCACAGTCAGCTTTGGTCTTAACTATCTTTAAAAAATTTGAATCATCTGCAAACTCTGCCACCTCACTGTTTACCCCTTTTCCCAGATCATTTATGAATATGTTGAACAGCACTGGTGCCAGTACAAATAGTTGAGGGACCCCAATATAAGCCTTTCTCCACTGTGAAAACTGACTGTTTATTTCTACCCTTTGTTTCCTGTCTTTTAACCAGTTACTGATCCATAAGATGACCTTCCCCCTTATCCCAGGACTGCTTAAACTGCTTAAGAGCCTTTGTTGAGGGACCCTGTCAAAGGCTTTCTGAGAGTTCAAGTACACTCTTGTTCACAAGTTTGTTGACACCCTGAAAAAATCCTAATAGATTGGTGAGGCATAATTTCCCTTTACAAAAACTGTGTTGACTCTTTCCCAACATATTGTATTTATTTCTGTGTCTGATATTTCTGTTCTTTACTATAGTTTCAACCACTTTGCCTGGTACTGCAGTTAGGCCTACCAGCCTGTAATTGCCAGGATCACCTCTGGATCTTTTTTAAAAATCGGCAGTATACTAGCTATCCTCCAGTCATCTGGTACACATGACTGGAGGATATTTCATATCTGAGTTCCTTCAGAACTCTTGGAAGAATAGCCTCTGATCCTGGTGACTGTTATATTTTTCTGCAAAAGCCTTCGTGATTTCCTATTTCCAAAACTCCCAAAAAACAAATTATGTAATTGCTGGCTTATAAAGATGAGTGCACTTAAGTGTGACAAAACATGCTGCTTCTAAATGGACTTACCTTCATTTCTGACCTGATCCTGAACTCACCCCTGATATTTGTAAACCGCATTTTAAAACTCTAGTCTCCCATTGGAAAGTGCAGAGATTTACAGTTGCCTTGTTTTGTAATCTCTGAAATCAAACCAAGCAAATTAGTCAAAGGAAATCTCTTTCATGATGTGTTATTTAAGAGTAATGCAGACAGGAAGAAGGTATTTTAACTCTAGAGAAAGAGTTTAAGGAGGTTTTAAAAGATTTAGGAACTATAATGACAGGTGCACTGTGTTCCTGGAAATGAGACAGGAAGTAAGGAAAAGGCAAATTTTTATGGCACCATCTTTCTCTGAAACTAAATGTACAAATTGTTCTTTAAAAATGACCGTACCCTGACAATTACCATCGAGGACTGTGCCTTAGCTTGACCCTAAACACACTGTACTGGATCACACTGTATTAATGCTTCAGTTAATGAAAGCTGGGCTCTAGCTGGATTCCATATTTCTTTTGCCTGAGGTTATGGAGCTGCCAATTAACATTACATTTAAAAAATATTTTCACAGAAAATTAAATTTTGTACTGGGTTGTTTTTCATTTGACAGAGCTTTGAACTTGAACTAAGCCCACATCTGTCTTCATCTCAAAAATTTAATTTCATCATTTTGTAACTTTGAAGCTAATGGATCCAGCAAAAGCCAACCACAGAGAAAACACAATCATAATAGTGCTCTCTCTGAAAGTGCTTCCAACACCATTAATTACTACACTTAAAATGTTCCATAGGAAAGTTATTTTCAAAACAACAATTATGAAAAATAAACTTTGATGTTTAGAGTTGGAATCCATTTGCCAGCTCAAACAAAGTAGCTCTCTACCTTTTCACCTGAAATGTAAACTCATGATGATATTAGATTATCTACCTACTATCTCCAGTCAGTTCATCAGCACAGGAGTTCTAGATAGAAATCGGCTCTGAGAATCATACCCCAAACCTGACTGAAGATGTGGAAATGTTCAGAAACTAAGGAACAGGATCCTCAACTACATGGTGCTACGTCCTCCTGCGAGATGCTGAGTGCCCTTAACTTCTACCAGCATCCTGTTATTTATATCTAGCATGTGATATACTTAATAAAAAAAAGCTAAAATAAAAACCACACTAGTCCAAATTTAACATTTAGGGCAGGGATGGGCAAACTACGGCCCAGGGTCCGCATCCAGCCCTTCAGATGTTTTAATCCAGCCCTTGAGCTCCTGCCAGGGAGCGGGGTTTGGATCTTGCTCCGCTCCGGTGCTCCAGCCTTGGATCGGGATTGGGGGTTTGCCCCGCTCTGCATGTGCTGTGGCTCCGTGTGGCTCCTGGAAGCAGCAACATGTCCCCTCTCTGGCTTCTATGTGTAGGGGCAGATGGGAGTATTGGCTGGGAACTATGGCCAATAGGAGCTGCAGGGGTGGTGCCTGTGGATGGGGCAGCGCACAGAGCCACCTGGCCACGCCTCTGCGTAGGAGCTGGAAGGGGGACATGCTGCTGCTTCCGTAAGCTGCTTGAGGTAAGCGCTGCCTGGAGCCTGAACCTCTGATCCCCTCCCACGCCCCAACCTCCTGCTCAAGCCCTAATCCCCCTCCTACCCTCCGAACCCCTCGGTCCCAGCCCAGAGCACCCTCCTGAACCCCCAACCCCTCATCCCCACTCTCATCCCAGAGCCCACACCCCCAGGAGCCCTTTATTTCAGGAGCATTCATGGCCCACCATACAATTTCCATACCCAGATGTGGTCCTCGAGCGAAAAAGTTTGCCCACCCCTGATTTAGGGCCTCATCCTTTGAGGTGCTGAGTGCCCTTGGTTTTCATTACCTTCAGATTACTTTCATTTTGACTATAATATGCCCTGATCCTGCAAATTTTCAGGATGGTTAGACTGTAAACTCTGACCTTGGATTAAACAACAATAACAACAGAAACACGAAGAATTAAATACCTAGGTTTGGAGAGCATGAGAGAGCTTCCCAGACACAGAGAGATGCATGTTCTCTCTGTACATACATATATTTTGCACCGACAATCAGACCCAAAGGTAGAGCTGGTAGTAAAAGAGTGACACACTTGTAGTTTTAGTTGCAAAATTTTGTGAGGGGAAGGTGAGAAAGGTGTCCTAGCATTTGGCAAAAGAATGATTAACAAACAATAGAAATGCAACCTGGAGCATAGCTAAAACCAAAAAGACAGGGGAGAAAACCCTATAATGTAGATAGAATCCTATGCCACCTGCTGTGTCACGGCTCTGGAAATATGTACTAACTTGTCTTTAAATGTGATTATACTTGTTACATTTTCTCACTGTAATTTAATTATAATTTTTATGGCTGTAATGTCTCCCTCTTATTGCTGATACTTGCAATGTAACCTGAACTAAATGAACCCATTAATGACACTTTGTCTTGGCTTTTGAAGGTCTAATCTCTGCAATCATTTCCCTGTATTGAAAATTCACTTTAGAGGTCAACAGAGTATATCAGTTAAGCGAATGAAAGCAAAGTGAGGAGACTGTTCTGAACAGTTTCTCAGCCCCCCACTCACATCCCTATCATACAGTGAAACAAAAACTTAGTGTGAACTTTTCGAGTTGTTTTTCAGCCTAGATATGGTTCAGATATTTTATCAGGAGTCCAGATAAACTTTAGAAACAGGAATTCAGAGCCATAAATTTCTAGTATTGGCGAAGTAGGTATGTTAAGAAAAAAGGCATAGACTATTATTGGTCTTACGTTTTAGTTTGGGATTACATATTTACTGGAGATCTTCTCTTTTCCTTCTTATTTATTTGTCCAGGTAGTTTACAAGAAAAATCCAGTGCATAAATACTACTGCTACATGATCTCTGCTGATTTTCATTAGCTCAGAAGCAAGAGAGTCATTCTCATTTGTCTCAGATAGAAATGTGAGTTTATAGTTTTAACCCCCATTTCTTGCATACCTATTGAGATATTTACAATATTGTATCTATTTCTCATAGAGTCAAAAATATTCTAAAATCCAAAACACACTGACCTTTACAAAAGATGTAGGTTGTGTGCATTCAATGAAATATTTTCCTTGGTTACATTGTTTACTCATTCTCTGTTTTTGAGAATAAAGGCTGCACTAAATTTGATCATGAGAAAACAACCTAGTTTCTAAATAAAGAAGTCCTGTATGTGTTTTTCAGAATAACACTGCTCTCTATTAAAGACACATTTACCTTTCCACTGCTTATTCCCCCAGATATAGCTGCCCAGGGCATGAAATTCTACATACAGAAATTCCTTCTTTGTGACTTCAACAGTTTTCTAAATGATTCTTTAAGTTTCTTCAACAAAATGTGAGCTTTTTCCAACCCTTGCAGTTTTGGGGCCTGATCCTAAGATTATTAAAGTCAATGGGGGATCTTTCCATTGACCTCAATGGACTTTTGATCAGGCCCTTAGGGCTCAGACATGAATAGATGTATGTGATATAAAGGAAGAACATTGAATAGCAGATCTAATTTTTGGTCATGTACAAATTTTGAAACTAACACAGCATAGTCACTGCAATCTTAACACAAGAGGTTTTACATAAATAAAAAGGGTTAGTCACCATGAACAACCAAAGAAAGAAAATGTAACAATTTTTAGGCACTGAAAATGTATGAATTTAATCTAGATGAGATTTTAAAATAATCAAGGTAGACGGTGGTGAATCTCTGAATTGGGGGAGCTCTCTATATCCATATTATTTTATTATCATAACAATCAAACAAGTTATTTATTTAACCAATTATAAGTGTTGTGGCATTGTTATTGCATCCTGCCTATTCCCTTGAGTCTCTCTAAATGAGCCAATGTGATTCTGGGATGCATAAATAGAGGAATCTTGAGTACGAGCTGAGAGGTTATTTTACCTCAGTATTTGACACTGCTGCAATCTCTGATGGAACATTGGATCCAGTTCTGGTGCACACAGTTCACGAAGGATATTGATAAATTGGAGAGGGTTCAGATAAGGGCCATGAGAATGATTAAAGGATTAGAAAACATGCCTTATAGTGATAGACTCAGGGAGCTCAATCTATTTAGTTTAACAAAGGGAAGGTTAAGGGATGACTTGATCATAGTCTGTAAGTACCTATGTGGGGAACAAATATTTTAAAATGGTCTCTCCAGTCTAGCAGAGAAAGGTATAACATGATCCATTGGCTGGAAGTTGAAGCTAGACAAATAACATGTACACAGGCAAACAGACCGGAAATAACATGTACACTTTTTACACTGAGGGTAATTAACCATTCGAACAATGACCAAGAGTCATGGTAGATTCTCCATCACTGACAATTTTTTAATCAAATTGGATGTTTTTCTAAAAGATCTGCTATAGGCATCATTTTGGGAAAGTTCCACAGCCTGGACTATACAGGAGGTCAGACGAAATGATCACAATGGTTCTTTCTGGCTTTAGAATCAATTAATCTTCTATTGTAGCCCTGTAACAACATTGGAAAGAAAATACCCTATTTAAATAAGGTCAGTGCTGCCTGTTCTGTGGCTGACTGGCAGGTCTTCTAATATAGCTGGATTTGGCGGGATTGGAGGGCAGATGTATCTTACTCTCATTGTCACTCCTTTGCCTTATGGGTGATCCACTCTTTTAACACCAGGTCCTTGGTTAAGTGTTTAATGAGTCAGCTTCAATAGCCTGAATCTTTTTCTTCTACATTATCTCATCCAGGCCTCTCAATTGTAGTTTACGTTGTACAAAGGTACTAAGAGCTTCTTCACGTAGAAAACCATTCTTTCCCACTCTAACCACACCAAAGTGCTCTGCCCCTACTGCCAAGATCTGCAGAATGGCTGTCACTCGAGGCTATCTTATCTAATAGGCTTTTAGCCTGCCAGGAAGTTAAATAAATGCTAGAAAGATTATCCCAGATTCTCCAGTTTCATTGATGTCAAACCCATTTCAGTCTAGTGTACCTGGTACTAGATGTGAAATGCCACAGTACAGGATCAAGCATGTTTTTCAATGGAAGTTACTGGGAAGTCTGGACAAATCAACATGGATACTTTCAGTATAGCTCCCACTCCAAACAGAAGCTGGCTAATTTCATTTTAGAGCACCAAAATACTAGGGCCAAGACTTTCAAAGAACATGTTTTTGGGTGCCCAACTTGAGATACCTTTAAGGGGCCTGATTTCCAGAGATCATCAGTACAGAGGCTCTGAAAATAAGGCCCCTTTAAGGGGTTCATTCCAAAACTCAGGCAGCTAAAATCACAAGTCACTTTTTTAGAATCCTGACCTAGATACATTAATAATGCCTTGGACAACATGTTCTGTTAGAATAAATAACTGTACATTTTAAAAAATGTTGTTCATTTGTTACAAACAATCTTGAATCCACAAATATAGGGAGGATGAGAACATAACTGAAAAGCAACATTTCAGTAATGTTAGATTGGCAAGATAAAATGGTAAAATATGAAAATCCACAGTTAATGCTAACATCCCATCTTTATCTTATCCCATTGCAGTTGTTCTGAAATACATGTAGTACTTAGACAGAAAGGGAGAATTTAAAGACAATGGGCCCAATCCAAGCTCATGGTAAACTGCAATAAACCTGTCCATTGATCCTCAAGATATGTGATGCCACTGTAGTGGGGAGAGGACGGAAAGCAGAGGGACCCTGCGCTTGCTAATGGGGACCTTTGGCTCATAACTTCCTTGCTCACCCGAGCAGTTCCCCAAGAACCCTGATGCTCTCTTTCTGCTTGCTTCGGCTGTGGGGTTTCTTAAGTCGTGTTGTGCAGCATCCCCTGTGTATCTTCTATGGCAGAAATTATTGCTGGGCTTGCAATAGCCTGGGTAGCTCTCTCCTGCCCCTAGTTACTGAAGAGGTTTCTTCATACAGAAGATCCCACCCTCTCCTGGCAGACTACTCTGGAACTGAGTATGGAACGGCCAGGTTTTGACAGTGCTTAATACTGACAGCACTTAAGTCCTTTTATATATGATAATTAAGACCTATTTCATTCAAGCAGCAACAATTAGATAAAGAAGGGTTCAGTGCTCATAATTACTTAAATTATAATTATGGCATGATTTTCTTTAGCATAGAAGACTTCTTATCAGCTTTCAGACTTTGATAGGGCACAAAAATGACACTTACAGCACTGATGGATGATCTGCTTGGGACAGAGATTCCTGTATGATATTACTGAACCTGTCTTTGACCGTCAACATCACTGAACAAGAGCTGTTGCTCCCTAACTTCAGTACTTGGCTGGAATGAATTGCCAGCAGCAACTTTAAGCTGTCTCTACTCATTGAAATGCCATGGATTGTGTGTGTAAACTGACGGACCTATTGGATTCATCACAGTGCACCAAATAGCAACATCAGCTAGAAATAACTTTCATTGAAGAGTAGGCAGGTAATTTTGTCCTTCTGTTTTAAATGCATTAGCCAGGCTGTCATCTGCAGGCTAGACTACTACAAGGGATTCTGTCTGTACTGGGCTGGCTAGGAAGACCATCCAGAGGTTGTAATTTAGTGCAGCTGACTGCAACCCACCTTCTAAAGGGTTAAACTCACACCACCACATGACACCACTATTTACACTGGCTCTGAATACCAGTCCTGGGCCAGTTCATGGTTTTCATATTTAAAGCCCAAAATGGAGCTGTCTCAAAGACCTGTGCCTCTCTCTCTCCCTGTATCCCACCTTGTCCCCCTACTTTCAGTGTAGATACATTGGCTGACAGAACCCAGGTTTGAACTTATAGGTAGTACCCTACCAAATTTACCATCCATTTTGATCAATTTTATGGCCAGAGGGTTTTAAAATTGGTCAACTTCACATTTTCAGATGTTTACACCTGAAATTTCATGGTGTTATAACCATGGAGGTCTTGACCCAAAGGGGAGTCATGAGGTGAGTGTGTGTGTGTGTGTCCACAAAGCAATAGTAGCGGGGTTGTGGGATTGCCACTCTCACTTCTGTGCTGACTTCAGAAGGAGGTTCCTGGAGGTGGAGGTGGGTCTGAATTCCCCCATGCTGCTGGGGCACTGAAGGCAGCGCAGCCGTGGGGCTTCCTGCAGCTGGGGGAGGACCTAGAGGTGGGTCTCATCTCCCCTCCGTCTCCCCCACCCCCTGAGAGTGGCTGTGAAGGGGAAGAGGAAGTCCTGTCCCTCCCCTGCCCAGGACTAGCAGTTAGGAGCCCCTGGCTGGGGTGCTCCCAGCAGCACGGGGGAGATCAGACCCACCTCCTCGAACTTCCTCTGGCTGTAGCCCAGATCTGAAGGCAGTGCAGCTGAAGAGCTTCCTGCAGCCAGTGGAGGTACCCAGAGGTGGGTCTGATCTACCCCGAGAGTGGCTGCGCAGGAGAAGAGGAAAGTCTCGTCCCTCCCCAGCCTGGCGGACTAGCAGCTGAAGCCTGGTGAACAGTAGGAACCTCGAGCTGGTGAGCTCCCAGTCCTGCCCCTCTCCCTTCCCTCCAATAGCTAGATTTCACAGGGGAGGTCTGATTTCATGGCCGTGAATTTGGTAAGGCCCTTCTTATAGGAGATGGAGGCAGGGCATTTTTGAGAGGACCCCACAGCTACAGGTCTTATTGCTATGGTGTCTAAGCCCAAGCCTTACTATATTTAGTGTGGTGCAAGATACATTGATTTCTCTAGCACTTCTCATTCCATGAATCCCTCTGACAAATCACAGTGCCAAGATCTGACAACAGTAAGATAACATATGTAGTGAACTGTGAAGAGTTCTTCCTTTCAGAAGGGTTAATGCATTTCTAACTTTTGTAGGTCACCTAGATATTATAGAACATGGACATATTAGAAATGTGTAACAACAATCAGAAGCATATGATTTTCTACTTTTACTTTTGGCACTTATATTTGGTAAAAGAACATAATTCCAGAAAATGATACTAATAGCCTTGTACTAAAAATATACAGCATCAGATTCTGAGCTGGTGTAAATCGACATAGCTCCATTGACTTCAAGGAAGCCGCACCAATTTTCACCTATAGTTCCATTAACATCAATTGAGCTCTGCCAATTTACACCAGCTGAATAACATGCTCATTAGCTTCACAAATACCTATTTTGTCTGAGAGGTGGAGTGAGTAAAAATATTACATGCTAGTTATAATGCTAATAACCAAAATGACCATATATAAGTGAGAAATACATGCAGGTGTTATAGTGCACGTTTAGATAGGATTTTAGAGGGATCATTCATACTCAAGTTGGTTTATACTTATGTGTGTGTGTGTGTGTGTGTATAGATAGATAGATAGATAGATATGTAAGACTGGAAGGGACCTTAAGAGGTTATCAAGTCCATCTTCCTATGCTGAGACAGGGCCAAGGAAAACTAGACCATCCCCATTCGTCCTACCTG
Organism: Trachemys scripta elegans; assembly: GCF_013100865.1. Lineage (NCBI taxonomy): Eukaryota > Metazoa > Chordata > Testudines > Emydidae > Trachemys > Trachemys scripta. The sequence goes on from NC_048300.1 coordinate 99,602,116, forward strand.
GTTTTAAAAGTCTCCAATAATAGGATTCTACAACATCCCTGGGAAGCTTATTCCAGAGCTTAATTACCCTTATAATTAGAAAGTTTTTCCTAATAATATAACCTAAATCTCCTTTGCTGCAAATTAAGCCCATTACATCTTGTCCTACCTTCAGTAGACATGGAGAACAATTAATCAACATCTTTATAACAGCACTGAGTATATCTGAAGGCTATTATCAGTCTTTTTTTCTCGAGACTAAACAGGGCCAATTTTTTTTAACTTTTCCGCATAGGTCAGGTTTTCTAAACTTTTTATCATTTATGTCTCCTCAGGACAATCTCCAGTTTTTCCACATCTTTCCTAAAGTGTGGCCAGGGCCAGCTCCAGGCACCAGCCCAGCAAGCAGGCGCTTGGGGCAGCCAAGGGGAAGGGGCGGCACGTCGGGCTGTTCGGCGGCGGGTCCCTCTCGGAGGGAAGCACCTGCCGCCGAATTCCCGACAAAGAAGAAAGTGGTGCGGTGGAGCTGCCGCCGGAGTGCTGCTGATCGCAATTGCAATCACGGCTTTTTTTTTTTTTTTTTCCGCTGCTTGGGGTGGCAAAAACCCTGGAGCCGGTCCTGAGTGTGGCACCCAGAACTGGACACAGTACTCCAGCTGAGGCCTCACCAGTGCTGAGTAAAGCAGGACAATTAACTCCCGTGTCTTACATACAACACCCTTGATAATACACCTCAGAATAATATTAGCTGTTTTTGCACTGCACAATATTGTTGACTCATATTCAATTTGTAATTCACTATAACCCCTGGATTCTTTTCTGCAGTAATACTGCCTAGCCAGTTATTCTCCATTTTGTAGCTGCACATTAGATTTTTTCTCCCTAAGTGAAGTATTTTGCACTTGTCTTTATTACATTTCATCTTGTTGATTTCAGACCAATTCTCCAATTTACTAAAGTCATTTTGAATCCTAATCCTACCCTCCAAGTGCTTGCAACCCCTCCTAGCTTGGTGTAATCTGCAAGTTTTATAAGCATATTCTCCACTCCATTATCATCCAAGTCATTAATGAAAATATTGAATAGTGCTGGACCCAGTACTGACGTCTGCAGGACCCTACTACATATACCCTCTCACTTTGACTGCTCTGTGTATGGACTTTCAACAAGTTGTGCATCCACCTTATAGTTATTTCATCCAAACCACATTTCCCTAGTTTCCTTATGAGACAGACTGCCATGTGGGATGTAGCAAAAGCCTTACTAAAATCAAGATATACCACATCTATCTGCTAGGCCAGCTACCCTGTCAATCAGTGCTACATAATTCCCTTTAAATGCAACCATTGCTGTTTAATTTACAACTTACAAAATTTCCTGTTCTGAGAAAACAATAATTTTCCAGGAAATAATAGTATAAGAAGGTTCTTGGCATACAGTACATTAAAATAACGTCAATAGCATAACAGTGTTATCTTCTGCTAAGTACATATTGCAGCATGGTTCATTTTAGAGGGAAATGTAAAGATCTCCCCTACAATGGCTGGACTTTCCAGTTTTCCATAGAGAAGAAACAACCTGCCCCATGTGTATGTATTTTGCACGACTAACTGTATCCCTGCAAGTTTATGCAGAAGTGCTCCATAGTTTCAGGGAGAGAATGCTCATTCCCTGACCATCTCAGAACTTCTCTGAGCACAGTTCAATGATGTGGGCTTTGTGAAAAGTGAGGGATTTGGCTCTATGTTTGTAAAGACAGTAAGTATGGAAATGGGATAAGTTGCTGTCTTCCCATTCTGCCTGAATAAGGTAACCAGATATCCTGTTTTTATTGGGACAGTCCCGATATTTGGGGCTCTCTCTTATATAGGCACCTATTACCTCCCGATCCCCATCCCTATTTTTCACACTTGCTATCAGGTCACCCTATGCCTGAATAAGGGAAAGCTCTGAACATCATGACCTGATTATATGTCCTATCTTAGGTTCTTGTGCTCATCTTAGAATCTCCTGTCTGAAGGAGCTACCAATGTAATTCAGAGATGGAGAAGATTTGACTTCCCCCATCTCCATCAAAGATGGAGGAGATGAGATCTAGCCACACAACTTAAATGTCTCTTGATCTATCAGTTGTGGCAGGTGAAAAGAGTCGTATGCTCATGGTAATTACAAAGATGGCTGTAAATGGGGAAACTGTCACTTCCTTGAATTGCTCATGCGTTCATTAATTTTGAGGACAATTTTGAATGTACCCCTCAGACGTCTTCATTGGTTGTCAGGATCGCCTATTGTTTTGAAGCCTTCTACTGGAATATGTAGTATAAGGTCTGGGACTCTGGAGTAACAGCCTTACAGATCATTCATCTAGAACAGAGGTTCTCAAATTGGGGAGTGGGTCTCTCGGGGGCGGGGGGCAGAAAGTATTTGGAGGGGGGAGAGTGAGAAGCTTTGGGGGGCAAAAACGCATACTGTGCACATTATGCCCACAGCAATGAATAACTAGCAAAGCAGATTCCTCCAGACATATCAGGTCTTCAGATTTGCTAGTTGCATTTGACTCTAGACGGTGCTGTGCATTTTGACAGATTTCTGTTAAGTTTTCATAGCATTATACAAAGTCGTTGCCACCTGTACATTAATCCATTTGCTATGACTTGGCATGCACATTTAATCGTAAGCATCAAACACAATCAGAGTTTTACTTCTGCTTGTATTTCAATGGATCATTGGCTCTGTTTGAATCAATTCCTTACTGTTTTTAATATTTAGTGAGAGTTGCATGATGATTTTTTTAATCAATATACGTACTTCTGTGGTGGAGGGGGCATAAACTACTTCCGACACAAAGAAGGCGGGGTGCAATTAAATAAGTTTGAGAACCATGGATTTAGAAGAACAAGTTAGTAAAATTAACAGCTGTGTATGGTGTCTGTAACTGGGAAGCAGGTCAATCTGTTGTACTCTAATTTTATTTTCTCATTTTCCTGAGTGCCCCAGCTATCATGAGGGTAGAACAGGTGCTAGATCTCAGTCTATACTTGTGAAGCAGAAAAGTTAGTTGATGGACAATCTCAAAGCCTGCAGCAACCTTTGATTCTTTCAGAATTGGAGACTCAGTTCCTGTATTTTTTGTTCTGTCACCAACTAATTGCCTGTAAAGAATTCTTAGACTTACTGATCTCCTTTATAAAGTGCTTTGAGATGTACTGATGAAAAGCACTATATAAGAACTATTATTAGTTATTATAACAAATAATAATAATAATAATAATAAAGGAATCCATTTTCAAATCTGATGTGTTAAGGATTATGAGCCTGCTCTTTTTTGAAAATGCTGGCACTAAAGGTGTTAGGGAAGTAGAGGAGTTTGGCATTGCACATCAACTTTGAAATTGGACTCTTTCATCTGTTAGAAGATCTTCACATCAAAGATTATACCTTCTGTAAAGAATAGAATATTTATTATTATTTTTGGACTTATAATACAAGAAGAAGGTGCCCTTCCACAAGCTCTGGGCACCCTGCCACTACTTAGATACACAAAAAGATTGTACAGACTTCAAAGAACCTCAATCCCTAACAAAATACAGCCTTAATCCAATCAAATAGTAAACCAATACCTCACTCTACGTCAGACTCTACTCCTTTATATTGCCACTTTCTTCAAATGCCCTCCCACAGGATTAGTCTTGCAGAAGTGATGCTATGCAATTTATTTTCTGGGCTGTATGTTTTAAGTATTTATTATTTTATGCCTCAATTTAGCAAGGTACCTAAGCATGTGTGTCTAAATTTAAGCACGTGAGTAGTCCTGCTGGCTTCAATGGTGCTTGAATGTAGGCCCATGCTTAAGTAACTTGCAGAACTGGGGCCTTAAATATTTTTTCTTCACACATATTGTTCCTCTTCCTATGGATATTACTAAACATTTTATTCCAAGTGTAAAGCATGCTTTTTCTACCTAGTCTTCATGAATCTTATATGAATTAAAAACAAATATATATAATTTTTATAAATCCACATGCAGAGAGGAATGGTGAAAAAATCACGTGACAGATGGTGGCCATGTCATTTAATGTGTCAACTAGAAGGCTCTCAGATATCACATGATTAGTGTGGCATAAGAACCTAAATAGAATACACCTCTCCCCAATATAACGCTATCCTCGGGAGCCAAAAAATCTTACCGCATTATAGGTGAAATCACATTATATCGAACTTGCTTTGATCCGCCGGAGTGCGCAGCCCCTCCTCTCCCAGAGCACTGCTATATCACGTTATATCCAAATTCGTGTTATATCGGGTCGCGTTATATCGGGGTAGAGGTGTAGTTTTATAATTGTAAATAACATACAGGTCAATATAATAAATACATACATCTCTCAGCCTTTTTTTCTCACTGTGAAACCATTTCTGCTGCTGCTACTCATATCATATAGCACCAGTTTGCTATTGTTTTAAAATTTGGGTCATTAAGAGGCCACACTAAATACACAAGTAATGCATTAAAAAGGAAAAAATCTTCAACTCCCAGAGCACGTGCTTCACAGTGAAGTAGATAGATTATCTCAAGCCAGCAAAGTGTCAGCCTAGTTACCCCAGACTTCCTTAAACTGTCTCAAAAATGCCGTAGAAAACATCCTGGTTAATGCAGTAGAGAATACAACAAAAAGCCAATGTCACCAGGGAAATTTTTAAACTAATATTTTGTTAACAGTGCTTTGTGATCTCTACATAGGTCAAGCTACATTTTTAAACAAACATTTCTAGTGTATATATAAACATTAAAATTACACACAGAAAACTAGGTTAAAATAACATTATTATGGTTGTAAAGTGAAGTACTCAAAAGGTAGGAAGTGCCCCCCTTGTGAGTACACATTATGATACAGTCTTTAATTACACGATCACACACTTTTTTCCCACAGCCAACCCTGTCTCATTCAGGGCATGGGGTGGATGGTGCTCACATAACAAAAAGCTATTCAATATTTTGTGTTCTCCTTGGTGTTCAATGCAGGACCCAGGTCTTATTCACTGAACACTATTCAAATCCTGATCTAAATATGGAATTACTGATTTCCTCATTAGCTTTTCTATGCCTCTCATCACTAGAGTATCTGGGTGCTTTATAAATACCAATTTTTCTTCACAACACCCCTGTAAAATGAGTGGATGAATTAACCTAATTTTACAGATATGGAACTGAGATATAGAGAAATTAAGGTCAAGAGTATCCACAAATTTTAGGTGCCTGATTTGAGATGCCTAGGACCTGATTTTTCAGTTTAGCATTACATAGACCTTTGTATGTTCAAAGCACAATTCCCATCGACCTTAGTTGCAGCGGTGAGTGCTCAGCATAGCTGTAATTCAGACCCCAGGATTTCAAGTCAGGCACTCAGAAAGTGAGGAACACACAAATAGTGCCCACCTGTAAAAAGTTTGGTTTAAGAGACCTGCTCAGCATCATGTAGGAACTCTGTGGCAGAGGGAGGGACAGAATCTGATTCTCCAGGGCAGCAGTCAACTGTATTAACCATGAGAATCTCCAGTCTCTTCTTGCAATTCCCTGCTACATACATAGGTTTGGAACGACTAGATTTTTATCAGTAAATGTTGGTAAATGCCGATTTCACCATACACAGACAAAAATGAAAAAATATTTCCATCAATAATAATTGAAATTTATGGACAGGCAAAGTAAGAAAAGTGCTGTTTGAGAATTTATTAAAGTTTAATTTCAGGTTATTTACTTTGTATATTTTGACATGTGATGTTGACAATTTGTGTCTTAATGGCTATAAAGCTTTAACTTCTTGAATCTCAATGCCTACTGTCATTAAAAAACAGACACCCCCCCCATAATTTCCTGCAACTGTGAAAATTAAAATAGATTTTTTTAAAAGCTTAAAACCCATAATTCTGAGCAACTGTGAAAATTTACATAGCTAAAATTATTTTAAAATGCTTAAAAATAGAGATTACTTCTTGGAATTATAAAACAAAAAAATAAATTCTGCCAAACCTACTCATGTACTACACACTTTCCAGCTTCTGCAACAAATGAGGCAAGGATTCTGTAGATAATAGCCCCCTTCACTGGGCAATTCAGGTTCATCACCAAAGCAGACTCACTCAGTGCACGGAAGAGGAGTATGATAGAGGTTTATAAAATCATGACAGGTGTGGAGAAAGTAAATAAGAAAGTGTTATTTACTCCTGTTCATAACACATGAACTAGGGGGGTCACCAAATGAAATTAATAGGCAGAAGGTTTAAAACAAACAAAAGGAACTATTTTTTCACACAACACACAGTCAACCTGTGGAACTCCTTGCCAGAGGATGTTGTGAAGGCCAAGACTATAATAGGGTTCAAAAAAGAATTAGATAAGCTCATGGAGGATAGGTCCATCGGTGGCTATTAGCCAGGATAGGCAGAGATGATGTCCCTAGCATCTGTCTGCCAGATGCTGGGAATGGGCGACAGGGTATGGATCACTTGATGTTACTGATGATCAGTTTATTCCCTCTGGGGCACCTGGCATTGACCACTGTCGGAAGACTGGGGACCTTTGGTTTGACCCCATATGGCCATTCTTATGAATAAGGCAGGGGTCCTATTTAAAAAATAGTGTGTGATTATGTAATTAAAGTCTGTTTTATAATGTATACACGGAAGGTGTACATGTGTGAGGGGGGAGAACAAGAGAGAGAGAGAGAGAATGATAGGCAACTTTAATTATGGCATTCCCTAACTTTTGAGTGCTTGATTTTGCAATCTTAATAATTTTCTATTAATATTGTTTTTGTGTGTGTGTGGAACTTCCTAGGTTTTAAAAGTGCAAACTGAAAAAACAGAAATTCCACTATGTGGTGACATATTGACACTCACATTGTTCATCAAAATTTCTCTTTATTGAATTCTAAGCTACCATCATAAGCTTGTGTTCATTAGACTTCGTTTTTCCGCTAATAGTGCATTCTAGATTTTGAACTCAGTTGTTTGAGACTGGCCACATTATGTGATGAAAGTAGATTATTATTATTAAGAACAACAACAAACAATATTATAGTAGCTCCAAAAGGCCAAGTAAGTTGGGGGCTCATAGTATTAGATGCTTCATAAACAAATAGGTTGAAATCCCATTGACTTTTGGGTATGTATCTATTCATTTACAAGGTACAAACTCTCACCTATAAATATATCATTAATTAAGAATATTACATCAATATAATGAATTGGACTGCAAACAGGAACTGTGTTTAAAATAAATAAAAATAGCAAACGATATAGGGAAAACTGTCAAAGAAGAATGAACAGTTCCATTTGTCATTTACTTTAACTTCCACCAACTGCTACAAGCTAATTTATGTTCCCCTTGTCTCCTAGAGGGCAGGTTAAAATATTATCCAAAATAAAAATATGGCTTTTAACTTCATTGACCTGATTCTGATTTCAACCCATTTTTGCTTTTAAATTGTGGCAGGCTTATTTCCTATCATGCTGATAGGAATCTTTAAACTAAAAGTGAAATTTTTAAATGGGACACTAAGCACAAGTCTAATGAGAAATAATATAAATTGCCAAAAGATTAGATTTTTATTTTCTTTGGAACCATGCCTTGCTCCCTGCTGATGCAAGATGTTTGTGCAGTACTTTGCGTATCTCAAGTGAACAAAAGCAGTAGCTGATTATTTAAGATAAGGAGTGCTGCACACCACACATCTGAGATTAGAAATTGGCCCAGACTGTTCAGTCCTACAATCAGGAGCCAACACAGCATAGTGAAATTATTGTAAAACCACAACAAATCTTTCATCCCAATGTGGTCAAAACTAATTTGTTCACAGGGGTGAAGAAAGCTTTTCTCTGTGAGATAGGATTAAAAACAACCAGATTATACATGGATGAATAGATAGAAACATGGATGGATGCTCAGATTCAACTGACTGCTTTATTGGCTGTACCAATTACTGAACAGTGACTAGTAAGGTTCTTTATAGCTTATTTAAAGGAGGATTATTGGAATCAGAAAATGGATAATTAACACAGTGCCAGATCTAATTAGATGAAAATATGTATTATACAAATATGAAAACAGTTCTGTATTCTTAGTGTCGGTCTGATTTTCAGAAGGGCTGAGCACCCATAGCTCCCAATGAAGTCATGGGAAGCTCAGGTGTTCAGCACTGCTGAAAATCAGGGCAATATTGTGCAAGTTTTTATAGGAAAGCCTGCATTAAGTCTGAGTAAAGGTGACTAAAAGTAATTTAATATCAATGCCTCCAATGGAATTTGTGCATTAGGATCTTTAGCAGGGGATCAAGTCATTCCTTAAGCATCAGTTTATTGTCATCATACGACATGATGATTATAGAGGCAAAAAGCATAATACAAAATCCCCATCCATTACAGGCATTAGTGGGTGAGATCATAGTAAGGTCTATACAAAACCACATGCTAAAACATGTAATCACTGCCAAGTGTACACAGCAATTCTTCTTTCTTCCTCTGAGCCTTTTCCATCCTGAACACTGAATGGCATTACTGTAGTAGCAGACAAAGGCGGGAAAATAGGTTTGGTTTCTTCTGACATAACTCTGCTAGGCTAAGATGTAAACTAGACATAGTTTTTAATTGGATCATAGGGCATAAGATTTTCAAAAGCATTCATTGGTCTAACTCCTCCTACAGAAGTCAGTGGTAAAGCTTCCTGTAACGAGGCCTTCGCTTGCCCTTGCACAAATCATTCAGAGATCTCTTTTAACTGCAATCACCAGTGCTTTTTTTATTAACAGTGTCAGCTCCCACCACCTTCTATTTACAGACAGTTATAAACCAGCAAACTGGGGGACAGCTAGCTTCTCCAGCCAGCATGGATGCACAACCTGTGACTCCTCCCTTTCCTTGCTTCCCCCCCCACCTTCTACCTTCCTGCCTGCCTGCCTGCCAGCCTTATATAGTCCCCTGGCTAATAAGGCCCGGAAGTACTTCTCTTCCACCAATTAGGCGTGGCATACTCAGCCAGCCCCTATTAATACTTCTTAATTGGAGCTGGGCTAACTGGGGTCTGGCTCAGGGCCTCCTGGCCAGCACTCTGTTATATTTCCATTTACTTCAGTGGGAGCAGAGTTCAGTTGAATGGTAACCACTTTTGAAACTCCCATTTGATCTGTAAGGGGCATATTCTTTCAGTCAGAGCCTGAGGGCCGGTCTTCACGTAGAATGAGGCGGCTTCATTACTGTAGAGCTTCAGTGAAGATGCTACTACACCGGCAAGAGACCTTTTCTGATCAGCACAGTTAACCCACCTGTGCGAGAAGCAGTAGCTATGATGAGGGAAGAAGCCCTCCCATCAACATAGCGCTGTCCACACTAAGGGTTAGGTTGGTATAACTGCGCCGCTCAAGGGTATGGATTTTTCACACCCCTGGGCAACGTAGTTATATCAATGTACGTTTATAGCAGGGGTAGGCAACCTATGGCACGCATGCCAAAGGCAGCACATGAGCTGATTTTCAGTGGCACTCACACTGCCCGGGTCCTGGCCACCGGTTCGGGGGACTCTGCATTTTAATTTCATTTTAAATGAAGCTTCTTAAACATTTTAAAAACCTTATTTACTTTACATACAACAATAGTTTAGTAACATATTATAGACTTATAGAAAGAGACCTTCTAAAAATGTTAAAATGTATTACTGGCACGCGAAACCTTAAATCAGAGTGAATAAATGAAGACTCGGCACACCACTTCTGAAAGGTAGCCAACCCCTGGTTTATAGTGTAGACCTGGCCTGAGTCTGTGAGTTGCCAAGCACCTTCAACCCCCCCTGAACTTAGTTGTGTAATGCACCTAGCAAGATCAGGGCCTCAATTTTCTAAAAATTAAAAATATAACATTCCTAACATTAATTTTTCACCATTCAGAAAAAATACCCAGTCCAAGATTGATAATCTCAATACCATCCCATAATTATCTCTTGTTTCCAGTGTTGTTGTAGCTGTGTTGGTCCCAAGATACACTGGTCCACAATTTTTGAGAAGTCGTCTGCTTCAGAGATAAAATGTGCTATTTATTATGTATTTTGATGTGCTGAATTCAAATATGACAATTAAAACAACTGATTGGCTACTGTTTCTAAGATATTTAAGTTTTTAAATTTTATGTCTATGTATATTGTGTAGATAGTAGAATTTTAATCATAAATTGTAAACCTAGGTCTTTTCATGTGTTTATGGTTGCTTTACATGATAATATTTCACCTGTCCTGTTTATGTAACACTTTAAAATCAGCAAAAGGGTTATATAAATAAAATTTATTATGAAACAAACAGCAAAAAGCTATTATGTACATAGTTTAGTCCTATTCAGTGTCTCCTCGGCGCTTCTTGGCTTGTCTCTTGTATTCATTAAATGGAGCATCTCTTGTCACTGTCCAGCAATAGTCTGCAACCATTGATGGGCTCCATTGGCCCTGATAACGTTTCTCCATTGTTGCAATGTCCTGGTGAAATTGCTCGCCGTGCTCGTCGCTCACTGCTCCGCAGTTCGGTGGGAAAAAAATCTAGATGAGAGTGCAAAAAATGTATCTTTAGTGACATGTTGCAACCAAGGCTTTTGTATGCCTTGAGGAGGTTTTCCACCAACAACCTGTAGTTGTCTGCCTTGTTGTTTCCGAGAAAATTTATTGCCACTAACTGGAAGGCTTTCCATGCCGTCTTTTCCTTGCCACGCAGTGCATGGTCAAATGCATCATCTCGAAGAAGTTCCCGAATCTGAGGACCAACAAAGACACCTTCCTTTATTTTAGTTTCACTTAACCTTGGAAATTTTCCACGGAGGTACCTGAAAGCTCCTTGTGTTTTGTCAATGGCCTTGACAAAGTTCTTCATCAGACCCAGCTTGATATGTAATGGTGGTAACAAAATCTTCCTTGATTCAACAAGTGGTGGATGCTGAACACTTTTCCTCCCAGGCTCCAATGACTGTCGGAGTGGCCAATCTTTCTTGATGTAGTGGGAATCTCTTGCACGACTATCCCATTCATAGAGAAAACAGCAGTACTTTGTGTATCCAGTCTGCAGACCAAGCAAGAGAGCAACAACCTTCAAATCGCCACAAAGCTGCCACTGATGTTGGTCATAGTTTATGCACCTCAAAAGTTGTTTCATGTTGTCATAGGTTTCCTTCATATGGACCGCATGACCAACTGGAATTGATGGCAAAACATTGCCATTATGCAGTAAAACAGCTTTAAGACTCGTCTTCGATGAATCAATGAACAGTCTCCACTCATCTGGATTGTGAACGATGTTGAGAGCTGCCATCACACCATCGACATTGTTGCAGGCTACAAGATCACCTTCCATGAAGAAAAATGGGACAAGATCCTTTTGACGGTCACGGAACATGGAAACCCTAACATCACCTGCCAGGAGATTCCACTGCTGTAGTCTGGAGCCCAACAGCTCTGCCTTACTCTTGGGTAGTTCCAAATCCCTGACAAGGTCATTCAGTTCACCTTGTGTTATGAGGTGTGGTTCAGAGGAGGAGGATGGGAGAAAATGTGGCTCCTGTGACATTGATGGTTCAGGACCAGAAGTTTCATCCTCTTCTCATCTGACTCAAGTGAGAATGATTCTGGTGCATCAGGAACCGGCAGTCCTTCTCCGTGGGGTACTGGGCGTATAGCTGATGGAATGTTTGGATAATGCACAGTCCACTTTTTCTTCTTTGACACACCTTTCCCAACTGGAGGCACCATGCAGAAGTAACAATTGCTGGTATGATCTGTTGGCTCTCTCCAAATCATTGGCACTGCAAAATGCAGAGATTTCCTTTTCCTGTTCAACCACTGGCGAAGATTTGTTGCACAAGTGTTGCAGCATATGTGTGGGGCCCACCTCTTGTCCTGATTTCCAATTTTGCAGCCAAAATAAAGGTGATAGGCTTTCTTAACCAGAGTGGTTATACTGTGCTTTTGTGATGCAAAAATCACTTCACCACAAACACAGCAGAAGTTATCTGCACTGTTCACACAAGTACGAGGCATCTCTGCTCACTTTGGCTAAACAGCAATGTGTCCCTTTGCAAAATCAAACACTGACAAATAAGAGAGCACGACACTGTATGATTTCTAGAGCTGATATAAGGCAATTTGTTCAGCAGAGTGATGTAAGCTTCGTTATGATTGCATCATCCATGACTTCTAGGAATAACATGATGCAATTCATATCCTGTATGACGCAATACCAGCTTCAGATTGCATCATTCATTGTTTTGCCTAAAAAGCAAGTATTGTCCAAACCCAGTCATAGATTTATTCATAGATCCAGTCAAAGATGTATTTTATTCATTTCTGGTTTAGATTGAGATCCCTTCCCTTTATAACTCACTTATCCTTCGCCATTCCCAAGTCAAGGGTCGTATATACTGACCCAATAGCATATCTTAAAAACTAGAGCCAATCAACAATTTTAAGCATCATTTTCGTTCTCAGTGACCCAGAATTAGTAAAGTTTGACTACATTTATTTCAGAAGCATTTTGGCTGTAGAGCTTATAACAATAATTCAATAAAAATGTGATTTACTCTTAATTTAAAAGCAGTGAGAAAAGATCAATTCATTTTAAATAACAGGGTTCTACGTTTAGCATTTAAAATGGTGTTAAATATAAAAAATGTGTTTTTAATTTATAAGCGGGGGGATCTCACTCAGAGGCTTGCTGTCTGGAAGGGGTTGCCAATACAAAAAGTTTGAGACCCACTGTGCTAAACAATCTGTACCACATTGTATTTAGCTATGAAAGTACCTTTCCCTGGCCCGAAGAAGAGCTCTGTGTAGGTCAAAAGCTTGTCTCTCTCACTAACAGAAGTTGGTCCAATAAAAGATATTACCTCACGCACCTTGCCTCTCATAAGTATCCATGTCCATTATGCAATGAATGGGCCAAATGCTGCAAACATGTATTCATGCGAGTAATTTTCCTCTCCTGAGTTCAATAAACTGATTACATGAGTAAAACTACTAACTTGCACATTCGCTGGATCTGACACTAAATTATCATTTAGTCACCATCATGTAAGGATGTTCATACCATTCAAAATATGCAAGTTGCAGTAGAAACTGGGACATTTGTCATCTATTGTCTAGGAGAAAAATTGTAAGAACTCTCATAATATATATTGATGAACATCAGTCATACAGCTTCTTATTTCCTACATCTGTTCAAGCCCATTGTTTAAAGCAGGTCTGTCTGAACTGGATTGTTCCTAATGTCAAGCAACAAAGAGAACATTTGCTATTATTCTGTTTTATGGCGCATTTCCCGATTTGTTCTAGAAAAATGTTATCGATCAACTCCCCCTTTTCCTTCTCAGGAAATCACAAAAACTAAATTAACATTAAAACTAATTGAAAATGTGGGGGGAGGGGGGTTTTGCAAAAGTTTTCACAGATATATCCTATTTTTCATCAAAAAATGTGGAAATTTAAAAAAAAATTAATACACTCTAACAATGATTAGTCCTTCATTAGTATTCAGAGTAGTGACTACACAGGGAAAATTGATAAGATCACGAGGAAACATAAGTGTATGAAAATAATCTCTATGAAAGAGATTTTACAAATATGGAAAGACTTTTCAGCGATGTTTCCATCACTTGATGCACTCCACTGTTAAATCTGAAAGAATTTAGGCATCCAAATGTAATAGAACAGGAAGTCTTTTCTTAGCATCCAGAGTGCAGCTAATAATTACTTTAATTATTGCCAAACGGTCACTCAACATTTAAGCTTTTATAGACGTTCTGTAACAGCTTCAAACACTTCAGAAATGGACAGAGTCAATGAAGGATGAAGCAAGAAAAGGGGATGTCTCAGAGGAGTGGTTCCTTCATGCAGTTTATACTGAGCGCATCCGCTGGAAAAAAACAGCTAAGCAAAGAAGCAATGAACTGTTTATAGGTAACAGTCACTAGGTTTTTGGCAAAGGGTCTAGGAAGTACTTACTTGACATTATATTACTGTGAAAAATATGGCTTTATGGTCCAGTGTGCGTGTGTGTGTGTGTGTGTGTGTGTACACACACACACACATTTTGTGTGTATTTATATATATATATATATAATCTCACAGGTAATATATCTATATCTATCTAGCTATCTATATATCAGTACGTATATATGTAGTGCCCCCTCTCCACCCAGTTACCTTTTTAATGCCAATTTGCTTACAGGTTTTGATGGACAGGTTTGAGTTTTTCTGGATCCCGCCACCCACTTAGCAGGTTGTATTTTTATTTTTTTCTATGAATTCATTTGGTCGTGCCTCCACCCCTCTCACTCCTTCCTGGCACGGTCACCAGGACAGCTTGGGAGGAAAACTCCAACCACAGGATAATTCCCACTTACTTGCCAGATAGTTGGAGACTTCCAAGAAATAACACAAACACATACAATATATTTAACACAATAATTATATTAAACAGGAGACAAATATAACATAACAGGGCAAAACACTATTTTTAGGGTTACCGGTGCCCACGCTGATAATACTTGTGACTTTTCCCAGTCACGTGACTCGATGTAGCAAATGTAAGATTAGTGTCCCGTTGGTACGCAGGGCCGGCTCCAGGCACCAACTTCTCAAGCAGGTGCTTGGGGCGGCCGCTCCGGAGAGGGGCGGCACGTCCAGGTATTTGGCGGCAATTCGGCGGATGGTCCCTCACTCCGCCTGGGAGTGAAGGACCTCCCGCCGAATTGCCGCTGCAGATCGCGATCGCGGCTTTTTTTAGATTGCGATCGCGGCTTTTTTTTCGTTCTGTTTTGGCTGCTTGGGGCGGCCAAAACCCTGGAGCCGGCCCTGTTGGTATGCATACTTTGTTGGAGCCCTTAATGACCTATGATCACAAAATTCTTCTCTGCAGTGGTTTAGCAGTGTGGCTGACTGGGTTCAGTACAGCCCAAAGGACTCACAAGTGGGAGAAGGTGATAAATCCCTTCACAGGTTTAATATGCAGCAGGTTATAAAATCCCCAAGCTGTTATTCTCTGGCATGAGGACACAGTTCAGGGAGTAGGGGGTCCCCAAAACAAATTCCCTGACTGACTAACTAAAAGATGGTGCACTCACAAACTCCATGAATGATCCTCAGGTTCAGAGATGACTCTGGACTCCTCGGTCACTGCAGAGGGGCTGATGTCTGCTGGCAGGAATCCTCTTCAGGCTGCTTCTGGTCCCAGGATTTCCCCTCACCACAAAGGGATGCAGGACTCAAGGTGCAGATTACACAGCTGTACAAAAATCCAAACTGTAGTCTCCTAGCCCAGCGTCCAGACACACACACAGTAGGCAGCAGCCCTGGACTAGCAGCCAGAGCAGAGCTGACCATGTGGTGACTGGTCTCCCCTAGGGAGCTGGAGGGCTAACTCAGCCTGGCTGGGGAAGTTTCCCAGCAAAACTCTACAAACTGGGAATCATCAGTGGAGAAGGAAAAGCCCAGCTGAGGGATCTTGCTTTTAGGTCTCTAGAGGCCAGTTCTCAAGGGGAACCCTGCATGCAGGCCTAGGACTCACCAGCTCCCCACACAGCCACTCCTGCGCTTGCCCTGGCTGGCTCCAGACTGACTCAAAAAATGGCTTTTCCCCTTTCCTGAACTCCCTGGGAAGGGCATCTCACTCCCTGTTGGTTGCTGCCTTGGCTTCCACTCCCTAGCAGGGTCAGTGTGCCTCTCCCTGAACTGCCAGCAGACAGAGCCCCAGGAATCTAGATAATTTCCTTGGGGGTTACATATAGAGATGCTTTCTTGAGCCTCGTTGTCACTTTCTAATAGTGACCTTAATTAAAATGTTCTCTGTGAGAAAAATACAGAGCTAAACAAAAGAAGCATTTTCTACTGCTATTGATGCTGCTTCTGTTATTCAGAAAGCAATCATCAACTCTTAACTGAAATATCTGGAGCAGGAGGAGAACACGGTTGACTGTAATTTGCTTTTATGGTTTATTCAGTAATTGACAGAACAGAATATAAACTTTCCAATTTGTAGATAGTTTTATGGCCTGGTCTATGCTATAGCTGTTTTATACTGGTATAAGTGGCTAGTCCCTCCTCCCCACTCCACCCTATGTGGACAAATCCCTGGGTGACATACACCTGCTACTCCACTCCCTATCCTGGCCATTCGTGAAGTGGGAATGGGCAGGGGAAGGTGGAGATGGCAGGGATGTCTTTATGCCCTGATGATCCCTGGCTACTGGAACACCCCCTTGAAGGCAGCTGGGCGTAAGCTTGAGCTACACTGTTGAGGCTGCTCTAACTTGTGATCAGGGGCGGCTCTAGCTTTTTTGCCGCCCCAAACATGGCAGGCAGGCTGCCTTCGGCTGCATGCCCGTGGGAGGTCTGCCGGTCCCACGGCTTCGTTGTACCCGCTGCCCAATTGCCGCCGAATCCGTGGGACCGGCGGACCTCCCGCAGGCATGCCGCTGAAGGCAGCCTGACTGCCACCCCCTCAGGGACTGGCAAGGCGCTCCTCGCAGTGTGCTGCCCCAGGCACGCGCTTGGAGCGTTGGTGCCTGGAACCGCTGCTGCTTTTGATGCCAGAGACCACGTGGTCACTAGCAGCTCAAGGATCAGGTTACTAAAACTCACTTTTGTCTTATTTGCTCTCCCACTTCCTGAGGTGGGAGAGCAAATACTTGAATACAACCAGGATTGGGGCCCTCCATCTCCACAAAGAATTACAAAAAAAGTAATTACTAATACAATGGGCAAACATCTCATCTATCCAACAGGTGCATATGATCAATAATAAGGTTAACTAAGCTGTCCTCTAAGAAACAAGTATCACATCATGCCAGGCTTTAACAGCTAAAAGAAAAAAAAGTCTAGATTTTATGGTACAGGAAACCATACCATTACATAACTAGATCTGTTTGTACCATCCAATTTTGCTTAATTATTTATAGAAAAAAAAATCCCATTTCAGCAGCTCCAGTTCCTCAATTACTCATATCACACACACAAAATTAAGAAGCCAAAAAGGTCTCAGTTTTCTTCCTAACCAATTCTACTTTCAGTTAACGCTATCATTCTGCTTGTATTTTTTCAAGTATATATTATAGAGTTGATTTCTTAAGTAATAATATTTTACAAAGTCAAAAACACAGAAACAGTCAAATCAATCATTTGAGATAATTGCTCAATGCCTAGGGAACACATGAATACATACTTTATTCTACTTAATTTAGACTTCATTCCATAAAATCTTATCCATAGTCTTTGGGGCATTGTAGTGATTGCAGCATTTAGCTGATGTGATTACAGTATGGTTCCTGGGTATCAGCTTCTTTCACATATCTAGTATGAAATATGCTAATATGCTGGAGAATTGGAAAAAGTAGACACCGAAGAAAAATTATTAAAAGATTTTTAAATTCAGATGCAGTTACTAATAGTTTCCTGTAAATCCCAGGCAGGCAATGAGAAACACACACTGAGGCTATGTCTACACTATCACTTATGTTGGTATACCTTATGTCGCTTCGGGTGTGAATAAGTCACCTCCCCTGAGTGACATAAATTACACCAATCTAAGTGCCAGTGTGGACAGAACTATGTCAATGGGAGAGTTTCTCTTGCCGACATAGTTACCATTGCTCGTTGCGGGTGGATTAAGTAAGTTGACAGGAAAGCTCTCTAGTGTAGCCATAGTCTCACTCCTCCATTCCACCCCCTCCACCTAAAAACCACACACTCAGGACT
Source organism: Trachemys scripta elegans (assembly GCF_013100865.1). NCBI lineage: Eukaryota > Metazoa > Chordata > Testudines > Emydidae > Trachemys > Trachemys scripta. The sequence goes on from NC_048300.1 coordinate 99,619,865, forward strand.
GTGTCTCTTACCACAAATGCCTCTGTGATAACTTCATCCATGAAGTCTTTTTCTCCACCTCATAACCGAGTTCTGATAAAAGATGACCTCAGCTTGATAGAATGGGTTTGTCACTGCACCATTAATTAGAACAGTGAGAAGCCAGAGCATGTATCTGAACAAAACAAGCTCTGTTTAAGATGGGGAATTGCAGTATCCTGACACCCATCTTGAACTGTATTCATAATGGAAAAAGGCTGAAACTTGGAAAAAACTATGATCATATTGCACCCTTTAAATAATCAGGCCATTTGTATTAAGCTCTTTCCACATTTCTATTTTTCTTGCTGGATAAGGGCCCAATCGTGCACATATTTACCACTGGGTGCAGCACTTACTTCCATGAGTTGGCCCTCTGAAGACAATGGGATTACACCTGAATGCCCAGAATAAGTACTTTCAGAACTGAAACCTAAATTTTGATGGGACCTAAAAAAAATCATGCAAAATGATACACAAACATATGAAGTAAATTTTTAACTGTACAGCAGTGTTTTAGGAATATGCTCATTAGTAAACAAAATAAACGTACCCATGAAATAGTAAACATTTTAAATTTTAACTATAAAATATTATTCTAGTAGCTTCAGAATCTTAAACAAACAACTGAGTTACAACTGTGAGGGGTTCTATTGCCTCAAATGACTTTTTTTTTTTAAAGAAAAAAAATTATGCCCTACAGTTTCAAGTGCCATGAACAACAATCCAACACAAAACTGAGAAGCTACTGGAGCTATGTAGAACTTACAAAACAGAAAACTTATGGAACAGAAAGTGATGACAGGAAAACCATAGAGGGGGAAACCTTGAGAATAATTAGCAACAAGTAAAAAAAATTGTTTCCTAATAACAAAGCAATTATGAATGTACCTCTCAAACTGTGAAAGTCCAAATATGAAAGATGGTGGGACAAAATCCAAAATGAAAGACAGGGAAAAATACTACAAGAAAAGGCAAATTCTGTTTGATTAACTCCTTTGCTAGAAATGACCTTGTCTGTTACTAAAGCTGTCACAAATTCATAATTGGTATTTTTTTTGAGAGAGAGAGAGAGAGAGTAGTTTGATTAGTTGGATGCTCAATTTCTGTCCTTAAGTTTTATCAGACACTGACTACAAATTGTGGTGCATAGTTTGTGCCAACAGCAGGTGCAAGTATTCTCATGTGCCCTATGATATAAAACAGTGGACCCCAACGTGGTGCCTGTGTGTACCATGGCGCCCACCAGGGCATTTATGTGTGCCCACCTAGTGCCCAGCAGGGGAGAGAAGCCACGGCCCCGTGCCTGCTGGGGACAGAGTACTCCGGGGTTGCAGGCTGCGGGCACCGGTGTTCTCTGTCCTCACAGCTTCTCTCCAGCTTCTCTCTGTGCTGCCCAGAATTGCCGCCAAAAAACAAACAAACAAAAAAAAAAACCACACCCCGACTCTGCAGAATGGACAGAATGCTGCCCTGTAGCATGTGCTGCCCCAGGCACGTGCTTGCTCCACCGGTGCCTGGAGCCGACCCTGTATGTGAGTAATTGTTGGCGCCCGCCACACTCTTCTGAAAACATGAATGTGCTACTGGCCACAAAAAGGTTGGAGACCACGGATCTAAAAGAACAAATGGAGACTCCCACTCTGTAATGGCATGATGCAGGGTGTGGCTCAGCAAGGGACACCAGTCTTGACTGAGGTCTGTGAAGAGCCTAGCTTGCTTAGCAGCACTTGAGTGGTAACATACTTCTAGTAGTAGCACCATAAGTACTGGAACATCATTCTGTCTTCTCCACACACAAAAAGTGCTGGAAAGGCATTTTGTAGAGTTCCAGTATGACTTGAACCCTATTGCTTAAATATTATTGTGGGCATGATCTGATTTTGACCTACTATCATTATACATTTTACTGGGTTGTCATTGCTAGATACCATTTTTTGTTCCCTTAGGAGACTTGGAGTCTAATGGCAAGAACCTACCAGGTCTGAATGCTTAAGTTGGGGGGTAGCCACTAGCCACTTCCCCCTCCCCCATCCCATTGATGCTTCTTTTGTAGCTAATCTTGGGGCAATGGGGTGGTTCACAAGTAGCAGTGATGGGAGGTTGGGGCTATTGTTCACCACGTCATGTTAAAGGCATATTGTATTCCCTTGTAATTTATTTTTGTGCTGCATAGATATTTCTAGTTAACTGTGTGGAAAAATTTTACAGCCCGTGCTTAACCAACTTTATTTTTTCTTTCAGATGTGAGGAATGGAGGAAATACTGATGGTGCGGCAGCCAGAGGAATAGCAAGTATGACTTTTTATTTATTCAGGTGTATTTATACAAAATCTTAAAATCTGAATGAGTAATTTGATGTATTTTCTATTTTTTCAGCAGTACTAAAATCTTTCACTCTGCTTGTTTCATTTTTTTGTAAAATAAAAGCCTTTATTTTTAGCAAAGTCCATGTAGTTTGTATAAAGGCAAATCTGTGCTATCTCAGCTATCTCAATGTGGTAGCTGTGATTAAATGCTGACATTATAAATCCAGCATTTACCCACAGTTACCAGACAGTGATCTATGGCCTGGTCCACACTAACCCCCCACTTCGGACTAAGGTACGCAAATTCAGCTACGTTAATAACATAGCTGAATTCGAAGTACCTTAGTCCGAATTTACCGCGGATCCAGACGCGGCAGACGGGCTCCCCCGTCGATGCCGCGTACTCCTCTCGCTGAGCTGGAGTACCGGTGTCGACGGCAAGCACTTCCGGGATCGATCCGGGATCGATTTATCGCGTCTAGACAAGACGCCATAAATCGATCCCAGAAGATCGATCGCTTACATCCAGGAAGTAAGTATAGACGTACCCTATGAGGCCCTGAGCCAATGAACATGCACATATTTATCTTTAATCACCTGAGCAATCCCATTATGTAACCAGATTCAACATCCTATGGAACCACTCATGTGAATAATGTAAGGCATGTGAGTAAGTGCCTGCAAGATTGGGGCCTGGCATTTATTGACAAATATTGACTCTTTAGTGGTACCAAAGTTAATAAAATGGCGGCAGGCACGTGAAATCAGCTATTTTAATTATCCATCCATTACTCATTTTATTTTAAGATATTTGTATGAATATGAATTTGGCAAACTTGCTAGATTTATGTACATATCAGTTCTTACTTGAGGGATTGTCCTATTCTCAACTAAAATTTCTGCTTTATGGTCCAATATTTCTGATGTCAATAATTCATAGTAAAAGGAAAGTAGAATTCTAAAAGATTGATGAATAAAAGATACTGAAATGAAAGCCATTCATCTTGCTAAGGGAACAGATGAGGACTATAGCAACTTGTGAACCTCTTTACAACATAACTTTTATGAGAGGCAATGTGACCTATTGGACTGGACTGTGAGTCAGGAGACTTGAGCTCTATTCTTGTGTCTGCTACAGGGAGCAAACACAAATCATATGTAATTTACAGTTTCCACAAACCATATTTGATGGGATAAGCAGAAAATCTTTATTCAAGGTATACTGTTCAACAGGTGTTTTAAAAATATTACTACCCTTCCTGACTGATGCTTTCATCCCTTAGTTTATTTATATAAAGTCTATTTTTGTAACTACTGTGGAACAAAAAAAATTAGCAGAAAGCATAGACCAGGTGTTGCCAATTCCTCTTCAGCTCAGAATTTTCCGTGGTGTTTGGGTGCATTCTACTTTTTGGCTACAGTTCCACATCGGGGGGGGGGGGAGGGGGAATCCAGCAAGCTTTTAAGGTAATATTTTCATGTTTAATAGAATAAGTTCAAAACACTTAAAGGGAGATAACAATCAGTTCAATCAAAAATGTATTGTTAAAAAATAAAATAAACAAAGATAATAAGAGGCTGCTTCCTGCACAAATCATCCCAGCTGAGACTTATTTTCACATGAATTAGCTGGTCAAGGCAGGGGTGTATAAAAGAGGCAACTCATAGATTTCAACAAAAGATGTAAATCCATAAATGGTCTCAATGCATACCCGATCAGAGCATAAATCTGGACATTAAACAAATATAGCATAAAGTGCTTATTCTGATATTGCTTTGGACTACATTAAAATGTGAAAGGAAATTAACATGGAAAGGGTATAAATGAAAGTGTTACAGGACTACTAGAGAGAATCTCGGTATTATGCTACCTAACCTCTCAACTTCCATGTACACATGCACATATATTATATTGGGTAGACGCTGAGTGTAAGTGAAAGTGACATTTCTGACTCATACACACAATGAGTACTTAGAAAGCTAGGAAACCTAAAGAAGTTTCAGTTAAAAGGTATCTTTCAAGAGAGAGTTGAGAAATTAGATATCCTTCCTCTAGCCAGCGGGAAAGCAGATACCTTTTAATTGAAACTTCTTTAGGTTTCCTAACTTTCTAAGTACTCATTGTGTGTATGAGTCAGAAACGTCACTTCCACTTACACACAGCATCCACCCAATACATACACACTTATCCCCACCCCAGTGACGCCAGGAGAGAATTTTCCCAAAGTATTAGTAATTAAGTTATCAAATCATTCCCTGCCTCTCAGCTGTATATGTAGAATTACACTGACTGTTTTGGATAGTATCTTGGCACTTCAATCCTTACTGCACACATGGTGGGAGGGAGAAAGATAAGCAACTCTGCTTTTAGTTATTTCAGCACTCACTCGGAGATAAGATCTTTGGCCCTTGTTTAGGGTAGGCTGGTTCAGAACAGTTGCAAATACACTGTTCCTGAGTTGTGTAGGCAAGAAAGGCATGTTAAAGATAAAGCTGAATCAATTTTAACAGTAGGTGCACAATACTAGCTTTCCCTGCTAATACACACTATCCTTATCTTAGGGTACGTCTATACTTACCTTCGGGTCCGGCAGTAAACAATTGATCTTCTGGGATCGATCCCGGAAGTGCTCGCCGTCGATGCCGGTACTCCTGCTCCGCGAGAGGAGTACGTGGAGTCGACGGGGGAGCCTGCCTGCCGCGTGTGGACCTGCGGTAAGTTCGAACTAAGATAGTTCGACTTCAGCTACATGAATAACGTAGCTGAAGTTGCGTATCTTAGTTTGAAGTGGGGGGTTAGTGTGGACCAGCCCTTAGCATGCTTTCTGCCTTGTTCCCTCTCCTCCAAACTTGCTCTCACCAGGCTTCTGTTCATGAGGGGAGGGAGGGAGACATTCAACTCCAGACCTGCTTCACCCTAATCCCACCTTTAGCTGCAATCACCACCTTCCATAGACACCCCCAGACTTGGCTCCTTTATTCCTTACATGGGGATAGGGTCACGTCCCAAACTAGTAGCTGTCTCTTTTACATGTGGATAACCCTTCCAATCCCCTGACCTGGCTCCCAGTTTGTGTATATCCAGACCCCTCACTGATTTCTATTCAAGTTATGGGGAAGCGAAGACCTTCCGGACACCCTCTCTTCTCTAACCCTTTTCCTTGAAGAATACAAACAAACAAAAGGGAAATCATGCCTCACCAATCGACTAGAATTCTTTGAGGGGGTCAACAAACGTGGACCAAGGGGATCCAGTGGATATAGTGTACTTAGATTTTCAGAAAGCCTTTGGCAAGATCCCTCACCAAAGGCTCTTACGCAAAGTAAGCTGCCACGGGATAAGAGAGAGGGTGCTCTCATGGATTGGTAACTGGTTAAAAGATAGGAAACAAAGGATAGGTATGAAGAGTCAGTTTTCAGAATGCAGAGAGGTAAATAGTGGTGTCCCCCAGGGGTCTGTCCTGGGACTAGACCTATTCAATATAAGCATAAATGATCTGGAAAAAGGGGTAAACAGTGAGGTGGCAACATTTGCAGATGTTACAAAATTACTAAAGATAGTTAAGACCCAGGCAGACTGCAAAGAGCTACAAAAGGGTCTCTCAAAACTGGGTGACTGGGCAACAAAATGGCAGATGAAATTCAGTGTTGATAAATGCAAAGTAATGCACATTGGAAAGCATAATCCCAACTATACATATAAAATGATGGGGTCTATATTAGCTGTTACCACGCAAGAAAGAGATCTTGGAGTCATTGTGGATAGTTCTCTGAAAACATCCACTCAATGTGCAGCAGCAGTCAAAAAAGCAAACAGAATGCTGGGAATAATTAAGAAAGGGACAGAAAATATCATGTTGCCTCTATATAAATCTCTGGTATGCCCACATCTTGAATACTGTGTGCAGATGTGGTTGACCCATCTCAAAAAAGATATATTGGAATTGGAAAAGGTTCAGAAAAGGGCAACAAAAATGATTAGGGGTATGGAACGGCTTCCATATGAGAAGAGAGTAATAAAACTGGGACTTTTCAGTTTGGAAAAGAGATGGGTAAGGGGAGATATGATTGAGGTCTATACAATCATGACTGGTGTAGAGAAAGTAGATAAGGAAGTGTTGTTTACTACTTCTGATAACACAAGAACTAGGGGTCACCAAATGAAATTAATAGGCAGCAGGTTTAAAACAAATAAAAGGAAGTATTTCTTCACACAATGCACAGTCAGCCTGTGGAACTCCTTGCCAGAGGATGTTGTGAAGGCCAAGACCATAACAGGGTTCAAAAAGAACCAGATACATTCATGGAGGATAGGTCCATCAATGGCTCTTAGTCAGGATGGGCAGGAATGGTGTCTCTAGCCTCTGTTTGCCAGAAGCTGGGAATGAGCGACAGGGGATGGATCACTTGATGATTACCTGTTCTGTTCATTCCCTCTGAGGCACCTGGAATTGGCCACTGTTGGAAGACAGGATACTGGGCTAGATGATCTGACCCAGTAGGGCCATTCTTATGTTCTTATGTTCAAATAATAAATATTTTTAAATAGCCAGTGGAAAGACTAACATGGTTCCCTACACTCCAATGACCACCACTACCTGTGATATCACATGACACACAGTTACTCTTCTCCCTACATCTAGTTCTATGGGCCTAACTGAAAACCCATTGAAGTCAACTGAAAGACTGAAGTCAATGGAAAGATGGCTACTGACATTAAAGGGCTTCAGATCAGACTCTACCACAGGTTGGGTGATATCAGCTGCAACACAGTGGTTCCATAATAGGACTAGGAGGGGATATATGGAACTACTGTAACTATAGTTTCCTTCAATGTATGTTTATTTTTAAAATATCTTTTCCACATCCTGTATAACATTAAAATTGATTAAGCTGTAGTTAAGGTTGTAGATTTATAGCATTTACTTAAAGGGATAAAAATTCTTAAGAGAATGTTGCAAGTCCCTCAAAAGGCACAAACATTAGAAAAACTGGAAATTCAATGAAGAGATTATACTTAAAAAAATAAATTGGAAAGCAAATATGCAGTTCTAAACACACATTTAAGGTCACCTAAATGACCTTGGTTCTGCTCCTGTATTACAATCTATAGAGCAATCAAAATCAGAAAACAATCCTATCCTAAACACCAGACATCTTCCTATGCATCCACAACTACAACTGAGAAGTGATCTAACTGAATTCTTGTTGAAAGGTTAATTATATATTTCTGAGGCGATTGAACCCCAATGTTTTTACTTCACTAGACCAAACTACTTCAGCCTTATTTAAGATGATATGAGGTTACTGTAAAAAGACAGACTTTTACATCTCTTCACTAAAAATGTCCTTATTTAAGCCAGCCATTCACTACAATTTCCCAAATGCATGTAGGGTTTCTATGGCAAAGAACATTGTCATCCTGTGAGATATAATGTATCTGGATCTCCCAATTTCCTAAATGCTGAATCAAAATTCAGATCGATTTTATGCCAACGTTCAGGGGACCAACTTACATATTGTTGACATATTGTACAAAAACAAAGCCAGGGAATCCAGAGTCTCTCAGCTACATAAATGTGATGGATTTAAGCCATCCTTATTAAAAACTCCATCATCATCATCATCACAACTCCCAGCTCTTTCATAGTGTTTTTCATCTGCAGATCTCAAAGCACTTTATAAGGGAGCTAATGATCATTAGTCTCATTTTTACAGATGTGGAAAGTAAGGCACAGAATGGGGATGTGACTTCCCCACAGCCACCCAGCAGTCTAGTGGCAGAGCCAGGAATAGGTCTTCTGAGTCCCCAGCCAGTGCCCTATAACTAGGCCACACTCCTCATAACATCACTCTCCTACGTGCAAGATGCAACAGGTGCATAGGGTAGAACAGAACAGAGTTCAGGCTATTGGGGATGATATTCCATGTGCATTTCTACACTTTAAAAGAGGTGGAAAGTGCACTTCCTTAACTTTGAATGAGGTGTTTTTTGTTTTGGTTTGTTTTTTATACTGATTTTTAAGAGCACCGTATGTTAATCAATGGTCCAGTTGCCCAAATTAAAGAAGAAATATTGAGCTCTTTGTATATCTCAAGCTGGCAGCCTTACACTGGGAAAAGAGACACTATTTCTCATCCTGTTGGTAAATACAGATCCTCAGCGGATGTAAATTGTCATAGCTCCATTAAAAGTCAATGATCTATCACAATTTACAGCAGCTGAGGATTTGTCCCATGATCTTCCAGGACCTGATCCAAAGCACATTGTATATCAAGATTGCAAGTTTTTGCAAAAGACATGCTTTAATTCAAACAGGAATTAATTCAGGAAAGTCCTCATGGCCTATGTTAGACTGAAGGTCAGACTACAAGATCAGAGGTCCCTTCTGACCTTAAAATCTATGAATCCTTGGGAGTGTTTCCACTGACTTCAATGTGCTTTTGAGCAGGTCTATATTAGGGTAATTCACTGAGCTATTGCACCTGTCTTTCAGTATGTTTGCATTTAACTAGCCAATTCATAAAAAAGGAGCTGTTCACCTTAAATAGCTGCTGACACATCACAGAAAACTCTGAACAAACATTCTGTTTAGAATCAGAGGGGTAGCCATGTTAGTCTGGATCTGTAAAAAGCAACAGAGAGTCCTGTGGCACCTTTAAGACTGTTAGTCTTAAAGGTGCCACAGGACTCTCTGTTGCTTTCTATTTAGAGACAATTCTGCTACTATTATAGGTTTTCTGATGTGTTTATTCCTCCCTTGAGTTTTCTTTCTGAAAACAGGCCTGATTCTGCATCCTTAAGCAAGCAAAGCTCTCACTGTAAAATTATTACTTTTGCATTTGTGCCCCGACAAAGGCATGACTGACTTTTTTTGCCTTGACTACCAGCCCTATAGTTAATCCATGAGAAAGGCATCTGATTATCATCATCCTTCCACATATCTAACCTCCGCTAGTCAAAGTGCAAAAAAATCAATAGCTTTCTGAGATCACGGATCACTAGTGAAGCTGGCTGAATGTCAGATTTTATTATATTTATTCTATTGCATTAACTTCAGTAGTATTTAAGTTAACATTAACATTCTGGATACCATGTGGGTCCAAAGCCAAACTGACATACATCTTTAGTAAAAAGAAAAAAAAAATGGCAAAGAATCTGTAATGCATTAAAAGGGCTGTTGTCATCTGCTTAGTACACCTCAAATAGCAAAACTTCTATTAAAAAGTACAAAGAAAAGTGGGGAAGGTTAGTATATGGCAGCTCTAGTTTATAGCCTAACAAAGAAGAAACACACACCTGTGAGTTGCAAGGACAGCATTAACAATGAAAACCCAAGGGTCTGAACACAGGTCCACTGAAATGACATCACAGGAGACGTAAATGTCTCGTTTTCATTTCAATAGAGTGTTAACAACAAATTTTGCTTGTGACCTGCTTCACTGCTGAACAGCAAACATATCTGTCTGTTGAAATTGTTTATTCCTGGCTATTCTATCTAAAGTGTCTGATAATTGATGTTCCATTAATTGAAAAATAATGTACAACAGAAAACTCCTGCCTATATACATTAACATTTGAATAGCAATAAAGGGATTAACACATAAAACACAAGTTTTCTTTTTAGCCAAAAGACACAGGAGAAACAAAACAAAACAGAAACATAAAAATTGACAAGTATCAGATCAGTGAATTCAAAACAAAATGCCCGATTAACAAGTATGCAGTGTTGTTGTAGCTGTGTTGCTCCCAGGATATGAGAGAGACAAGGTGTGTGAGGGAATATGTTTTATTGGGCCAATTTCTGATGGTGACCTGAAGAAGAGCTCTGTGTAAGCTCAAAGGCTTGTCTCTCTCACCAACAGAAGTTGGTCCCATAAACAATATTACCTCACCCACCTTGTCTCTGTGATTATCAAGTGCATTCTGGCTTCTTTGTACCACTTTACTGGCATTAAGCAACCTTAAAGTTGGTGTAGCCAGCCGCTGGCATATATGCCCCCGCAAATGAGGGTTCTTGCAATGGTACAGAGCCATCGTACTGTAGTGGCTCCGGATCCTTCCAGTAACCAGCTTAGGGAGACTGGCTGAGGCATCCTTGTGCCCCAGCATTCCACAACTGCCAAACACAGCACCCACTAAACAGTTGATGAAAATTAGATCAGTTCCCCAGTTGGTTTATTTTACACTAAGGACCAGACTGGCAGCCGGAGAGCTCAAAATCAAGGGGATTCAAATAGGACCTCTGCACACCCCAGCTGTGCTGAGCACTACTCCGCTACAGCAGACAGTCTGGCCCCAAATGTAGACTTGTGTCTATAATATTTTATCTAGGTTTAAAAAGTACATCACTTAAACTGTTGTGCAGTTGGAACTCTGAATGTGCAGCTTGGACAGTTTAACAAATACATAACCTCTGATGAAATTTCAAAGCTCCTTACTTGTTTGTTTTAAAAAAACCCAGAACATCTCTATATATTCCACCCTGATTTTCAGATTTAGTATGGTCTTTCCAATGGGAAGTTAGTAACTGGAAAAATTCCTATTTGATATGGAATTAGCATGCCACAATCTTATGCTCAAGAACTGTGCAGTAAACTGCTGAAACTCCTAAAATACTTTCTGCACCAATGGTCAGGAAAAGGCATTTGGTAAATCAAATCTCTAGGTCTTCAGTTTACAGACAATAATTTCAAGATATTACAAAATTCTGCATTCACCAGTTTCTACAGACTGACAAAGACTGAGTTTTTAATTAAATGCCCTATCCAGTATATGATTGTTCTATGTTCATATGGATTTTTGAAGCAATTTTTATATCATTCAAATTTCATGTTCACAAACTATTTTAAGATTAATCATCATTATCCTTCATTTACAGTTTTTAAGGTCAACTTATTTGCGATGTGAAGAGTCACTACATTACGCACACACATGCCCACATGCCCAAATTTGGAAAAATATTTAAGTATCACATCTTATTCTGTCAATAGAGGAAGCAGAAATGAATGAGAAAATTAGAAGAGATGCAAGAACTTACAAAGAAAAATCAGAAGAAAGGGTCAAGCAAATAACTCAAAGTCAAGGTTCACAATTAGCTGAAGAAAAATAAATGGCAGGGATGGATGAGTGAAATAATATTTCAAAAACAGGTAAATTGAACCTTGGCAATAGTGTAAAACATAAATCAAACTATCAAATTACAATGTAATCAAAATATTAAATTGTGAATGTAACAGAAATACATAATACAGCCATACATAAGACTAGCTCTTGTTCATCAAAATTGGGCCCATGATCTTTTTATTGGAAAGAGATGATAGTTTGCTCACTTACCCAAATTCTGCAGACATATCATGTAGATAGTAAATAAATACAGAAAGTGTTGCAGCTTCCGTTTCCAGTGATAGCACCACATATCACTCACAGGTGACATCCTGTGAAGCAAGAAAGCAACAGTTTAGGAAACCTTTAATCAAGCCAAAACTTGATTTTTTCAATAATAATTAAGATATTGCTATTATTACACCAGCAGTTGAAAAATAGAATCTTCCTTAGAATCTTGCTTTAAGAGAATGTTGTCTCTCGTCTTTATATGGCGGGTAAAAGACAAGGTGTTCGTATATAGACAGGCAAGCCAGAAGATGGACTGTGGTTGGGTCTGTGGGCCATGCATGATGGGTAAGTGATTTGTTTATTACAGTTGGTAGCCCATATTCAAAACACGTAGGGTGGATAATGTAAAAGGGATATGGTCTATATGTTGAGACTGTGCAGGAATATGGATGGAGTTAAGGTTCTTTTTAGAATTTGTCATGCACTGACATGTATTATAGACAATATGAAGAGTGCATTTGAATATTTATCTTTCTTCCCATAACTGTTCTTTCCTACACTTTTCAGACTTACGGTTTTTATAGCTGTAACATTCCTTGGTTTACATTTTGTACAGTAAATAGGTAAATAGGAAAGGGAAGGGTAACAGCCCTCCTGTGTACAGTACTATAAAATCCCTCCTGGCCAGAGACTCCAAAATCCTTTTACCTGTAAAGGGTTAAGAAGCTCAGGTAACCTGGCTGACACCTGACCCAAAGGACCAATAAGGGGACAAGATACTTTCAAATCTTGGTGGGGGGAAGGCTTTTGTTTGTGCTCTTTGTTTTGGGGGTTGTTCGCTCTTGGGACTGAGAGGGACCAGACATCAATCCAGGCTCTCCAAATCTTTCTGAACAAGTCTCTCTTATTTCCAACTTGTAAGAAACAGCCAGGCAAGGCGTGTTAGTTTTTATCTTTGTTTTCTCAACTTGTAAATGTATCTTTTTGCTAGAGTGTTTATCTCTGTTTGCTGTAACTTTGAACCTAAGGCTAGAGGGGATTCCTTTGGGCTCTTTAAGTTTGATTACCCTGTAAAGTTAGTTTCCATCCTGATTTTACAGAGATGATTTTTACCTTTTTCTTTAATTAAAAGCCTTCGTTTTAAGAACCTGATTGATTTTTCCTTGTTTTTAGATCCAAGGGGGTTGGATCTTGATCCACCAGGAGTTGGTGTGAGGTAGGAGGGGGGATGGTTAATTTCTCCTTGTTTTAAGATCCAAGGGGTTTGGATCTGTATTCACTAGGGAATTGGTGAAGAGTCTCTCAAGGCTACCCAGGGAAGGGAATTAGCACATTTGGGAGTGGTGGCAGCGGACCTGATCTAAGCTGGTAGTTAAGCTTAGAAGTTTTCATGCAGGCCCCCACATTTGTACCCTAAAGTTCAGAGTGGGGAAGCAGCGTTGACAGTAGACAATATTCAAAACACATAGGGTGGATGATGTAAAAGGGATATGGTTTGTATGTTGAGACTGGGCAGGAATATGGGTGGAGTTAAGGTTCTTTTTAGAATTTGCCATGCACTGACATGTATTATAGACAATATGAAGAGTGCATTTGAATATTTACCTTTCTTCCCATAACTGTTCTTTCCTACACTTTTCAGTCTTACGGTTTTTATAGCTGTAACATTCCTTGGTTTACATTTTGTACAGTAAATAGGAACCTTAACTTAAAAAGGTAATATTTTCTGTCTGTCAGTGTCCAGAGGCCCAATCCTATTCTCACTGAAATCAATTAGATTCTTGATATTTAATACAATAAATACAAAAATAGTTTGGCCAATTCTACTTGCATTCCTTTGCCTTCAAAACATATATGACAATTTTTAGGCCAAATCAAAATGTTCCTAGCTAAAATTATGGTGTGAGGAAGCTGGACAAGCAAGAAATAAGGCTTATAATGGAACTTAGCCCCAACCTTTACTATGGACATATAATCATGGATCCAAAATTAATTGTAACCTATTATATGGCTTTCTCTTTTTATGCAACAACTCAGCAACAAGCAACAGCAAAGAAGAAATAGTGAAACACAGCTCACATATTATATTGACCAACACCATTCCCATCCTATTTTGTACTGACAGCCTATAACTGGCCTTTTTCCAGTAAGAAAATGTTCAGTTATATTGAGGGGACAGAGGGAGGGAGGAAACAGGATGGACTGGCAAGAACACTGAACTAACAGTAATGAAAAAACATCATCACACACAAATGTCTGCCAGGGTAGTGAAATATTAAATAAATTGACCCAAAAGACATTTGGATGAACTTTAATGCCATTTGTCAGGCTGTGAATGCGAGGAGGTGAGTGAGAGAAAAAACACCAGGCAGTTAAACCACATATCATAAAAACCTGTCCTTTTTAAACATATGGACATCTTTTCTCTTTCCCCACTCCACATATATTGCTTTAAAACTGATAGTGAAAGCCGGGGGTAAATTTAAAATCTTGTCCACTAATGGGTCTTCTAGCTTTTGAAAGAAAAAAATTTAAACACCAACAAGCCTAGATGAATAAGCATCCTAAAATAATCGACTGATGAAACAACTAATGTTGCAAGTTTAAAAGTAATAGTTCTTCAAATCAGTCCCCTGAACCATATGCTACAGACCTAGGCAAATAACATTTCATGAGATCAACTGTTGTGTATGGATTGTAGGAAAACCTAACTGGTGTTCTGTAATATGAGTATCTGACTACAAGAAGGTCCAATTCTTTATTGAAAGTTTTGTTAAATTATTAACTTGAAGCTGATTTATTTTTCTGAGATATGGTAAAATTAAACTTTAAAAGTTTTAAAGACAAGCACAGAACATTCAGGGCTCTGAAATACAAGAATCTCTTTGATGAAGCCAGATACAGCAGAATAAGCAGATTACTAGACAATAGAAATATTGTCCTCCAACTCAGTGGTCCATAAATTCTTGTTAGCATCTCAGACAACAGAATGCCAAGACTTTGGGAGCTGTACACTATGCAAAAAATAATTTTTATACATATACAGATACCCTAAATAGTCCCCTAGAAAGTTGCTGTTGATGAAAATCTACCCTGCTGAGACAACAAAATAAATCATATATACAGTGATGCAATTAAAATCTCAACATTTGCCAATTGCGGTGGTGACTGTAACAGGAAATCTTCTATTTCAAATACAGGAAGATACTGCTGTTTCTACGAGAACAAAGTGTTGAATATTTAATGGCAGCCACTGACAGAGTAAAATTTTAGCATGATGCACTGGACTTTCACTAATGCCAGTAGAATTCGCAGAGCCATCAGACTGAATTTCTGAGCAGAGGTAGCATTACCAGTCTGTCAAACAATCAGAACAATTCTGCTGGACTTGAAAGAAACCTGGTTTTGTCTCCATCATATCTGTATATCTTCAAAGTGCTGTATGCACATTAACACTCTTGAGACCTCTGTGAGCTACGTATCTACATATTACAGATGGAAAAGTTGAGAAACAGACATTGTAACTTGCTTAAGACCATGCAGCAAAAGGAGTACAACTCAAGAGTTTCTCGTGCCTAGTTCTGTGCTAAATCCACTGGACTACATTGTCTCTGGTGACTATCTACTTCTAAAAAGCCTTGTGTTGTTCTGATTCTCTCAAAACTGACCAAACTAAACTGATCCTATAAGACTTAAATAATAATAACAACAACAACAAAACAATGTTGGGGTTTTTTGTACTGTTGTAGTGCCTAGAAGCCAGAATCCCATTGTGCTAGTCAAGGACAGCATATGAACCCTTTCCCTTCCTCCTGTGTCACCCCCCCCAAAACCATCCCCCCTCCCCCCCCAGAGGTGTAGAGATATGGGCTATTGCTCAAGGCACCAAGGGTCATCAAATGCCATAGTATTATGCGACTCAGTGTTGAGCAACCAAAGGTACAGTGTCCTTTTGAACGGGCAAATCAGCAAAGCACACACCCTCAATGATGCTCTACCTCAGGGATCTATGCTGGCTCCCTTACTCTTCAAAATCAGCATTAATGACTTACCTGAAACAATTTTGCATACGTTCATTTATGCTAACAATATTGGGCTTGTGGTACAAGGCAAATAATCATCACCATCAGCAATACCCTCTCATTTGTCCTTATGCAGGGGTGAAAGTAAGTCCAGTGACTTACCGGTACGCTGGGGCCAGCTCTGGCCCCCGGAAGGGGCAGGGCCTAGGGCGGAAAGGGCGTGGCTGAGGGATTCAGAGCCAGCCCACCCTGTAAGGTAAGTGCCCTCCCTCGGGGTAGCAGCAGGGGCTCTGGGGGCTATTTAAAGGGCCCGGGGCTCCTCTGCTTCTACAGCCCCGGCCCTGTAAATAACCGCTGGAGCCCTGGGGAAGTGGCGGGGCTCCCGCAGCTATTTAAAGGACCGGGGCAGCAGAGGCAGCTGGAGCCCCCTGCTATCGCTGGGCTCTGGGGGCTATTTAAAGGGCCGGGGCGGTAGAAGCAGTGGGAGCCCCGAACTTTTTAAATAGCCCCCAGAGCCCTGCAGCCCTACCCCAGGGCTCCAACAGTGGGGCTCTGGTGGCAATTTAAAGGGCCTGGGGCTCCAGGCCCTGCTGGGAGCCCCAGGTCCTTTAAATTGCCTCATGGGGAAGCCGGGCCACCCCGGTATGGCAAACCGGCTCTTGCTGGTACACCATACCGGGGCGTACCAGATTACTTTCACCTCTGTCCTTATGATTATGTCCAGCAGCTGCCACTCGGCCATGAACCTAGCTCTGAAGGCAGAGACGCCGCCAGCAGCAGTGCAGAAGTAAGGATAGCATGGTATGGTATTGCCACCCTTACTTCTGCACTACTGCTGCTGGCAGGGCACTGCCTTCAGAGCTGGGCACCCAGCCAACAGCCACTGCTATTCAGCTTCCCAGCTCTGAAGGCTGCGCAGAAGTAAGGGTGGCAATACTGCAACCCCTCTAAAATAACCTTGGGACTCCCTTGCAATTCCCTTTTGGGTCAGGACCCCCAATTTGAGAAATGCTTGTTTCCCCCACAAAATCTGCATAGTATTGAGTAAAAACACACAAAAGATCAGATTTCATGGGGGGAGACCAGATTTCACAGTTCATGATGTGTTTTTCATGGCTGTGAATTTGGTAGGGCCCTATTCGTAACTAATGGAGAGACAAGAATATGAGGATAGTAATGTAATAAAACCCTCCAAAGGATTAAATAAATACTGTAAACTGTAACAAGAATGACAAGTCTGTTACAGAGGAGTAAAACTGCAGATTATTTCTGCCTCTAACAACCAGATTCACTGCAACTTGAACATGGTTCAAGGTGATGTCTCTCTCTCGCTTTCTTCAAAATTTAAAATAGACAAAATTCAGAACAGTGAGTCTGATTCAATCTTCACCTAGTTACCTACATGTGACCTTGGAGGAATCCATGTAGCTAAAGCAGCTCAATATACTGTAGTTAGCAACTATCATTAATCCCATTATAGTTGGATGTAATCCCACTATAGTTGTTAAAAACATGTATAAAAGGATAACTATCAGTTATCCCTCTGCAGATGTATATGCTCTGCAGAATAATAAATGCAGTCTACAATGGCTAACAAAAGCATTACCAATTTTTTCAGTGAAAAGACAGTTTTAGATACTGCTGTGACATAACCAGTTGATCACTCCAGCTACCAACTTCAGGCAACCCATAGCTACTGTACTTCTATTTCCTATCATGCAGGAGACAATGGGTGTATTCACAATTCATTCTGGAAGAGCAAAATCGTAATGTAATTTATCTAAACCATAAATGGGATGGTAATTTGACATGGTTCAAGACCAATTTAGTGCTTGTCTTGCTAAATCTAACTACCAAAAATCCCACATTGTATATACAATATCCAGCTAAAGCAACATCAGCATATTTTTGGAAGCACACAACTTTGGAGTAAAATACATACTACTCCTAAATAATCCAATAACCTTTGGTTCATGCACCAATACACCATCTACAGAACATGCTGGACATATCTGCATACACCATGGACCTTGTTCAAAACATGGGCAGAGTTCTCTAGAGTAGGATGTGAATTCTGCCCCAGGCAGATTGACTGGATTTTCTTTGATCTTTGACATGGGTGAAACTATTAAGAAAAAAATGCTGCTGACAATTTGAAATCTAAAAAGAGATACCATCAATTTCAAAACAGCTCATTTAAGTTATGAAACAAAAGTCTTTTATGATGTAACCACTATGGAGTTATAATGCAACCAGTGAGAGACAACTACTTAGCATTTTAGTTCCTGCAAACTAACAAAAGAGTACATTTCAATTCTGCCTAATTTTTAATTGTAAATTGCTAACTTCAGACAATGCCATTTAAAACTTTCGTTTTGTAGAGTGCTGCTTACTCTCCCCATATACAACCATTCTCAGGGCCAGCCAAACATCTGACTTGAAAATACCTTCATCTTCCTTCAGTAGAGCATATACATTTTAATTTAAAACGTATCGTTTGTACGTATCCGATATTTTCTTGGTCCTTGGATTTCCCTCCAAAATGAATGTTCTAGAGTTGCAAATTACCAACATGCCGCACATTACTAACGCAGTAGCACTGTATTAGTGCAACATTTGTTCTTTAGGCATAAATTCTTCTTGCTTTACTTTACCTTATGCTGTAAAAGAAATCTACCCTTTGCGCCTGCATCATTGCTTTCATTCAGTCCCAATCATAGACTCTCTATCACCAGGTGTGAATGTGCTGGAGAAGTACCGATTCCAACAGCTCCTTTGTATATGTCAGCAAAGGAAAAGAGCCTACCTGGGAATCTGCCCAAGATTCAATACAATTACGGAGGGCTAACCCACGGACCGGATAGATTATCAAAGATAGCGTCTACGAACCCTTTGTGAAAGTGCCCTTTCTCTCCCTCCGAAAGACTCCAGGAATCTAGCAATCTCTCTCCAGCAGGAGACTGTGGGGAACAGCGAGGAGTGGGACTTAAATTTTTATTCTGTCTGACCCCTCCTTCTCCCTTCTGTTCCTTCCTATTTTTGGCACAGTACCTTGCTGGCTAGAAAGAGTACCTCTCGCCGATCTGAACTCCACTTCGAAAGAGTTGAACTTTTGGCTCCAGATAACGTTCGTGTACGTGTACGTACACACACACACACACACACACACACACACACACACACACACACGATGGGATGGGTTTTGTTTCCTTTTGCAATGTTCCCCTGGAAGCATCGGAAGTATAAAGAGTAACTTCTGCTTTTAAGCTGACAGTAAATAATTATATATATATATATTATATATATATTAAAAATCGGTCTTCTCTGGATCTTACAGAACATTCCCTTGGCAAATCCAGATATTGGCCAAGCAGTACCTGTTGGCAAGTGTGCACAGACAGACAACACGGTTTGCCCATTCTTCTAGCCCTACCTTTCCGCACAGAATAAACCTGAGATTCATCACTGGCTAAGGAAGAAAGAAATGCGGTCTGTCTGGCCTGAATCTCTTTGACCAAAGACAATCCGGTTTGCTGCCCCAGCAGCTGGCGAGAGTCAGTCCTTTCCAAACTGTTCCGAAGGTTAAAAATACTCCTCGCCCCAATGTGGAAAGCGCAGGGAGACGAAACTTACATGTTGGCATTACTGGGCTGCTGTCGCCTGGCGGGTGCCAACCACCATCCCCTTCTGCTGCGGCCGCCGCCTCTGGCTCCCTCTCGCTCGCACTTCCCGGGAAGTTCAGCAGCCGCTGCCCACCTGAGACACGCACAGAGCCCCGCGCGGGCTGGCAAAGCGGGGAGCGGCCCCTGCTCAGCCCGGGTCCCTCCCACTCGCCGCGGCGGCCGGGCTTTGCCTCTCACACCCGGCAGGAGAAAGCGGGGCCTGAACTGGCCAAGCAGCTGCCGCTGCTCTGGGCGGGAGCTGAGCGGGGGGGAGGCTGAGGGTGGGTCCCTGCGCTGCCCACCCCTCCCCTTTGCTGGGCTCGGGGTGGCCGGCGCCGGGCAGCTGCGGTGCCTCCCGGCTTCCAGCGGGCCGGGGATTATTCAGGTGCCTGCGCCGCTGGCTGCGACTCGGGACAGTGTGGCCGGCGGGCCGCCCCCGCCCGCGGGCGCTCCCCTCGGAGGCCGGGCTGGAGGCGCAGCGCCACCCGGCAGCAGTGACCTGGGCCCCAAAACACCAGCAAGAGAGAGAGCACGGGCCGCTAGGGGCACCCCCTGCCGCTACCCAGAGCGCACACTGCCGGAGACACCCCACCCGCAGAGACACCCCGCCCCGGAGACACCCCCACCACCAACACCACACGCTGCCCCCGGGACATCCTCCCGCCCGCCACATGCTGCCCCAGGGGGCGTACAATACAGTAGGGACACAACTCAAGAGACACACTGCTCCAGAGACCCCCACCCACTGCTTCAGGGGCACACAGCCCAGAGACACCCACTCATTACCCACTGCTCCAGGAGGGCACACTACAGTGGGGCCACAACACCTCAGAGAGACCGTACCCCCCCCCCCCAACCTCCCAGAGAGAGAGACTGCTCCAGTGGCACACAACAACCCCGAGGGAGACACACCACTCCCAGAGATACACTCCACACTGCTCCAGGGTCACACACTGCACTGTGCTTCCCTCCCTGCTACCAGCGACACACCACACCCCGCCTCTGGAGCACATACACACATCCCAGGGACACATGACCCAGGAATACACACACTGACCCAGAGATACACATACTACCTTGACGATATACACATTCCATGCACTGATTCCCAATTGTCTCACACTTAAAAAAACACTACCAAATTTGAGTTCCATGCAGAACCTAGCACCTAGGAAAGTGCCATCAGCTAAGCAACAAAGGGGTTAATTGAACATGGCATTGCTCCTGGTGCCAATTGTCTGGATTCCACTATAATTTTGGAATTTTTAAATAATTGTCATAAGTAATGGATAAATCAGTTTGGTTCACCTATTTTTAAAACCAAACTTTTTTTGTGGCACTGCAATATTCAGATAATTCTATTTCTACACAGAATCTCTCCCTTCCAGTTTCTATCCAGATGTAAAAGATTTGAAATACTGGAAGAAAGACTGACCTCATGGTATTTCCAGTAATGGAAGCACTGGAAACCTCATGAGGAAAGCTTGTCTTATTCCTACATTTTCAGTCCAGTTTTGCAGAGGTTAGGAAAGTGTGGATAAGCTTTGAATGAGCATCCAAATGTTTGGATGCTTATCTGAACCACAACATAAAGCTGAACCTTTTAAAGTTCACTAATATATATTTTTATACACACATGCTAACAAAGACAAAGGATCAGAGAGACAAAAGAAATAATTCCAGATTAGTCACATTCAATTAGTTTTTAGCCATGTCAGAAACATGATCTACTTTTCTGCTGTAAAATGAAAATTAAATGCCAAACACAACTGCAAACGCTGAAAATATCAAACAGCATAAAATCCCGTGAGTCGTAGTGTTGTAGTTTAAAGGAAAGGAAGGTGGACAGTTTTGCATCATATGTACCCAAGTAAATTTCTCTCAATTTTAGTGGACAGTGAAAAATATCTCTTTGTATATACTATAGTAAGTATTTCTGTTTAAATGCCTATTGGATCTCTCATAAAAACCCTTCATGGTATTCTGCAGCAATTGGCAAGAACGCTAATGCTTGCAAGAGTGATATTTCAGTGTTTTGGGCCATTACAGTAGAAGACATGGCATTGTTATGGTCAAACTAGGGAAATATGGTCTAGATGAAGTGGTCTAGATAGATGAAATAATTATAAGGTGTGTATGAAGCATTATTGTAGCTGTGTTGGTCCCAGGATAAAAGCTCAAAAGCTTGTCTCTCACCAACAGAAGCTGATCCAATAAAAGATATTCCTTCACCCACTTTGTCTCTCTTATAAGGTGGGTGCACATCTAGTTGAAAGAGTAGTTAGCAGTGGCTCACTGTCAAACTGGGGGGACATATTAAGTGGGGTCCTGCACAGCTCAGGCCTGGGTCAGTACTACTCAATATTTTCATTAACAACCTGGATGATGGAGTAGAGAGTACATGTACAAAATCTGCAGCTGACACCAAACTGAGAGGGGTTGCAAACACTTTGGAACCAGGATTAGAATTTAAAATTATCTTGATAAACTGGAGAATTAGTCTGAAATCAATTAGATGAAATTCAAGAAAGACAAGTGCAAAGTACTGTGAAGAGGGTCTTCAAATAGTGGATTCCTGATATTGTCCTTGTGAGCAGCAACAGTTAGAGAAGTTTACAGTCGTTAACTGGGTTCCTGCAACCCAAAAGCTAATTAGGACTGATTTTAACCATTAACAAGCAACCTAGTCCATCAAACCCACAGATATTATATAAAACACACACAAAAATTAATGAAGATAATTTCCACATTTTTCACATTACACACAAGGGGATTGCACAGGCAACCTTAATTCTGGCATTTCCTAAACTTTGAATGCTAAAATTTACAGACTTAACAGTTTTTTAGCATAGGTTTTTTTTAAATGTAGTTTTTAAAATAGAAAAGTCAGAATCATGTGGAATCAGACTGAACATCAGCTTGTATCATCATTAGGGTTTGGACCTTTAGATTCACTGCACAGACCTCTACCACTTGAATTAATGGAGTAACTAGTAGCAGTAGTAGTCTATTTTCCTCTATGTGGATGAGGATTAGAAGAGGGATGCCAGTGTGTTTTACAGCTATTTGCTGGTAGCAGAGGACTGGTGAGACTCATAACTCCTAGGTTCTGGAGGGGAGTGTTCTCTAGTGGTCACAGACACTTTAGCCCATTCCCTCACAAGGCTGCCCCTGTTCTCCTCTCCTCCTATCTAACCCGCACCCTCCTTGCCTTCCTTCATCCGTTACTCTCCATGCCTTGCGTCCTGCCTTCTATACCTACCCTTCCCGCACCTCCTTTTCCTATCCAACCCCCTGGATCCTGCCCCCACCACTCTCCTCCTATCTACTCCCACCCCAACTTCAGTTCCTATTCCCCTTAACCTCTGCTCCTAACCAGTCCTCCCACTCCCATACTCTGGCTCATGCCTCCTATGCACTATGCACTCCTCTTCCCCTCCCTCTGCTCCTATACCCACTCCCTCAGACTCGTATACCCCTCCCTCTTCTGCTTCTTCCTCACCCTCTGGTTCCTGCCAGCCCCTTTCCCCAGCCTCCACTCCTTACCCCTCTGCAGTCCAGTCAGCTCAAGTGTTACCAACCCCAAGTGTTAAAAACCCATGCCATGCATCTAGCCCCAAAATTAATGAAACTGGCTTAAAAATCATGGATTTTTTTAAAAACTACATGTTATTTTTCTTGGACTTCTGGTTTCAGAGCAATAACATGATTCCTGGAGCTGGGGCTGTAAGAAAAACACTATAGGTCATGAGACTCACAATAAAATCACAAGAGTTGGCAAGATTACAACTTCCTCCTCCTCCATGCTGCCTGGGCCCAGCAGGGGGTGCATTAAGAACAGTGTGGGCACAGACTCCCTGCTCTGAGTTCCAGTCCCCGACACTACAGCAGCACAGAGGAGCAATTGCAGGGAAAGTCCTGCTGAGCCCCTGGAATCCTGGGCAGAAGCTTGCCCAATACAGATGGACCCTTCAGAGAATTTAGCTATGAAGTGCCAACAGGCCTTACTGAGCATGTGCAAATTTGGGAAGATTTTCAGAGGGGCAGCAAAAGGCACATCCCTGACACCAGATTTCCTTGCCAAATTTTAAGGCCCTGCTCCAACAAAGTATCTGTGGCATGTTTTTTTTTTTTTTTTTTTTAAACATGGGCAAAACAGCGTGTTTTCCTAACTCTTGTTCTCAGAAATGGCTGAATCATTTTCACTGAAACTTTAAAATAAAAATTCAGCCTGAGACAGATATGCAGCATGGAAGATTTCATCCCAAATGGTTAAAGCATGGCAAAGTTATAAGCAACTGAACACAAAGCCATATTATGGGGAAGTGTCTGGCAACCTTAACTATTGGCAGTGCTACCTGCACTGCATACAATATATGCCAGTCTCCCTTAAAAGTATGAAAGGCCTAAAATTAGAGGCATTACCAAAAATAGGATTTTTTAAAAAAAATATCCACATACTGAACCGTCAACATGGAACATGATTCTACAGCTTAAAAAGATTCAGCTATTTACAACATTTCCCATGTTAGAGACACCGATATGGAGAAAATCCATATTCAGCAGGGACAAAAAAAAATAATAATCAAGAAAAGCCTGAGAAAATATACATATTGTACTGGATTTTATTAAAGATACTTCAATGTGATAAAAATCATTTAAATTCAATGTTTAGCAGCTGCCCTGGATCCTGCATTTTTACACAATGGCAATAAAATAATAGTTAAGTCAATAAACTCCTAGAGATATAATATCTTTTTGCTAAAGCATATTTTCTTAAGAGGCCTGGATGTTTACAATTTTGTAACTATATCACATTGAGGAACAATAGATTAATAATGAGCAACATATGGACAAGCCAACACAAGATAAGGAGAAAATAAGAGGCACAATAACTATTTAAACATGTTTTATTATTGTGTCTTTTATGGGTGTATGTTCCTAGTTTGATAGAAGAATCTCAGTTGAATTAACTTGGAGTGATAAGGACACTGTTAATGAATTATACTACTAACAACTGCTTAGTATACTAAAAAGAAAATAGCTTTCAGAGTTTTTGCAGATTTTTGACAATTTTTTTTCATATGATTACAAACTCCTGGGAAGGACTGTGCTTCCTATGTGTTTGTGGAGTGCCTAGAGATCTGATACTGACTGGAGCTCTCAGGTAATACCAGAATATAAACATGCAAACAGGGAGTATGACACATCTTGGTTCTTCCTCTTCATTTATATCAACATGGCGACATTATCATATTCTTGCAGTGCTCTACAAGCTATGTTTGCTCTCCTCCATTCACCGTATAAGAAAAGGAATAGTATAGGGATGAAGATCATGAATACTGAGATAAAATGTGAAGAACTGGTGAAATCACTATATTAAAACGGTAAATGTGAATAAAGGTGTTAGGGTGTCATTTCATGATATCATGCTTAATTTTTAACAAGTGTATATGCTTCCTGGTTTTATTTATTTTTATAAACTGCACCACACTATAATAACTTTGATCCACTTCACCTTCGGAAGATACCAGATTCCTGCTCCTGCCTAGTCCTCCTGCATTTTTTTAGTACTTCCCATCCAACTGAATCAAACTTTGTTTAAACTACACAAATCCAGCTCCCTCCCAAACATAACCTGCTTCACATACACACTCATATAGTTCCCTACACACCACAAAACCACAATATACCTTCTATGCACATACACACACACAAAAACCAAATAAATGATGCCAGCTACACAACAGACACACTACCAATCTTGCATCCACTAACTATAATACAATGCATCATCCACACACACATCCATTACACACACGCATGCACATGCCAGAATTTTGTCCTTCGTACTTGCAAACATGCCATGCTGCCCCCTATCCACACATATATCCCAAAACACACAGACACACACATCATGAGGGTAGTGTTGATGGCTCTCCTTAGCCTCATCTCAGCCTGGTCTACACTACAGAATTATTTTAGTATAATTACATTGCTCAGGGGTTTGAATAATCTACACCCCTGAGCAACATAGTTATATGGACCTAAGCGCTGGTGTAGACAGCACTATGTCGGTGGGAGATCTTCTTCCGCCAACATAGCTACCACCTCTTGCGGAGGTGGATTAACTAAGCCAATAGGAGAGCTCTCTCCCGTTGGTTTAGAGAGTCTTCATTAAAGCTCTATAGAGGTACAGCACAGTGTTTTAAGTGTAGACCTGCCCTCTGGTGGAGCTGAGGGGAAGGAAATACCAACACTACATTTGGCTCTGCTTCCTTTCATTCTCTCCTTCCTCTGCCCCTTGGGGCTGCCTAGACCTACAGCACAGAAGTAGCCATCAGGAGAATGCTTATGGGCTAATCTCCATGTGCACATTCATGCTCCCTGATTCTTTGTGGGGGGTGCCAATGCCAGCCTGGGAATATTTAACAGAATTAGAACATAATAAAAATATAGACAAACTCCTGATGGGAAAAGAATTCTAAAAGATAATCATTCATAACACTTTCAATTAAATAAAAAATATCAAAGGCAAATTTTGTTAAGGTACTGCCTACTAGAATATGAACAGTAGTTGTGTGGACAAAGGGAGAAATTAATGGTAGGTTTGCATGACATTGGTGCAGAACTGGAGTAGGAAGTCAAAATTCAGAGAATTATGCACTAAAGCTTTTCACAGATGGGTCTTTAACTCAGAATTAGAATGGGAGACACTGTTCTACAAACCAAAGATGTTTAATTCATTATTAAAAGATGCGTTTTCCCCAGGAATTGAAATTAGAGATATTGTTTGAATTTACAGGGGGGTGGGATTTGAAAATGACTAAATTGAAAACACCACATGTAACCATGGGACGGGAGGCATGGGGGCGTAGGAAAATCCCATCACAGATGTTTCAGTTTAAATTAATTCAGTCTATTTATTCATAAACATTGCTATGACACTCATTACTGAAGTAAGCAAGCACCCTATCAAGTTTGAACATGAATGTGCATGATTCCACGAATAATTTCCCATATATTGTCAGATAACAAAGAGCACATTTGTACAGATGAGCTTACATCTCATTGTAGTAGCCAAACACAGCCCAAGCTACATTTATTTTATATTTCAAAGTGGTATCATATCACAAAAGTTTTAGTCTTGTACAGAGCATACTTAACACAAAGCTCTGCAGCACAGGAATCGAACCCCACCAATCTCTTTTGGTGTCTAGTCTAGGTTCATGTTGGAGTTTACGCTACCATCACTGCCTCTCTACTGTCTCTTATTTTAAAGGTGATACTACAAAGGAAAAACAATTGGACTTGTATTTCTTTATGATGAATAAATAAGGCCTGAAAAGGGTATGGGGAGCAGAGATGGGAGATGTCTGCTTTTTTATTTTTGAAATGTAGGTCCTGTCTACCCTGGAAAACTTTATAGTGACTGGAAAACTAGCAAAATTATGACATCATGAGAGGCAAGTAACTGAAAGCTAAGCAAAAAAAGTAAGAAAAGATTTTCACTCAGACTGTGTCAAACCTTAGTGTTTTGTTTGTATTATTTTTAAATTTTCCTAAAATTTATCTATCTCCCGTGCCTAATGAACACTTGATAGTTAGTCGTCTTTGTTAGGGCTAGGCGACAATGAAAATGCAGCAGTGGTGCAACCCTAACACTGCAGCAGTGCCACTGTAGTACTTTAGTGAAGATGCTAGCTATGCTGATGGGAGGAATTCTCCCATTGGTGTAGCCTTCCTGAGAGATGGTAACTAGGTCGACAGGAGAATTCTCCCGTCGACCTAGCACTGACTACACCAGGGGTTAGGTCAGCTTAACTACGTTGCTCTGAAGTGTGGATTTTTCACACCCCATAGCGACATAATTATACCAAACTCATTTTCTAGTGTAGACCAGGCCTTAGAGATTCAATATCTAAAATGGCTGTGTTTGATTGAAAAATGAAAATTTATTTCAGTGAAAATTGTTGGTTATTTTCATTTCA
The DNA here is from genome assembly GCF_013100865.1 of Trachemys scripta elegans. NCBI lineage: Eukaryota > Metazoa > Chordata > Testudines > Emydidae > Trachemys > Trachemys scripta. The sequence continues at coordinate 99,647,204 of NC_048300.1, forward strand.
AAATGTTCAGAAGGGACTGTGTTTTTTGAGTTTTCACAAAAAAAACCTGAGTATAATATACATTTTGTAAAAACATTGAACTCCAAGATTTTGTTAAATGAAAAAAATTCTATACCTATTTTGATGTTTTTTATTAAAAATTGAAACAAAAGGGATATTTTTTTGTAAAAAACAAATGACAATTTCAAACACATTTTCATATTTTTTAAAATAGGCTCTATTTTGTTAATAAAACTTTGCTTGGAAAATTTAGATCAGCTCCACCAGGAGGCTCAAGTTCTTAGCTATTTATTCTTTACCCTCAACCAAGTTCTATATCTTCCTGATGTGGAGAGCTAAGTGCTCTAGATTGTATCTCTATGGTTATGTGTACCATAGGTGGGATCGCTATGTTTAGAATCCTCCAGAATCCTGTGACATCGCCACTCACCTCTCTCAAGTGCCTCCTATTAGGTATGTGTGTGCCTGCTCTTTCTTTTTCTAGCTCTGGTTGCTCTACTTGCAGTTACCCCTGCTGGCAGTTTCTCTTTTCAGGTGGGTTTTCAGTGACTCAGCCTTCCACACAGTCCATGTGTAAAACACAAATAGACTCCTCCTGGGCTAGCTTTCAAATAATCCCTGCTCTGGAATGGAACAGTGCCCCCAGGGCTTCCTCCCTGGAGACTCTTCATTTTATAGCAAGCCTTGACCTACCCCAGCTCTCCAGCTCAGTTGCTCTTTCAGTTCAGTTCACCTCCCTTCCAGGGTATTAAAATTCAATACATACTGACCCTCTTCAGAGTCTTCAGCCCCTTCCTGGGCCCTATGTAAACTCCCTCCTCAGGGCATACAGCCTGTTTCCTAGTGGTGGCTGGGGGGGCAGGGGCAGACCCACCCACTACTCCAGGTCCCAACTCAGGGACCCTACAAGTAGCAGCCAACTGCTGCATCCCTTTTAACTCTGCTGCTACTGTTCTCCAGGCCACTTCCCTGCGGCCCCAGCACCTTCACCCTTTCCTCATGGCTGAAGTCTTACTTGAGACCTGTCAGCCAGCAAGGAGCTCCTGCCTTCCTTGCTCCCCCAGGCTCTGCCAGTAACAGAATCTGCTCAGGCCCAGCAGCTTCTTTTATATGAGCTGGGCTCTGATTGGCTGTTTCCCTGCAGCCTCTCTATTCTAATTGGCTGCTTCCCACACAGCTTGGAGGACTCACCTCTTTTCTTTTCTGGGGCAGGGTATGGTAGGATTGTGAGGCCTTCAGCAGGGGCCCCCAGGGCCTGGTACACCCCGTCCCACTAACCATAAGGACCCAGACTCTAACCATACAGATAACCTAGAAAGAACTCTAACCTAGAGCATAGCCCCCCAAAACCCACCTATGGCTGTAGACTCAGAGCTATTGCTAGAGTGACACTGTGCAGAGCTTCCTAGCCACTAAGCAATGGGGAATTAGCTGTCAGAGCCAGGACCCAGCTGGAGGCCAGCAGCCCAGTCACAACATCTCCCCGCTGATAATAGAAGGCAGCCAGCTCCTCCCTTTAGTCCAAGGCAAGCTGTGGCTGGGCAGAGCCAGAGTTATTAGAACACTAGCCCAAAGAGATGCAAGAGTCAGCAAGAATTATAGCAATTCCCATGTTCCTGAAGCCCATGCTGCAGCCTTAAGTTCTGGCTAATCAGGACATTTGCTGTTATTTCTGTGGATACAGTAACACATAATAATCAAATATGTGAAGTAATTTGCATAACTTCATGAGATTTATGGATCTTTAGCCTCAACCGCTTTGACTGAACTTGAGTCCCTGCTCTGGAATGGAACAATGCACATGCTCTAACACCCCACAAGAGGCCCTTCAACTAGGGAAGACCAAATTTGACATTGCTATTATTTCACAGGTAAAAACAAAATTATTACTATTTTTTCACACAAACAAAAACTGCTCAGGTCTTTAGCATAAAGAAGCAATAATGGGTAAAAATTCCATCTTAAAAAAAATCCTTTTAAACCAATTTTACATCTTCCCTGAGTAAAGAGAGATCAGCTGGACCAGGATTAAAAATCTGAAGTATTCTGATGTTGTGTTTTGATGTCAACTGTAATGATAGAGGCCATTGTCCAAAATTCAGATAAAGATTGTAAAGACCGAGACATGGTCAGTAAGGGCTAGTGGTCAAAGTTGGAAGCCAGGAACCAGAGTTGTAGCTGGAGTCAGAGTCAGGGGATGAGCCAGGGGTAGGGTGGAAAAGCAGGGACCTGGAGAGAGAGAGGGGGAAAGCAGGAACCAGGAACAGAGGAGAATCTGGGATAAGGAGGGCAGGAATCAGGAACAGGTAGGAAGACAGGGCTCAAGAGTCAGGGTCCAAAGTGTGTGCCTAACTGCCAGGGATCCACCTAGTTGCTCAGACAACATCCTGTGCCTCTTTCTGACTTAAGCAGTACGTCCAAGCTAATCAGGAGCTTTGTGGGCTGAACCCTTGGTGAGCTAGAGCTCTGCTAGCCCCATTGTCCACTAGATCTGGTGGGCTGCTGGTGGCAGCCACAGCCTGTCCACTGCCTGTGGGCCTGGATTAGAGACTTGGGTTCAGGTTTCCAACATTCCAGTGTTTAAGAGTGTTTGGATATGCTGTTTTCATTTGCCTCTCTCTATCAGAAATCTGCTGTAACTTCATTTTATTATTTGAAATTAGTTTAATTAGAAATTAATCATGAAAGTGAAGAGAGTTGAAATAAATACATGCCTAATAAATTCCTCAGCTGAAATTAATTTATTGTCCTTTTGACAACCCACAAAGATTAATTTAAAATTTGCAGCCGTTGCTTTGAAGTTTTACCATTTTCATTATGATGTCGAAATATTTTCTGTGGTTGTTCTTTGTCTAATTTTATTCTGAGCACATTTTATTTTTTGCATTGGCAAAAGGAAATTTCTGTTGTGGAAATGTTCATGCTTCTTATTAGTTTGACAATATTAATACGGTCAATAATTTATTAAGCTAGAGGTATTTGGAAAACTAGTAGGTCAAATGAAGCCCCAAAGTAATGATATGATTTATAGGCTTTTCTGTGTATTATGTGAATGGGAATTTGAGTCCAGTTCCCATTGGATTGATTTCACCATCATAAATGCCGCCATAAATCCCAATTGATGTGTCTCTTGAAATTCTCAATAGACAGGCTTAAAATGGAACAAAGATAGGGACTGACTTAGATGAGGCACGAGCAGGAGAGTTGGGGAAAGTGGTAAAGTCCATGCAGTGCTTCTTCTGTGGAAAGGAGGAGGACTTCAGTCCACAATACTAAAAACTGTCAAAATTTAAAAATAAAAGGTCCTGGTATCTCTTAAGCCACTTAGGGTATGTCTGCACTGAAATAAAAAGACCCACAGCATGGCTGCAGCTGGCCCGGCTCAGCTGACTCGGGTTCAAGGAACTATAAAACTACAGTGTAGACATTCAGGCTGAAGCCTGAACTTTGAGACCCCATGAGGGGGGAGGGTCTCAGAGCCCAGGCTCCTACCTGAGCCCGAACACCTACACTGCAATTTTATAGCCTCACAGCCTGAGCCCTGCGAGCGCGAGTCAGCTGATCCAGGTATTGAGACTTGGTGCCACAGGTTTTTTATTTCTGTGTAGACTTACCCTTCACTTAAAAGGCCTGCCACCTGGTTGGTTACTTTGTACACCATTCAGCTAATGCAGGTGTCAATTTAGGCCACTATTTTCCGAAGGGGACAAAATGACCTCCTTCCTCAATCCATCACCATGACCTTACACCTTCTTAGACCATGATGCAGAGTCCTGCACTTAGGAAGGAAGAATCCCATGCACTGCTACAGGCTGGGGACCGAGTGGATAAGCAGAAGTTCTGCAGAAAAGGACCTGGGGATTACAGTGAATGAGAAGCTGGATGTGAGTCAGCCGTGTGCCTTTGTTGCCAAGTAGGCTAGCGGCATATTGGGCTGTATTAGTAGGAGCATTCCCAGCAGATCGAGGGAAGTGATTATTTCCCCTCTATTCGGCACTGGTGAGGCCACACCTGGAATATTGTGTCCAGTTTTGGTCCCCCCCACTACAGAAAGGATGTGGACAAATTGGAGAGAGTCCAGCGGAGGGAAATGAAAATGATTAGGGGCTGGGGCTCATGACTTACGAGGAGAGGCTGAGGGAACCGGGGATATTTAGTCTGCAGGAGAGAAGAGTGAGGGGGGATTTGATAGCAGCCTTCAACTACCTGAAGGGGGGTTCCAAAGTGGATGGAGCTAGGCTGTTCTCAGTGGTGGCAGATGACAGAACAAGAAGCAATGGTCTCAAGTTGCAGTGGGGGAGGTCTAGGTTGAATATTAGGAAACACTATTTCACTAGGAGGGTGGTGAAGCACTGGAATGGGTTACCTAGGGAGGTGGTGGAATCTCCATCTGTAGAGGTTTTTAAGGCCCGGCTTGACAAAGCCCTGGCTGGGATGATTTAGTTGGTTTTGGTCCTGCTTTGAGCAGGGGATTGGACTAGATGACCTCCTGAGGTCTCTGCCAACCCTAATATTCTATGATTCTATTCTATGATTCTATGAAGGAGGCTGTACTGGGTCAATGCAGCACAAAATTGCTACCCCTGATCCTCCCTTTGTTCCCCTTACATACAGTCACCACTCCTCTTCCCTGCCCAATAACTTCCTGTCAGCTGGGTTCAGCACTGACCTGGAATGGAAGTTGCAGCTCCTCTTACTAAATCAGAGGCAAACAGGCGATGGCTGAGCAGGAGTGGAAAGTCCAATGCCCCAGGCAAGAGGGTGGGATAAGATATGAGGCAACTGAGGAAAGAATGAGACTTTATACGTGCTGAGAAAGACATAGGGAGAACGTATCAGAAGACTGGGTCAGGAGAAAACTGCTGGAAGTGAAGAGTAGGGGGTCTGAAGAAGCACTGGAAGGAGGGAGAGAGCTGGATATAGAAAGGTAAGGTGAAGGGGATAGACAAGAAGCAGTGGACATAGCAGCAGGAGCAGACAATGAGCAAAGACTGAGAGGGAAAGAGAGCTGGAAAGAATGTTACAGAATGAAAGAAAAGTCAGAACAAGTGGTAGTAATGAGAAAAGGAGAGAGGGAATGCGCTATAGAAAGGAAAGAAGGGAACATGGCAGAAGGAGGTAGAGAAGGAGAACAAGAAGCTGAGATGTAGATTTGGAATACAATTTTGAAAAAAAGGAGAAAAGAAAGAATTAATAAAACAAATAGAAATGAGAGACTGAAGGGAAACAGACATTGAAAAAGATGGTGGAAAAGATAGACCAAGAATGTATATAGTTGAGACAAAGATTTATTTTGAATTGATTTTAGTTAAATGAAAGATACTTTTCATGTAATGTTTCTATATACTGTATATATGTAGAGAGAGTACATACAAATATAATTCCCATACAAAAAGTGGTAGGTTTGAGAAAGCATACCAGTAAGTTAAGGGTAAACAACCCTACAGGAACATTAAACTCCAGCAAACCCCCTAGCCATTAAAAAGCCAAGACATTCAGAGTTAAGGATGATCTATGTTCTTCATTCTCTCCTTTTCATGAACCTAAATGCAAGCTATAGGGAGAAAATGGAGCTAAAACCAGACCCCCCCCACATACATATTTTTCTTCATTTGCTTTAATTTATTTAGAGTGGCTTGATCTGTGTACAACTAGAATGGCACCAGTGCTGCTTGGTTTAATAGAGGGATTTAATTTTGACATTCTGCAGAGCAGTCTTAACTTCTGGCCCAAATCCTGAGTAGTGTGAACACCCACAATTCCTACTGAACTCAATGGGAATTAGGGTTGTTCAGCTCCTCTCAGGATTTGGTCCTTTCATTTTATATCCAAACCAGTTCCTGTATTATTTGAAAAATCTCTCCACATGAAAGCCATCTCTGCAATATAATGAATAAATTACCTTGTATTATGAGCATGGGATTTAGAGAAGACAAGACAGACAAAAAGGATCATTAAGATGTCTCCAATGATGCTCAGTGATGAAAAACTCCTTTGAAGTTGTACATTTGTTGTTCCTAATTTCTTCAGTCTCAATAGACAGGAAAAAATCTTCTCTCTGTTGTCTCCCAGACAGCTGTTAACATTTACATTTATTGAAATGCAGGCTAAGAGAGAATAATAGTAACTTCATTATATTATAAACTCAGCTGTACTGCGGGAGCCTACGACAGCTTACTCATTTAGGGCCCATCTTACTCACATTGAGTAGTACCTTGCACCGTGAATAGTTCCATTGAAATCAATGGGTGAAATTTTTGTTTGAAATTGATCTGACTATTCATGCGTGGGCCTGATCCAAAGCCCACTGGCATCAAGAGAAACTCTCCCACTGACTTCAATAGGCTTTGGATCAGGCCTAGATTATGGAGTTCCTCAGTGGGAGTAAGAGTGCCATAAGCTACCCCCTGGCCAATGAAACGGAGAAACAAGAGTTAGTGAGAGTCTGGAAATGCTTCACAATGGTCGAGCAAGGAGCAGGAGAACTTTTCTAGTTTATGGCTACAATCCAATTACTTCAACATTATATTACCCTCGCTGCCCTCCAAAAAAGAAAGACTGGTACAATCTTAAATTTGGTATGAATAAGGTTAAATCTTAAATAAGGATCACTGGAAGCAGTGCTGTCATATATTTCCTGATCAGTTCAAAAGAAACACTAAGGTGAAATAGAATCTAGAACAGGGGAGTGCAAACTACGGCTCACAGGCTGGATCCAGCCCATCAGGGTTTTCAATCTGGCCCGTTGGATTGCCAGCCTTGTGGCGCAGCGGTGCTAAGGCAGGCTCCCTGCCTGCCCTGGCCCCACACCGCTCCAGGAAGTGGCTGGCACCATGTCCCTGTGGCCCCTGAGGGCTGGGATAGGGCAAATGGCTCTGCCGTGCGCTGCCTTCGCTTTCAGGCACCGCCCCCTGCAGCTCCCATTGGCTGGGAATGGGGAACCACGGCCAATGGGAGCTTCGGGGGGTGGTACCCGCAGGTGAGGGCAGAGTGTGGCAGAGCCACTTGCCCCACCCTACCCCCAGGAACCACTGCTGGGCATGCTGGCCATGTCCGGGAGCGACGCAGGGCCAGGGCAGGCAGGAAGCCTGCCTTAGCCCCGCTGCGTACTGCTGCCACCCCATAGCAACTTGGGATAAGCGGCACTGGGCCGAAGCCCGCACCCTGAACCCCTCCTGTGTCTTGCACCCCAACCCCCTGCCCTGAGCCCCCTCCCGCACGCCTCACCCCCGCTTGCACCCCAACCCCCGCCACACCCCACACTCCTCCTGCAGCCCAACACTCTGCCCTGAGCCCTCTCGTACATCCTGCACCCCTCCTGCACGCCAAGCCCTTGACTTGAGCCCCTTCCTACACACCACACCTCCCCATACCCTGCACCCCAACCCCCTGCCTCAGCCCTACATTCATGGTCAATTTCCCCACCCAGATATTGTCCACAGGCCAAAAAGTTTGCCACCCCTGATCTAGAATCATCATGAACATTTTTAGGATTCAGAAGTCAATTCTATTCAAAAGGAGGCTCCACCAACATTTTGGGCAAGAGGTAAATTGTATCATTCATTTCCCAATGGTCATGAGCATTTACCAATTGCTTGCTTATATGCAGCATGAAAACTAACACTCAAATATCCTTGAGTGTAGAATAGATTGCCAAAATTGTCCAATTGTATCTCTATGACCAGTCATCCCTTTTTATGAATAGATCTTTCCATTGGTGACAAAATGTGATATGCCTCTTATAACAAGAAAATGCACATTTATATGTCTTTATATCTTATTAGAGGTGCTGGTTAATAACTGGCTGCACATGGCTTCAATTCTAAGGAAAATCAAATTTGTATTTTTATAATGTCTTGCTTGAGCATTCATTACTTAACTTTAGTTAAGTATTTTATGTAAGAAGACAAATGCCTTCTGAATCAAAATAGAATGAAAGTAGGATTTTTTACAAAGGAGAGAACTTAAAACATATCTGTGATCGGCGTTGGCCCACCTACCCGCTAGGGGGCGGTGGGGAGCTATGAGGTCACTGGCCGGCCTGGGTCACGCCTCCGTCAGCGGGGAATTAGCGACGGGGCGGCCGCCAGCCAGAGTCAGTAGCGCGCCCCTCAGGCAGGGGAGCGCCGGCAAAGGTCAGTAGCGCGCCCCTCAGGCAGGGGAGCGCCGGCAAAGGTCAGTAGCGCGCCCCTCAGGCAGGGGAGCGTCGGCAAAGGTCCCGGCGTGGCTCTGCCGGGTAGGGGAGCGCAGGCCCACCCTACACCACTGCGCTCCAGCCCAGGGCCCTGACAGTGGCAGAACGAGGGTCCCACCACTGGGTCAGCGGGGTCGTCCCGCTACATAGACTCACCACTGTACAGCTCTGTCCCTGGGCTACTTCCTACCCGATTGCTCGCCCGAATCCCTCTGGTCCCGTGAGTGCGTCGGGGTATTCCGCTGCTGGCAGCTCCGGCTCAGGCTCAGGCTCCTCCAGCTCCTCTGGGTACTCGGCTGCTGGCAGTCCTGGCAGCCCCAGTCCGTCCTCCAGGTGAGGTTTCCACAGGTCCAGGGCCTCCCCTGGTGTGGCAGCAGGCTCTGAAGGGAGCAGCCCACGGTCTGTGTCTGCCTCCCTCCCTGGTGCTGCCCTAACTGAGCTAAGGGCCCCGCCCTTTATACTTCCTGTTCCACCCCTCCCCTTCCGGGGGGTGGAGCAAGCTTGGGCTGGCCCCGCCTACTCAGGCTGAGGGAAAGGCCCTTTACCCTCAGGTTCGGAGGGCAGCCACCCTGGCCCCCTACAATATCACATTTATATTCAAGAACAGAAATGAACATACTGCTTTTAATTTTATGACACTTAGTGGGCATTGTCACATGGGGTAGCACAAATATTATTTTTGTCCTTGTTTTCTTTTGATGAATATGGATGAATGCAAAATGACTGGTGACAAAAACAAAATTAAAGTGGAGATAGAGTCAAGACTGACAGATATCAAAACAAGCATATAGTACTTTGACTATTGTCCCACACTGAAGTTCTTAATTTCAAGGGTTTTTTAATACTTACATATTTTTTGCCACTCAACTCATGAAAATGGAGTCATATGGGGGAAAACTCATCAGGAAAGCAGAGTGCCTCTTTATAGAGAGGATAATGCTGTTTGTCATTTTCTGAACTGCAAAACACAGCTCATCTGACTTGGTGTCAGTGGTGCAAATATCTGCAACTTAACCATTATGGTCTAAATATTTCCATAAATGTAGCCCCTGAGGCTTCCCAGATTTGCAGAAATGAGGAGTAACAGTTCATTTAGTTTCACAAACATATTGCGTGTTTACAAAATTTAAGTTCCCCATTAACTTTTCCTTTGTATCATTCAAAGGCAGCCTGGAAAGAGAACTACAAGAAAACTTTTCAGGGAAACAATGCAGTAAAATACTTAGCCTTATTTTGCTCATGGAATGACTAGGGAGGACTGACCGAGGCTTATGAAACTTATAATACAAGACAGAGCATGCTGGGTACCTTGTCTCCTAAACCAATGTGACGTTAGTTAATTGGACAAGCATTGTTGCTATGGGCAAACTGGAAGCAATATTTCTCATGTTTTATGTTTGTGTCCTACTCTTGTTAGGCAGTGGGAACAGATTTGGTAGCAATTGACACTGTTGTGGAATGCTGGGGCCTCTGTATTGAGTTTGTTAACCTGTATTATTTTTGTATTTTAAACTAGCCCTAGATGTCTGAGATTTTATTTTCCCCTGAGGAAAAGAACTGGCAAAACTCCATGACTTTTCTACTTGCTTTGCAAAAGGAACAACAGGTCTGGAGGGATGGTCATCACAAAAGACTCCTCACCATGGAAACGACAGTATGTGTAAAACATCTTTGTGGAAAATGTCATGTGGCATGATCTAGGACATATATAAAATCCTGACCAACGGCAAAAATGTAACCTTTTGTCTAAGCTGGAATGAAAAGAGATGGAGAACTTGTAGACATGTAACTCTTGTACCAAAAAAGAAAAAGTTGTGCATTTGGGAGGCAACATAGTGATATACTCAGCTTACGAACGTGTGTAGAAGACAAGCAACTCAAGTAAAGAACTATCTTAATAAAGTCACCAAGAATCTTATACACTTCTTGTGTCTTTTTAGATATAAATGTCATATTGTAGTCTAATATTCTAGCTCTCATTATACTTGTTTTGATTCTTTAATCATTGATTTATCAAAACAAATCTCGTACAGTACAATGAGGCAAATCATTACGCCAGTGGCTCTCACCTTTTCAGACTACTGTACCACTTTCAGGAGTCTGATTTGTCTTGCATACCCCCAAGTTTCAACTCACTTAAAAACTAAGTGGATTTTAGCCCACGAAAGCTTATGCCCAAATAAATTTGTTAGTCTCTAAGGTGCCACAAGTACTCTGCGTTCTTTTTGCTTACAAAATCACACATAAAAATACAAGTGTCATAGCACACTATTACTGAAAATTTGCTTACTTTCTCATTTTACCATATAATTATAAATTAAATTGATTGGAGTATAAATATTGTATTTATATTTCAGTGTATAGTAGTATATAAAACAGTAAAAACAAGTCATTTTCTGTATGAAATTTTAGTTTGTACTGACTTTGCTAGTGCTTTTCCTGTAGTCTGTTGTACAACTAGCAAGTATTTAGATGAGTTGATGTACCCCCATGGAAGACCTCTGAGTACCCCCAGGAATACATGTACCCCTGGTTGAGAACCACTGCACTACGACAACAATTCAGTTGCAATATCCAAATGAGGGTAATAATATCAACCCCCAAATAAATTTGGTCAGTCATCTTATACTTTCTTCGATTCTCTCAACAACGCTTGGGTTTGTATTCTAACTGCTTATACCATGGCTAATAAAGATATTTCATGTTTGCTCTCAAAAAGCTGGCATCATGTTCCCTAAATTTTATTTTCATAGCAACATTCCCCATGGTGCAGACTCAGTTGACTCCCCATGGAGCTGCTGCCTCAGGTCCTTCACGTGCCAGACAGCAGCTCCATGGGGACTTCTGGACTTCCTTCCAGTTCCCTGCTCTGCCCTGCATTCCCCACCCAACCCTGCCCCAGGCGGGCCTTCTCCAACTCCGGCCCATCCACAGCTCACCTTATTGAGTCTCAGTATCTCCTTTCATCCTCCTTTTCCAGTGCCCATGGCACCGTTTGCCTGCTGCACTGTGGCGAGCTCCAGATAGTGTCACCTTTGGATGCTGGTAGCATGGAGCTCTCAGTCTGTATGCACCAAGTCATTGGCCTTCCCCACTGCACCCACAGCCCCATTCTCTTCCTACATCCTCTTCCCCGCTAGAACCTCAGTCTCTTCCCCTGTCCCTTTCTTCTTCATACCCCATGTTTTACCATCAGCCTCCCTGAATCCCAGGCTCTCAGTGAGGAAGCTGTTGAGCCAGAGAGGCAGGCTGGCAGTGGCAGAGAACTGAAGTAGCTGGTGAAATTTGAGAGCTGTTCTTTGAGGAGATCCAATACATTTTATGGAACTCGTGGGACTAAGTCTGAGCTGTTATGAAAATGTCTGGGTGGCGGCTAGGAGTCTTCAAAACGTGAGACTCTGAGGATTTTTTTAATAGTCTCTTTCTTTTAAGTCTTTCACCTCAGAATCAGTGAATATTTGATTAAGAACATATATGGACAATTCAATTGATCCATGAAGACTTAATGTATTTAATTAGGGTGCTGGGGCAGTAAGAACCCAGCTGCTCTGGTCATTGAACCGTGGGCAGTTGCTTGGTGGGATGAGTGTAATGATTTTTGGATAGATCTGATTTTTGGATAGATCCCCATTAGACATTCAACATGGGCCTATTCAGACACAGTTTTACCCTTCATCACTTTGCCTCCCCACTTTCCCTCTTTCCCCAACAAATTCATCACATTTCCCTCCCCTTTCTCCACTCTCACCACACTCTTAAACCCATCAAATCCTTCATCCCTGCTCCCGCTCCACCAATCAATTTTCCTGCACAATACCTCACTGTAATGGCCCTTCAAAACCATGGTGGCTACTTGAGGTCCCCTCAGATATTCATGGCTACCGCAATCAACTGCATCCCCTGTCACTCTGATGGTGCCTTCAACTTTTCCCATGGCTTCTTTACTTCAGGTAGTACTGTTTGGGAGAATACTCCATATTATAGTGACGTGCCAGCCCCACTATAGTTAAGGTTGTCTCACAATATCTGTTTAAAGGCTGACCTTTCTAAGTCCTCTAAAATTGACATACTTAGATTTCTTTGATATCTGGTGTTCCTCTAGAGGGTGCAGGGTAGGATTAGTGATCCACATTTAGACTAATTTGAGTCAGGGCTTCTGGAAATATAAGCGCTAAAAATAATAACCATTTTAAAAAAAAAAACTTTCTAGGTGAGTATGTTTTGTCCAGAGCTAGAGATCAAAGTACTGATGTGATGAGGGTCAAAATGCTCTCAATCTGTCAAATTTTACCCAAGATAGTGGCTGGCACCCACTAAATCATTGGGAGACCCAAATTGAGACCAGTGTTTATGAAAATATATATTTTTACTGTGCATATGCACCAACAGAGAAAAATGGTTAAAGGATTTCCACTCCTGCCTGTTGCTATGGTTTAAAGCTCCATTCTTGTAAATGCTCTAAAATCTGAATGGATCCTTGGGTTGTTTTGAAATGTGGTGGGCCTCATCGGGATGGGTCAGGGGCACGGCTGGGGAGGTGGCTGCTGGGACTCAGAGGGTGCATGTGAGTGTATGTGCATGAGTGGGGCGGTGGACTCAGTATGCTAATTTCAGGATACATACAACTGGCGTATTGATTACTAACGCCTGCCAACAATGTATCTTTCCCTATTCAAAAAATTGGAAATTCAAAGGCAAAAAAAATGTTAATGCAGACTTAAGGTGGCGTGGTGGTACGTCATCCCCTTGCAGAACATTGAATTGAGCAAGACTCAAACTTTGGAAAACCAGGCAATGCAGAGTATAGCCCATGCATTCTAACTCTGCCCTCTTTCATCAGTGCCCCAATTTGCCCCAATAACATACATACCTTTACTCTGCCAACCTCACAATTGCTTCACCTCATTTTACAACCCATTCATTCACCCCCACAGGCTTCCAGCTAACACTATTAAAGGACAAAAACAAAGAAATGAAACATGCCTTCCCTCTGTTCCCATGGAGTTGGCAGTAACCAGTAGTAATTATCTGCATACGATTCAGGTACAGTCAGTGTGTTACGTGTACCTATACTAGGTGGTCGAGGCAGTAGTTGGGCCTGCTCGGCAAAGGTGTTTTTGGGATATGAGGCCATCTGTGGATTACTTTGAGGTGTGTGACAGATCTGTGATTATGACATGAGATCTATGTTTGCATCCTTCAATGTGTGTGAGCCTTTTAAAGGGAAGAGCTGCATTTGTACCTTCAAGAGCCAGTATGCATCACTGCAATGCAGAATAGTGTACGTTATACCACTAGGCGGGCACAGGGGTTTTATTACAAGGGTTATTGTCAGTAGCAAACTTGGATGTGCAAGCAGTTTAAGCATATATAATTTGCATGCACTCCAGGTAAAGTGAGTGTGGTTGGTGTCATGCATAGCTGTGCTGAACAGTGGAGGCAGTAGTTAGCACTACTTGATAGAGGTGTGTTTGTGAGATCTGGCAGGTTACATTGTGGTGTGTGACAGAGCTATGATTGTGATATGAGGACTCCTATGTTTTGCACCCTCTGATGTATGTCAGGAATGGGAAAAGGTGCATGTGTACCTTCAGGATGCAATATGCATAGGCTTGGCAGAATTCAATTGTTATGATTTTATAATGTCAACAGATAATGCCAATGTTTGTTTTTCAGCATCTTTTTATATTCTTATCAATTCAAATTTTCACAGTTGTGCAAAATTTGGGGGAGGAGCAGGGGCGGCTCTATGTATTTTGCCGCCCCAAGCACGGCAGTGAGACAGCATTCATGGCGCGCCTGCGGGAGGTCCGCTGGTAATGTGGATTCGGCAGCATGCCTGCGGGAGGTGGCCAGTCCCATGCCTTTGGCGTACCCACTGCCGAATTGCCGCTGAAGGCGCGGGACCATTGGACCTCCTGCAGGCATGCCACTGAATCCGCATTACCAGCGGACCTCCCGCAGGCGCGCCGCCGAAGGCAGCCTGTCTGCCGTCCTCACAGCGACCGGCAGGCCACCACCCGCAGCTTGCCGCCCCAGGCACGCGTTTGGTGCGCTGGTGCCTGGAGACGCCCCTGGGGAGGAGGGTCAACATCACACGTCAAAATATACAAAATACATATCCTTAAATAAACGCTAATAGTTCTCAAGCAGCATTTTTCTTTTTTGCCTATCTGTAAATTTAGATGACTATTGATAGAAAGATTTGTTCATTGGTTTGTGCATGTCTGGTGAAATCATGTATAGCACAAATCTAATCCTGATGCCTAAATGTGCATAATTTATATGCATAATTGTATAGGTTATGTCAGTAGCAGAGCATAGGATTTTTATTGCAAAAGCTATTGTCAGCAGTGAGGCGGTGTTGAGAGAATTCTAATGTATTAATGATAGTTAAGTGGAAGTGTGTAAGGGACTGGTAAAAGGCTGGAAATTGTACACATGTGGTATTCTTTTGGGCAGTTGGCGAAGTGTATGAGTGTACACCAGGATCTGGAACCTCCTGAATTTTACAGTGCCAAAGGCCAGTGTCAGTCCTGCTATGTGCATATTGAGGCATTGCTCAAAGAGGACAGAGGTAAGGTGGCAACTTTTTATTTTATTTTTCTTCCTTACTTTTTTCCCTTCTATAGTGTTAGATGGAATTCTGTGGGTGACAGTGAATAGGTTGTAAAGGGAGGTGAAGAACATGTACATTTCAGCAGTTCTGGGGTTGGCAGAGTAAAGGTATGTGTGTCAATGGGGTGTATTGGGGTATTGCTGAAAGAGGGCAGAATTAGGTTGCATGGGCAAGGTTAACTGTGCATTTCCTTGTTAACAAGGACAATGTACCACCAAGCAACCTTAACTCTGCTTCAACATCATTTTTTGCCATTGAATATTTTACAGATGAGCGTAGTTCTTCCTAGCCCTTAGTACATAATAGCCAGACTCTAAAGACCATCTCAATAGGCTCACACAGCCAAACTCAGACATTAACTATGGCCATCGAAGGACAAATACAAGGGAGAGACAAACTCAGTGGTGATTTTGTGAGCTGCATAGATGTTAGACACTGAGTTTCACCAAGAGACTGAGCTTTGTAAAACTTCTGTATGTAATTTCTGTTATAAATTAAACATTGTTCATTTTCATGAGAATTCAGTTAAAGCACATTTTTGAGCAATATTTTTCATATTAGACAGTGTCTTTTATACAGTAACAAAATATATGATGAGATTTAAGATTCAAAATGGTATTGAATACCACCAACCTACATTTTAAAAGTAAAGAGAACAATTAAATTCACTAGCAACAACTGCATTAATAACTGTTGCCATTTTGTGTTACCCTCTCAAGGGCATTCTGGTGTATCTTCTTAATGTGCAAACATTTACTTTCAGCTTAATCTAATCAGGGGCATATGCAAATCAAGTGCACATGGGTTTTGTGTCTGTATATTCTATCATACTATATGAACAAGTACTAATGTGCAAAGACAGTGAGTGCAAAGTTGCTCACTTCTGAGGCTGAGATAAGCCTATTGAAAGTTTTCAATAGTGACTAGTGGTTTTCAGTGCCCAGCACTTTCCCAGGCCCCTTTAAGGTGTCTCAAGTAGGACAAAACACAAGGCTTCAAAAATTTCTAGTCACTTTCTGAAAATTTAAGCTTAATATTTTTCCCCGCAACACAGCACAGCAACACAGTAGCTGCTCGCAACACAGCACAGCAATTGTAAAAAGATTTTTCCTCAGGCCGTGTAACTGCTTTCCCTGTTTTCCTTTTCCCTCCGTATTGATTTGAACAAAGGTTTTTTCCCTTTCTCTACTGTTCCTCACAGAGCCTCTGTGTGTTTTGAATGATTTTCTACCCCTCTGGCTCCTCTCTTCAACAAAATGGTTCACAGCCACACAGCAGCCAGCTTGTATAGGCAGGTCATCCTGGGGGACACCACTTCTTACATTATCTCCAACCCATGAAGGAAGGAAGTGTCTTTTGCCCCCAGGAGATAGTTTACATTTTGGTACAGGAAGCAACTGTACGTTTTGTTTGTCAAGTCTAGAAGCTCAAGTCCACCGCGTTTGAACTCTCAAATTAATTCAGGCTTTGTAATTAGGTGAAATGCATTCATCCACTTCTAATAAGAACAGATGGGTTTGCGCTGCAATGTTCAGATCCAAATTTGGAGCCAAACATCAGAGTTTTGGGATGTTTGGGCTTTTAGTTCATGTCCATTTGTAACAAAAATCCATCCCTCATTTTTTTGTTGAATTCCTGTACATCTGCTGCGTATGTTATAAACACTAGCAAGTCCTTGACCCCAACTCTTCTGACCTGTTTTAGTTAAATGTCTAAACCATTTGCTTAACACAATTCTTGGCATCGCACTTTGAGGTTAGTTAATAGTTAGCAGAATATGAATCCTTTCCTTAAAGGTAGTCAGCACAGCCTAGGGTAATTGTGTGCAGTGCACGGTGAGATAAAAATGAATATAACCTCTTGAAAAGGCCACTAGCTGAATGACAATGCTCAAAAGAAAACCTATTCTGCTACTATTATGAGCCATATAAAATAGTTGATTGTTTGTAATTAGGTTCCCATTCTTGCCCTTAGAGAATTACTCAGGCAGTGGGAGTAAGAATTTGGTGAACTACTGAGAACACAAGTTAGTTCAGATACACAGAATGAAAAACCAAAACAGACCTTATAATCCTGTAAATCCCTAGAGAAGGCTAAATTTCTTTCAGCTTGTGATGACTATTAGGCAGTTTTTCACTAATAAACCAAATACGTCTTTCAGATCTCCCAAAAATGCCCAACTGTCCTCTCAGAATATTCATATTGCATTTTTGTTGAGTAGCTGTGGTAGTTCTGCTGCCTTGGAAGTGTGGGATAGTGGGTACACCGGGACAATTACAGAAAAGTCTTCTTTTTCAGAAACTGTGTCTTTTTTTTTTTTTTTTTTTTTTTGCTGTTGAGCTGTTGTGATGTTGAGGAGCTTAATATTTCATTTTAAAACTGCCCTTATTTCTGCATCTTTGTAACAGAAAAATAATGTAGATGATTAATGCAGTGGGCATAAGTCAAAATATTGTGTATATCTGCAGTAAGGAGGTTTCAATGGAGAGGGAGATGCAAATAAAAAAGGAGCAAGTGTCAGCTCCAAGTGTTAAAAAATCATGAGTCAGGCCCCCCAAAATCACGGGATTGGTTTAAAATCATAAGATTTAAAAAAAAAATTGGGGGTTCTTTTGATTGCTTCCCAGTGTTGGAATGCCTAGGGCTCACAAGTTCAAGCTTTTCTCCACAACTACAAGGGTCAGCAACATACTTTAAAAAAAAAAAAAGTTGAGATTCTCGGCCAATAACCTGATTCCAGCTACTGGGGCTCTAAGAAAACACAACATATCACGAGACCCGCAGTAAAACCACAAGAGCTGGCAACTCTGCTCCGTGGCTATGGAGAGGGGTACAGTAAAGAGAACAGATCAGCATGAACAAGAAGCGCCGTAACTTAGAGAGAGAGCCATCGAAAGTTGTACTCATTCCTGCACTGCTCTTTGTGATACACTATTTCTCTTTTTCCAAGCAGCACTCAGTGCAGGAGTAGAGTCAATTTGTTAAATATTTGCTCTCCAGTGTTTTTCCAAAAGACGGGTTATTACTCATTACTGATCATTAACGACAAGTTTGTAGCCAGGAGACAGGGAGGTTCTGGCAGTGCGTAGCCTTTCCCAGCCCATTAAAAGAAGGTTTTTGGCCGTTGGACAGTAGACATTTTGGAAGCCAATTTATAATACAGATTACTGTTATTTCATAACTTAAGCAACAAGTACTTAAAACAGACAATTTAACTTTTATAGGTTCTTACACCATATATCATTTATCCACTGCAAGCTTCTGCTAGTTCTATGTCCATCTTCCTTGGCTTTTATGCTTCAATGTGTTTGTCATCTGCATTCCTCTCTCTGAGAGGCATGAGAATTCCATGGGGTCTTCCATTCTGAAATATTTTGTAAATGTGACTTTGTTTCACACCTTTAGGGACTGATTTAGGTCATGGGAACTGACACGATTGAAAATCACTTATGTGAAGAATGAGGAAGAGGGGCAGAGCACAGCAATCTCTCTCAATAATGCATCGTGAGGCTTACCACTAGATCCTCCCTTTTGCTGGTCTGCCTTTTAATACTTGAAATTTCCTTTGGAAAGGCTTGTTTTATTATAGGTATTTGTACTGCACACCCGTTTACTATACTATTCTTAGAACTCAGTTGTTCATTGTAGCCTCTTGCCAGCTTGCAAGAGATTTGCCATTTTTCCCCACTATCAAGTATGCCTGGTTTTACTTTATTTTTAATGGACTCATATTGCCTGATCTCCACTGGAAAATCTTTTATGAGGGAACTTGTAGCTCCTTAATTATTTTTTGATTTCATGAAAAGACAGGATTGTTATGTACCTTTCGGTTGATTTTTATGTCTACTTTATTCTCATTAAGGGTTTCCTTCTCAGAGGCGGTGCTAGCACATTGGGGGCCCTAAGCAGGAATATTTGTGCTCCCCTCCCCCATAACACATAATAAAAAGTGAATAGGGAGACACCTTGAGATGCTTGAGGCCCTACGCAATTGCTTTGTCTGCTTATGCCTATCGCCAGCTCTGCTCGATTTTTTTTTAGAGATGACCACCCCTCTGAACCTGTTCATTGATTTCACTGCTTAAGAATCAGCAAACTAAGGTAAAATAAATAAAAGTAATTTTTATTTAGCTTTGGCTGGATAACACAGAGAAGGACTTCAAGGGCTGAAAAGGTCAATACGACTTGGATTCTTAAGTCACTTTTGAAATGGGACTTAGGCCTTGTCTACACACAAATGTTGTGGTGCTTTATTTTACCAGTGTAGTTAAAGTGGTATGACCCACCCTAGCATGCATGTAGTTGTACCAGTATAGCTTACGAAAACAGGGATAAACTGGACTGGTATAACGACATGGATACTGGCATTACTGCACGGACTCTAGGTCTTGTACTGGCATAAGTGTAGTGATAAGAATATCACACCCTAACTGACATAGTTATAGTAGTACAAAAACTGTGTATAGACCAGGCCCAAAGCTTCTAAGTCACTTAGGTGCTTTTGCAAATTTTACCCAATTCAACTACAAGATAATAGGCTTGATGCTTGAATAACGGGGTAATATTCTATGGCCTGTGTTATGCAAGGGATCAGGGTAAGTGATCATAATAGTCCTTCCTCACTTTACAGTCAATGGATCTCTATATGTAATGAATATTTCAAAAAAGAAAACTTCACTATTGCCCATCATTAATAGTAGTGTAATGTTATCATAATTAGCACTGGAAATAAAATCAATTAAAATACAGGTATTGGACCACAATAGGGTCAGCCTTTAGTTCTTTTAAGAGTGAAGTCTGCTAAACTTTATAAGACAACTTGTTATGGATATTATAAAATTGCAAAACTCTCACCTGACTGTAATATTTTCTTTTATAGAGCAGCACTAGAGATTCAACTATTTGTGGCTAGCAGCTTTTCAGAGGTTCCTTGAAGCGACTGGTATTTTGATGCTGTCCCATGGGGAAGAATTTGCTCATCAGCCTGGTGCTCCATATTCTCCTTTCAAGACTGAGAATTTTTATTTTTTTATTGTCATTTCCAAGAATTACTCGGAGGGACATTTAAAAAAATCATTTCCATTTTAATACTACTCCCTGGGGTCTTTTATAGCGCTTTTCAATCCATAAATCTTAAAGGGCTTTACCAAGAAGGTCAGTATCATTTCCCCCATTTTACAGAAGGGAAAACTGGGCACAGAAGGGGAGTTGCCCAAGAAACCCACGTTTCTGGAGTCCCATCCAGTGCCCTGTCCACTAGGCCACATTGAGCTGGGACTAAATGAGAAAAAATAAAAACAACCCCTCCACTGCCCCATGTAATAAAGACGAAAACATGTCCTTCCCCCAATCTATTGAGCTGGGCTGGGAGACTCACTGTCTCAGGCTGTTTAGATGTACCCTAAAGGAATTAAGCCCCCAAATCATGTTAAATTAAAATGGGAGCTGCATGCCTAACTTCTTTAGGCTCTTTTGGAAATCCAGCCTCAGTCAATATTAGACTATTATGTGCACAAGTTGGTTCTTCAATGTCAATAAAATGTCCCATCTGTTATAGTTTGACTTTCAAATAAGCCCCGCCAGCCTTATGATCCCATTTTTTTGATCACACATGACTATGTTCCAAATGGGTTTATGTAGTGCTTGGAGAGCGCTGCAATATTGTTATTTTCTGCTTGGCTCCTTCAGACTTCAAGGATCCCAAATCCCATGTTTCCTTTTGTTTCCACTGTAGAATATAAATGTTCTGCTTCAGCGCGCAAATGCCAAGAAGAATCGTTAGGCCAAATTCACTCCTGGTATGATAAGATGTCATTCCTCTGATCTCTACAGAGCAGTCCAACTTACATCAGCTTTGAGTTTGGCCCATTAAGCATAAAGAGGTTTATGGCATCAAAGTAGCTCTGCTAGCACATTGGATGAGCTTCTTGTGGAACAGATTGCTCATGCCATGTTAGGCAGCCATCCAGTTAAATCCATCATTGTTTGCTCTCTCAGAAAAGCTTTCTTGCAAGTGGCCTATTTTCTGCCAAATAGATTAAAAGTGAGAGCAAACCATTTCTGCAGGTCTTGCATGTGTGTATCTCTTCTGAATAGAAAATGATAATTCATTATAGCCCTTTGAACATTGAATATGTTTATATCATCACATTTGTCCAGGAAAGGGGGGAAATGTTATTTAACCTTTATATTTAAAGAGCCCGAGTGTCTGGTATGGTGTGGTCACTTTCCACTGCACTGCTGGCAGAAACTGGCCTGAAAGCAGGAGAGGATCATGCCAATGTAAAGGGTTGTGCCACTCTCCCTTCCTGCTGCCAATGTAAAGAGAAAACAGGTACCCCCAGAGTAAGAGCGTCATGGCTGGGATCACCTGCAACCTGCTGAGCCTCAGCTGCAGTTCCAGCCTCTTGCATCTGTTTGCAGCCAGCAAAAGCCATCAAGCTATACCAGCCTGGAGTAGAACTGACCCTAAACAGAAGATATGGGGAGCACAGAAGTGAGCTTTATATACACGTGCATCATGGCTGGAGCTGAGTATCTGGTTGGAACTCTGAGGATCTCTTCCCATTTTGGGTAATGAAGACCAGAGAGGGCTCCCTTTTTGGATCTCATCAGTTATCCTGAGGGATTATGGTTTTGCAAAATTGACTCTGTTCTCACCCAAGGTTATGTATGCCAAAGCAAAGACCAGGATTAGCCTATTATTTTTAGGTGACTGACCAACAACAACAATAGGTATCAGTTTTTAAATTCACATGATAGATGTCTTACTGACCACTTCGCAGAAGCAGTAACGCTGAAGAAGTAAGTGGTGCAGAGAGAGGGTGTGTGTTTGCACACGCATGTGTGCGGAAGTGATTCCAGGAGGAGGGCCTGAATTGTTATGTAGATTCTATTAAATAGCTGCAAGGTTGTGGGTCTGTGAAACTATGACAACAGAAGCACTATTGGAGAAATTGCAATGGGGAAGGACATTGGAACATATAATTTGATTTTGCTCGAAAACACAGAATTATTGACAGACAATTGTCAATGTCATCAAAAACATCATTGGGGTGAGAAATATTAAGTTCCTCCCACAGAAGTCTGCCACAATGCTGAATTAGTGAATATAAAGACATAAAACTTTGTAACTATATTACTTCTTGGGAGCCTAAATCTCCCCCTTGTAAGATGACAAGTTAGGCTGTACATACAGTGAAAATGGAGCTTTGGACTTATTATTTTGACAGTTTTAGAGCTGTATGGATGTTTGTAAATCAAACTGTGGAACATCTCCAAGCCCTGGAGAGGTGGGTAATTTAAACAGAAATTGGACCACGTTGAATTGGATCTTATGAATACAGCAAAGAACTTTCAAATGTTAAGTATCGATGGAATACAGTAAAGAATGCTATATGTGTCTGTATGTTTTAGAATGCATTGGAGACTATGGTATAGGATGTGATTTGTTATTGTATCTGTACTTTATCTGGTGTGCAAATTTTTCATTTGACAGATATGGAACAGGAGTGTTGTAGCACAGGAAAAATCACAAAGACGAGCTTAACATAACAAATTGTTTGTGTCTTAAAAAATGTAAAGTAAGTCTGATTGCTATAATATGAAGGAATACAAATTCAATAAAGGTGACATTAATAGCAATACTTGAGAGGAATTATAGCAGGTATTCAAACACAAATCACAGAAGCTGTGAGTAGCCCTCCATCTCTTACTTGATAATGGGGAAAATGTTCCCTTGGTTGTAAAAGAATAAACCAAACAACAAATAATGCAAAATGCTTCAGTAGCTGAAAATGTAGACACTAATGAAATGCAGTTTTGAATACTCAAAATCATTAAGAGCTGTGGAAAACTCCACATTACCTTCTGCTGTATTCCTTTTTACAGAACAATTCATTCTTTGCCATTACAAATTATCCCTTTGCTGGACACACAGACTTCAGGAAGCAAGACTGACCCAAAATGAAAAAGAAAAGATTAATTCCTATTTCTCCTGACTATTGTAATGTCTAACCTATTTTATATCATCCAGATAATTGCACTAGTTACTTTCCCAAGTGGAGACCGGAACCATTAAATGGATAGTTTAACTGCTCTAGAACTATCTGATTATGCACTGTGGTTTAAGATAAAAGCTATATTACCTCTCATCACCCCCATGCATTTTTCTTGCCTTAGACTTCAGTGCTTTATGTACAGAATGTGTATATAGAGGGCAAGTGCTGAATGAACTACTGTGATTCTGACAAATTATAAGATATCGTTGGAATTTACAACCTGTAGAGCTTTTTATTTCATGTAAATAATGTCACTATCAACACTGCACCCATTGTCCAGTTTGTTTATACAACACTACTTTGTTTTTCATTATGATAAATTCCATAGAGGATGATAGGTCTAAACCTCAGGATTACTGACTCAACTCCTGGCAAGGTTTATTTGATCTTTCTGAGGTAGATAAATTGAGTACTACATATGAGTCTTTTGTGTGAGCCCTTAAAAAAGCTACTGAGGCCTTGTATTCTCTTGGTAAGACTGAGATCCTATGGCAGGTTTTGAAAAGTGGGCTTTGTCCAGATATCCTTGGACAAATTTTCCACTCACATCAGTGTTATGCAGTGTGCTGTTCCCTAGCTGGTTCCTCTTCCACAGCACCGGTGTTGTTTGTATAAAGTGCTCTAGGAGCAAAAGTGCTATATATGCAAAATATTGTCATTTAAATGCCTTTACAGGTGTGACAGATTTTTCCTCAAGCAAAAATAGCAGCAGAACACTTGGGGAGAGGAGCAAATGACAGAAGGCAGCTTAAATCATTATTAGTAATAATAATGTATTATGGCACTGCCCAAAAGCCCCAGCCAACACAGTTGAAGACAGTCCCTGTCCCTGAGAGCTTGCTTATTTTTGCTGAAGAAGAAACTTGCATAGACATTACTGCTTGTAATATTAAGCAGACAATTTGTATATTTCAAACTTGGTGTTTCAACACTTTGTACCCTATTAATAATGTAACAAGATCACGCTCATTTACTAAAAAGAGAGGCTCAATCTTGATATTAAAACCCCACCGTCATAATTAGTACCACTTATTACCTTTGTCAACAATCTCTGCAGAGAGGCCAAGAGTTCAATGATTATGAAGAGTGAACCTCACCATTACATGAATTTCTTCTGTTCCAGTTTGGGAGCCCACTGGTCCGCTCACATGGTGAGTCCTGAACTGCTGCTGCCAGTCCTGTATCTTTTCTTATGGCACAGGAATTTAATCTCCAGAGTGGCAACTTCGCCTCTTCTAATTCTACCAATGCTAAATTCCCTTGGAAAAAATAGTAAAAATGTATTTGAATTTAGCAATGAATCCATGACACTGTGAGTGAATGAGAATCATTTGACTTTTACAAATTTAATTCTCCTATCCAGTGAATTTCTGTTTTATTTAAAAATAAGAGCTGAGGGTTTTATTGAGCTTGTATGAACAAGAAAATAGAGAACATCACATAGTATGGATGCATGCATGGTGAAAATAATATTATATAGAACAGTCACGAGCTAAATAAAATAACTTTATTAATAAACTGTAAAAAGCACAAACATTTTTTAAAGTGTCATTGTTATCAAACTAACAGCTAGATTGTGACTTTGGATACAGCCTTCTGCTAGGAATGGTGCATGAACTGCATTGCCTCAGAAGAAGCCCTGGGAGGCAAGAGAGAGGATTTGAATAATCTGTTGTTGGTCTATACCAGCAGCAAATTACAACTCTCCTCATGCCAGCTCCACTACACTGGCCAAACAAGAAGGGGTGGAGCCAAGATTCTGTCCATTCCCTATCTGCACTGGGGAGGAGTAAGTGTCATGCAATGCCTGCTTACACCAGCATCCCCAGGATCAAGGTCTGGATAGCCTATGCAGGGGCATATGGGGAGTTCTTACTGCCTTGCTTGGGCATATAGTCAGAGTCATAATGAAAATATTTCAAAGTACTTAAAGGAAACTAAACATTACACCCCTGAATTCCAAAATGAGAGGTTTTCTGACGAGCCATCTGTGTAGTCTACATCTCATTTGCTTCCAATGCAATACATTCCTACAATCTGTATTGCTCTCAGATTGCATTTAGTAAAGCAACTTCCAAGACCAAACTAATATATCTAAAATCTTACTTTTTATTGAAGGGAAATAAAATTCCCTGTTGCAAGAGAGGAATAGCAGAATGTGGAGAAAGAGGTGCACAGAGCAAAAAACCCACTTGTTAAATAGGTACACATCATATATGGAAAACTGGCCAGTGCTACAATCTCTGGCACAATACTTGCAGATAGAGCTATGTGAAACTCAGCTACTTCATTTTGCAGAGGTTTTTACAGATGAATTCATCTAGGAACTAAGAATGTAGCATGTCAGGGAAACTCTATCTAGGGAAGCAGTGACTCTGAAAAATATTTGGGGATCATGGTGGATAATCAGTTGAACCTGAACTCTCAGTGCAACACTGCAGCCAAATGAGCTAATGTCATCCTTGGATGTATAAAGAGGGGGATCTCGAGTAGAAATAGAGAGGTTACTTTGCCTCTGTATTTGGCACTGGTGTGAGTGTTGCTGGAATACTGTGTCCAGTTCTGGGGTCCACAATTCAAAAGGATGTTGAAAAATTGGAGAGGGTTCAGAGAAGAGCCACAAGAATGATCAAAGGATTAGAAAACATGCCTTATAGTGATAGACTCAATCTATTTAGCTCAATCTAACAAAGAGAAGATTAAGGGGTGACTTGAATGCAGTTTATAAGTACCTACATGGGGAAGAAGTATTTGATAATGATCTCTTCATTCTAGCAGAGAAAGGTAAAACAAGATCCAGTGGTTGCATGTTGAGGCTGGGCATTTCATAGTGGAAATAAAGCATAAATTTTCAACAGTGAGAATAATTAACCATTGGAACAATTTACAAAAAGTCATGGTGGATTCTCCATCACTGGCAATTTTTAAATCAAAGACTGGATTTTTTTTTAAATGAGATCTGCTCTAGGAATTATTCTAATTATTCTGGGGAAGTTCTATGGGCTTGTGTTATACAGGAGGTCAGAAAAGATGAGCACAATGGTACCTTCCAGTCTTGGAATTTATGAATCTCTTTTCCTGCCTCAGTTCACTTGAGTTTGCATCCCTTAAGTGTTCTTATTCAGACAAACCCAAAATATGAAAAGCAAACTTAGCCAAAACATACTCTCCATTTGAAACCACAAATGAGCCCAGACTTTTTCTCAAAGCTCAGTTTAGGTTCATTGGGTTGCCAGTCTTGGCAAATCTCGTCCAAATTTCAGATACAAAGATTCTGTTAAAGAAAATAACAATGGAAATATCAAGAAATTAACCTCAGGAAGAAATTCATCCCTGGTGTAAGTCCTGCCAAAGATGTTACGCCAGGCAAACAATTTGTCTGTAATGTTGCTCAAAAACAATAAATCAATACTTAGCCTCTACGGAGAGGGCGTTTCTTCCATCTTCTTCAGACACTCTGTTGGCTAGTTTGGGGAGCAGTGCTTATGGGGTACAGTGGGAACTGAATCCAGCCACCCTCAGCCAGGATAAGGGTGGCTGCATTGCAGGTCGTTTGACTACAGGTGTAGTAGTAATAGGAAAAAAGGGAAGAGGAGAGAGGAAAGTTCTATTCCAGAATACAACTTCAACAGAGAAGATCTAAATTATACAAGGTACAGCATGGGATAGGCAGGAAGCCATAGTCTCCCAGGTGAGGTTGCTTCAGTTTGAAACTGTGAAACCTCAGCTCCTAAGCAAATCCTGATAGCAATAACTGAAGGGATTAATATAAAATATAAGTAAGAGACACAAAAGCCTCTCCCCTATATTATATGCACACTGAGAGCATACATTACACTGTGTGTGTGCATGTATATAACATCACACACAGACATGCACCATACAGATGATGGAGCTATCCAGGTAATAAATTGCATTTACCATCTACTTTTGACCTTCTCACCTCTCCTCTGCCCAATAATCAGTCTCCCCCAAAACTATTTCTAATTTCTTAACCTCTGAGAATCTTAAAGTATGTGCCATTTAGAAAAGAAGATCAATCTGGCATCAAATTCATTTCCTTCCTTCCTCCCAACTACCCCAGGTTACTTTATTCCAAAGCCCAGCCAGACAATATTCAATTCTGCAACAAGTGATATATTTATGGTCTTAGCTTGTAGCCCAAAACAGGTAGAAACTGGTATACCATTGAAGAGAGAAGATTCCAAATTTTCCACTTAGCTCCACAGCACTAGCTTCCAGTCCTGCCATGTCCAAAATACTGATGACTGGATGCAGCTTACACGTTTCAGAGGCATTGTTCTGATTACCCACATTCTCAGTGTAACAGCAGTGCATCAAACCAGGTGTGGAAGGCTATCTTTTCAACCACCTGGGCTAGAAACTTTTCATTTTATTATTTTTTTTAATAGGAAAGCTTAAATTTAGCAGAAAATAGCAGGGCCAGAGGAGATTTTTCTGGTACGGCATTATCACCATCTACCAGCACCATCAGAGCATTGATTATTGGAATCAAGCCAAGAGAAATGCAAAAAGAAATGTTTCTGCAGTATGGAAACATGTCTGCACTTTCCCAGCCCAATCCCTAAATAGTTTTATATGCAATCCCAGGCCTTGTGTACTCCGGGGATTTGCCCTGGTAACAGCCACTGGTGGCTCAAAGCAGACCGACAAATCTGTGATATGCACTGGCACAGTTTTGTCTGTCTTCACAGACAAAAGTTTGCACCAGTGCAGCCTTCAAGTAGCTGACCCCAGAGACTAAAAGCTTCAGTGTAGATTGACCTGAATCTTAAGACTATTTTCCCCTTCAACCCTTGAATTCAAGCATTTCGAGTTCACTTCCAGAGACATCACCTTCTCCTCCCTTTCAAGAGGGTCTGGTAGTTCTTTCTAAATCCCTCCTCCTTCCAAGACTTTCTTGGTGGTTTTCCCCATTATTTCCCCTCTGAATGCCCCCATGTCCACCCTCAAAACCTACAGTCCCTCTCCAAGAGCTGCTGCCTCAGTAGCAATCCCAGGATTTAAAGAGTTGCAAGCATATACCTGGAGGCAGAATTTGGCCATAACAGCATACATGCACTTAAGTATGCAACATCTCTTTGGATGACTAAAGCTAGATCTTAACCAGCTCCTTACATGATCTATCCAATCAGATGTCAATAACAAGGTATTTGGTTTTGTTTAATGTTCACCAGTTCTAACATACGTGCCATTATTACTGCCCATATCAGAGGAGGGGTTTAGCTTTCTTTTAAACAGCTTATGTAAGTTGTTCATCAAGCATGACTCAGAGATAGGGATGAATATGCAGGGTGCACGCAAGCATCAATAATTGAAAGCCACCATAGAAGGGTAAACACACACACACAAAAAAAGAATGCTGTGCCTAGCACATAAATGTCTGCACAGCTAGGCCTTACCTGCTCTGAACCCCACATGGTCATCACTAGAATCTAATTTTGCTCCTGATAGTTCAAATCTCTGTTCTTGCATTTTCATTTCATTGTTAGTGAAAGATTTTCTGGTCCTAACCTCTTCTTACCTGAAGCAAAAAGGCTGACAAATGAAACTGCTGAAGGTCTGATATAATCTCACACGCAGATAAGCTGGAAGCCAACGTTCATGTATTAGACTCTGTACCAGAAGAATTCTGACCAAGTTTGTTACCTTCCTCTCTTGTTGGGTGACAAACACGCTGTGGTCAGAGCTAGGGGGTGGGTGGGGGGGAACCGCTTAAAAGTTGGATTTATGTAAATCTATAGAACCCCTACAGTGAGAGCTGTGCATTTTAGGTTAAATGAGTTCTTGAAATGTGTGCGTTGTTTATGCATGCCATTTCACAAATTACTACCAGCCACTTAGAGTAATGTGGTGTAATTAAACAAAGTTCAATACCAGACAAAAAGTCATGCGTATATTGTGCTAATTCTTTTGAAGCCACTAAGTAAAGTTTTGCCACATGTTTAAATGCCTATGGAGCCAACTACAAAGTCACAAATAAATCATTCTCCACCCCTCACCTCCAAGTTAAATCAGATTCTAAAACCTTTAATTTTCCTATGTGTCCACTGTAAAATGAGATTTAAAAAGCAGCAGTTGAGATGTCTGAGTCTTTCACCTTTGTAGAAGTTGTTCTTCATATAAATGTATCTGTGGAGTTCTCTCTTATTCTGGATATGTTTCCAAAAACAAATTCATCCCTGGTGTTAATCCATTGTGTTTGATAGAATTACATCACACATGGGTTTTGCTCAGGCAGCTTTTCCCTCCATATATTTTATTGTTTTGAAATTCCAAACATACAGAACATCTGTTTTCTATTATTTCTAGCAAGAGACAAACATATCCATTACACTGAAAAATACCAATTCTGTTGACACATATAAAATTACAGTGCATCTTCTTCTTATTAAAATGTCCACATGGCAGAAAAATAAATGAAACATTCAATAACATAACTAACAGAGAGCATACAAAAAGGAAGGAAGGAGGGAGGGAGGGAAGTCCAATATTTGACAGAGGAGAAATTAAAAAGACAGGTGAGGGAAAACATACATTTTGATTATATTGAGATCTACTAACAGTACATTTCCTAGACACAGGTCAGGATATAGGTTATGAAAGATGAAACTGGCTGCACTTTCATACATGGCTCAACTTTAGAATCTGGGTTTAGTTTCTTTTTTTCCATCCATCTTCCTTTAGAAATTCCTGGCTGAGCAAACATTCCAAAATGAAGTCTTGTTATTGTACATTCCCCAGAGTTTGGCTGGAAAGGAGGATAGCTGTGGAGACCCACTTCATCAATAAAGGCTTTTTAGTGCCAGTACATTCAGTATATGTTCTTTTGCTGAGCTGCAGGACTCCTACCAGCAAAAATTAATAGCACTGTCCTCTATTTTCATTTATTTTTTCTCTCTGCTCTTTTAATTAAATCTCATCCTAGGAATCAGTAAGACTGAAATGACAGCACCTTTGGCAGCAGAATTAACATATTGTATAAAATCATCTTATCCTATGTTGCATGGTCCTTGACAGCAAAATTTGGCACAGTCAGATTACCCATGAAAAGGTATCTTGATACATCCACGCAACTTCAAAAACATTTAAGGCAGCAAAGTCTTGGTCTTCTTGGAAAATCTAGTGGAGTTTAGATAAACTGGGAAAAAAGATTATCTTGATTATTTATTACAAAGTGTCAGAAGTACACTGCACTTTCTAGTAAGAAATAGTCACAAATGAAAGAAAAGTGAAGGCCTCGGCCTCAGTGTTATGGTGTTTAAAGATAGGTATTAAATGAGAGCCTGCACAGTGGAAGGACTGGCAACACAATGGATCTGGCACCAAAAAGCTCTTTGTCACTAGTCCAGATATATTTCATTACACAAAAGTAATCTGCCTCTTGTGAACGTTAGGCCCCCATCCTGCGAACACTTTCACAACACGAGCAGTCCCATTGAGTTCAATAGGACTATTCACCTGGGCTAAGTTACTTCTAGAAGTGTTCGCAGGATGGGGGCCTAGTGTGTGTAGAGCTTCTATTATCAAAGGGCCAGTGAGTTAAAACGCAGTGACCGTGAGTAGTTGCATGCATGTTTTGAAAATACAAATTTGTTGTTAATATCTACATTAAAATAAGGAACTTCACCCAAGATTTCAATACACTTCCTGGCTATGATGAGTCTGAAATAATCTATTGTATGCAACCTGCCAAATACGGGCCTGGTCCTGCAAACCCTTACTCACATGGGTGGATAGATATTCCCTATATTTTCATCCCCATTGTGCCTCAGAAATGAACTATTAATAAACTGCCATACTAGCAGTAAGATTTGCAGGATTGGGCATGAATTAGGGCCGTCGATTAATTGCAATTAACTCACATGATTAACTCAAAAAATTAATCACGATTAATTGTACTGTTAAACAATAGAATACCAATTGAAATTTATTACATATTTTTGATGTTTTTCTACATTTTTAAATATATTGATTTCTATTACAACACAGAATATAAAGTGTACAGTGCTCACTTTATATCATTTTTATTAAATATTTGCATTGTACAAATGATAAACAAAAGTAATAGTATTTTTCAGTTCACCTCATACAAGTACTGTAGTGCAATCTCTATTGTGAAAGTGTAATTTACAAATGTAGATTTTTTTTGTTACATACCTGCACTCAAAAACAAAACAATGTAAAACTCAAGAGTCTACAAGTCCACTCAGTCCTACTTCTTGTTCAGCCAATCACCAAGACAAACAGGTTTGTTTACATTTATAGGAGATACTGCTGCCTGCTTCTTATTTACAACATCACCTGAAAGTGAGAACACATGTTCAAATGGCACTTTTGTAGCTGGCATTGCAAGGTATTTATGTGCCAGATATGCTAAACATTTGTATGCCCCTTCATGCTTCGGTCACCATTCCAGAGGACATGTTTCCATGCTGATGATGCTCATTAAAAAAATAATGTGTTAACTAAATTTGTGACTGAACTCCTTGGGGGAGAATTGTATGTCTCATGTTCTGTTTTACCCACATTCTGCCATATATTTCATGTTATAGCAGTCTTGGATGATGACCCAGCGCATGTTTGATTTACAAACACTGTCCCTGCAGATTTAACAAAATACAAAGAAGGTACCAATGTGAGATTTCTAAAAATAGCTACAGCATTCAACCCACTGTTTAAGAATCTGAAGTGCCTTCCAAAATCTGAGAGGGATGAGAATGGAGTATGCTTTCAGAAGTCTTAAAAGAGCAACATTTTGATGCAGAAACTACAGAACCCGAACCACCAAAAAAGAAAATCAACCTTCTGTTGGTGGCATCTGACTCAGATGATGAAAATGAACATGTGTCGGTCCACACTGCTTTGGATCATTATCGAGCAGAACCTGTCATCAACATGGATGCATGTCCTCTGGAATGGTGGTTGAAGCATGAAGGGACATTTGAATCTTTAGTGCATCTGGCATGTAAATCTCTTGTGATACCAGTTACAATAGTGCCATGCGAACGCCTGTTCTCACTTTCAGGTGATGTTGTAAACAAGAAGCGGGCAGCATTATCTCCTGCAAATGTAACCAAACTCGTTTGTCTGAGCGATTGGCTGAACAATAAGTAGGACTGAGTGGCTCTAAAATTTTACATTATTTTATTTTTGAATGCAGTTTTTTTAGTACATAATTCTACATTTGTAAGTTCAACTTTCATGATAAAGAGATTGCACTACAGTACTTGAATTAGGGGAATTGAAAAAATACTATTTCTTTTGTTTTTATACAGTGAAAATACTTGTAATCAAAAATAAATACAAAGTGAGCATTGTACACTTTGTATTCTGTGTTGTAATTGAAATAATCTATTTGAATCAAAATATTTCAATAAATGGTATTCTACTATTGTTTATAGTGCGATTAATCGTGATTAATTTTTTAATCGCTTGACAGCCCTAGCATGAAGGTGTCTATTAAAGACATTGTCAAGGCACTTTTTAGGTATTCCTGACATCATATGCAATACAGATAGCATGGCACTCGTGTCTCTCAGGGTTGCTCTACACTGCAGCTGTGAAATCTCATTTCCAGCATGGGTTGACAAACTCATTCTAGCTTCACTCAAGCTAGTGCTCTAAAACTAGCAGTGTGGATGCTGTGGCTGGGGGGGATGGCTTGGGCTAACCACCAAAGTTCAGACCCAGGGGAGTCAGGTGGGATTTGACTCATGCAGTTAGCCCACACCTCCAAGCTGCAGTGTAGACATACCCTCAGTGCAGGGCATCATTTTAACCATCCTTCTCAGAAGGGACCCTGTTGATTTTGCATAATCAAAACTCAAATAATCAACTTGACGTTTTTCTGAGAGAGAGACTCTGGGAATTATTCTGGGAATGTTGCATGGCCTGTGTTTTGCAGGAGGTCAGACAAGATGATCACAATGGTCTCTTCTGCCCTTGGAATCTAAGAACTTTGCAGATAGAAAGCACAGGAAACCAGCATGTTTCCATGGTGCTGTAAGTAATTTTTTGTATTATTATTTACTTTACTAGCTAACAGTTTAATGATTTACAACTACTGACTAATTTCTTAAAATGTTTTCCCGTGTTTTTGAGGGGAGCCTTTTTTTAATTTTGAGAAGACATTCTTTCAGCCATACTTTACATCAGCTAATTGTCAAAATGGTGCTTTCCAATTTACATGCTCTTTTTTGTTATACTGAAGGTATATTTAATGTGATTTACACTCCTTTACATTTGTGTGCTGAGATCAAAGTATCTTTATGGACTGGAAGGTGAGCCCAAACTTGAACCTCAGAATACTCTCTAAGCTTCCCACATGTGCATGTTGGAGGACAGCTGGGGGGCCGTGGCCTGACCACTTTTAAGCAGTGGTCCCATACTAAATCAGTGCAGCTGGCAGTTGGGAGCATTGCTCAAGCTGTGTGGTTGCAATACCACTAGTCACCCTCTGGAGGAGGAACTGGGTCAAACTTCAGCGAGTGGTGTTGCAACCTGGTGCATGGGGTCGCAGTGCCACTCAAATTGATTGTGACCTGATGCACAGGAAGTCTGATCCTGTGTGGCAGAGCATAGGGAAGTCTGCTGAAAACTCCACTCCCTGGTGGCACTGACTCACGCATTCTGTAGTAAGAGAGACTCCCTGGCTGAGGGAGATAGCGATTGCTGTGGGAGGAAGATGGGGGGGGTGGGGGGAGGGAGAGGACAAGCACGGACAAGAATGGTGTCCCTGCTGAGGAGGGTGTGTGTGGGGGGAGATGACTGGAATTCACCTCCCTACGAATAGATTAGGGGTGACCAGACAGCAAATGTAAAAAATCGAGATGGGGGTGGGGGTAATATATAAGAGCCTATATAAGAAAAAGACCCCAAAATTGGGACTGTCCCTATAAACTTGGGACATCTGATCACCCTAAAAGAGATTGACGCCACTGTTGCTGTTCCTTACATCGGGAAGGGTCATTTCTTGTCTGCCACTTTTCTTTCCCTCTACCTCTTCAAATCCCTTCCTTAAAATCCACATCTTCTGTAGATGTTGATGCAATTGTTGCATAAATAAAACCTCATCGTACCCTCCCTCACTTCGTCACATCGTATTTTTTCTCGCTGCAGTAGCTTGTAAATTCTTCATGGTGTGGACCTCGTCTGTATTCTGTAATGAGCATGTCTATATTATTGGGGGAAGGAGGAAGAAGGGGGTTAGGAAAGAAAATCTGGCAGCTTTTTCTGCTTCCAGCCTTTACATTTTTACAAACTTTTCCATCAGTTGTTGAGCCTGCTATCTCACCTCTGATCTTTTGAGATTAAGCCTCTCTCGCGCACCTTCGTGGAGAGCATGAGGTAATAAAACCAAAGGCTTTGGCATTTGATTGGAAAATAAATTAAACCCTCAGCAGTTGTTACATTTTGTGTTGTGCGTATGCCGTGGGAAGGAACAATCCAAACAGTAAACAGTGAGGGAAGTGACAATGTATTTGGAATACATGCTGCCGAAATCAGTAAGATTAGTGATGATTAAACATGTAGTAACAATGCCCAGTAGTGTTCTTACATTAAAAATTGTTCTTAGATTGTTAACCAAGCTTAGGCATTTACTCCGATAGACTCATGCTAAAAGTCTTTAAAAAGACATTTTATATTGTCAAAGAGCAGAGACTTTTATGGTGCTAGATTCAAGTGTACTCAATTTAATCCTTATACAGTGCTTTATATTTTCAAAGCAGTGTGCCAATGTTAAACTACCAGTAAATAATTCTGGACAGTTTTGTGATGTGGTAAGCATACATATCCCCATTTTACAGATGAGATAATTGAGGCAAGGACAAGTTAAGTGACTCGCCCCAAATCACTCAAATTAGTGTCAGATTTAGGATTGGAATTCGAAGTCTTGATGGCCATGCCTGTCTCATCCTCGAGAGCCAAATGCTTTACTCTCTTTAATAAAACCTGCATTTAATCAGTGGTGATCTATGAATTACAAGCTTTCCTAGTGCAGCTTATAACTCACTA
Source organism: Trachemys scripta elegans (assembly GCF_013100865.1). Classification (NCBI taxonomy): domain Eukaryota; kingdom Metazoa; phylum Chordata; order Testudines; family Emydidae; genus Trachemys; species Trachemys scripta. Next base: position 99,682,116 of record NC_048300.1, read on the forward strand.
GCTTTAAGTGTATTTCTTAGGGAAGGATGTAATAAGGTTGTATTTGGTGTGAGCAGAAAGAATCATATGGAGCCTCATGGAACTAATTCAATTCTCAAATATCTTACAGAACTGGCAACCTCTGAGAGTCAAGTTTTAAACCTCACTCAAAAGTTATAATTTCTACCAGCAGAGGCAGATGGCATCAGAAGCTCTCATAGCATTGTGGTTTCTGGCAGAATTTAAAGTTTCAAAACTCAAAGATTCCCAATATCTGTCAACTATGCTCAATTTCAAGGGACATCACTCATTTTATTCCCAAAGTTACCTATAGTCCACATAAGTTTGCTGTCTTCTTGCACTTATTGTTTAAAGTTATTTACATCAGGAACACAGAATGAGGGAATACAGGTGATAGAAAATGTTTAAACTCAAGGAAGCAATCACACAGCACTTTAAATTTCTTGTATGCTTAATATTTTGTGTCCCTCATTTTCACCTGCCAGGCACTGCACCTCACATTTGGGCCTTGGCAAGTGAGCAGAAGGGGTAACACTTTTATAGATTTATGCATCAATTTGCTAAAATCTGTAAACTATGCAGCTGCATAATGCATTATTCATTGGCCCCTAATTTTAATCATGTATCTGACTGGCCAGGGATGTCCAAGGAGACAGTAATATAACATGGTATATAAAATCATCCAGGAAGCCTCCCAGCAGGCTCAAATGGTGCTATTGTTAATTTAAATAATGAGTAATGTAAAAAGCCAAAAAGAGGTGGTAGAAATATAATTATAGTTAGACACAGTTTAATGTTAATTAGTATTACACTGGATTACAAAAGGAGTAGTTTTGTTAATTTGGAGAGAGCTCCAATTAATGTCAAAAGGGAACAGAATTATAAGGCTGTACTTCATTCTGTTGTCAGTGGACTGATCACTCACTGATACACTTTCATCTTTGAGTGTACGTATTATTGTAGTATTGTGCAAGTAATAATTGCATGCCTGTTTGCTTAACTTTTTTCTTTAATAAAGTTTGGTTTTATCATTCAAAGTGCTGCCTTGTGGTCCTTTACTATATAAAATTTCTGTAACTGACCTAGAGGCTCAAACCTGAAAACTAAATTGGGTGTTACTGCACCCTTATCTTTAACAACTTAATATTAGTGGAAATATTTCAATATAAAGGTTACATGTGACTCTATAAAATTTCACCGACACTGGTCATCCTTGAAACATTCCATCAATTGGAATGATTGCAGCAATTTTAATGGACTCTCTCCAGAATTGGTAGAGTCTTTCAAAACAGATGCACTTCTTAAGGGTTCCCACTGTATCATGCAAAGGATTTCTTGCCTTGCAGGTGAACTCCACAGAACCTGAACTACAAGTACTGCAAGACACTTTTCCTACCTACAGGACAGGTGGAAGTTTAAAACTTAGAACTCTAAAAGTATTAAGAAAATCAGTGCTAGAGATATACCTATGCATAAAATTAATACTAATTAAAACCTTTTAATAAATGTATTTATCTGAAAGTTATTAATAGCAAAAATGAACATAGTTCACGCAAGGCACTATTTGTTTTCTACACTCCTTAGACTGTGGGTTCAGTTTGCACAAGCTAAGCAGGGTAACGCTTCACTGGTATGTGGATGGAGTCCCCAGATTTATACTTGCAGGCAATGGTGTCTGACTCAGCAAGTGACACTCCTGGTTGAGTCAGTATTAAACTAATTCCCGGCACAGTGTTAGAGGGAGCTGTGGGTGGAGGTATCACCTTTCAGAGAGAATGTAAAATGAGTTCATGAACACTTATTAAAAGCTCCCATGCTACTTAAGATCAAGACTGCTCGTTTCATTGCCTGTGCCAAACTCCAATTAGGTTAATTACATTCTACTTACTTAAATGCTCCCTGCATCAGCTGGATATAACAACTTCACTGCTCCTGAACTGTTGCATAACATTAATGTAAACTTTTGAAAAAGCTGCCATATTAAGCTAATCCCAGAAATGGCCTTAGTTCAGTGGAATATTCATAAATTGCAAAGTTCATCTGGATGAACTTTGAAGTTCTCTTGGATGAGAAGCACTAAATGGAAAATTATTTATTCATAGAGCAAAATGTTTATTACAAACATTGATTTTTAAATATCTTTTTCTTTTGGCTGAACATAGGTGGGCCAAATTCTACCTTCAGTTACATGGATGCAACACAACCTCTAATGAAGTCAATGGGAATGGCACACAGAATTTGGTTATTTGTAGATGAAAAAAGGTAGTGTGCCAGCAGCACACTGAAATATCTGTAGTAGCTGTGTTGTCAACAATAGCTAATTAAAAATAAGTCCTTGAAAAGGGAAGACCTTTTTTGGTACTATAAAATGCTTTGATCTGTTTAAAAACATAAAAAGACTGTTTTGGAGTTCAGTTTTGAATTCACAGGCAACAGAATGCTAGAGGATTTCCTAAAGGGGGGTGGGGGAAAATCCATACAAGCAGTTTGATTTAAGAAAAAATGCTACTGAGACCCTCGCAAACAGCTTTGGAAACCTGTAAGTTCAACTCATTTTAAATTTCCATCCCATTTGCAGACATCACCCTGACATTTTCATCTGCTGGGAAAAGCTAGATGCTGCAACTGCTGCCCCGATGGAACTGCCTGTGGCTGCTGTACTAATGATGCTCCTTGGAGACTTAACATATTACTTGTAACCAGCAGCCAGTCCTTCTCCTTGAGCGACCTATAAATTCAGTGTATAGTTCTACTCAATTATTTCCTTCTAATCCATTGCACTGGGTCACTAAATTCTTCCAAGAGAAAACTTATTTTTAATTTTAAAAGCCCCGATTAACACTGTACTCGTTTGAGAAACATTATTAGAACAAAGCGTAACATTTACTTAATTTATAAATCCGACAGCTAGTAAAACTTAGCTTCTTCCCCGGGGTACTCTGGGGCTTTATTCTTTAATATTTATAAGTAGCTGTGTGATCCTAAGATGAAAAGTGCTATACCAAATTGTACACTTTTACAGTTATTTCTAGATTGCAACAGGTTTCTCTAGGTCGATAATTCCACGTATCATTTTTCTTAAAATCCAGCTTTTCTAGTGACAATACAACCCCTTCATAATATATATATGGAAGAATTTACCAGTAGTTTAGTATGATGGTGAGAAGGGCTTGTTCAGCAAACTGAAGCATCTCTGACCTGAAGTACTATAATGAACCATGAGCTCATTGCCAAGAGCTACAGAAAGTTATTGTCAGTAATGTTTCAGAATTGTTTGTTCTAAACTTGCAACAATGTCCCTTAAACAGACAAACATTGTCTAAGTTGGGATTCTATCCCATAATGGGAAAATGTAAGAATGAACTTATTTTATGAATTAATTTGTACTCCGTTAAAATGCTTAAGAATACATTACAAATGATCACATTACCTTTTCAAACATGCTGTTGAACAGAGCTTCCAGTCTTAACTGGATGTGCTTTGTGCACCAGATTTTACATACCATTGGGCTGCTTTTATGTACTTTAAATATCAGCTATATTTCCATCCCTGGAAAATAGCATAGGCATGAACAGGTGTGCACATCTGAGTTGGTATTTTGTAAAGAATGACGTCTATCAGGTTTCACTGATATTCAAAGATGTATTATACAAATAGACAAACTCTATAGTGTACTCATTTAAGGCTGTCATACTAATTTAAGAATCTTTTATTCATTTATTTTTATACAGCATGGATGCAGTTTTAACAATCAATAGCTCCATAATTCCCCAGAACACAGCTCATAAAGTGTTCAGAGTTCAAATTCCAAAATATTTTAATCAATTCTAGAATCCCCAAAATCTCCACAGAAAGCAAGCAGGGGAGGATACTCTGTTGCACTAACATTAGAGATGAACCTCAGCTGCAAAGTTTGGATCTAAACAGAGACTATGAAGGTGTCAAAGTCCAGTCATTTGGCTGGTGAAAGAAATGGGGCAGCTGTGAAGCTTAAATCCACGCTGTCAGCATCTGGGCTTTGGGCTCATCTCTAGTTAACACTAGTACTACCTTCTTTTAACCATCCTTAATATATAACATTTAAATTGCCCATGCAAAATGAGTAAGAATCAGTTACCAAAACCAATATGTAGCAGTTCACACATGTGTGTGGGGGGGAGGAGGAGGGAGGGGAGGGGAAGAGGAGCATCTAAATGTCTTTGCCCAAAGCTTCAAGAAATGGACGTTCCAGTGCAATAAATTATCAATTAAATCTCAGTATTCTTCTTTTCAAGCCTCCCACCTTTAACTTAGTCTCAGATAATACCAAAACAATTTAGTTGTATTTTTTAAAAAGGACTTTTCTGGATGTACATTAAGATCATTTCATGATCCATCTGGCCCCACACTCCTGCTATCTAAATTTCAGTAGAAAATCCCTAATTTTTATTTCCAGTCCCAAAGCCATTTTTCATTTTAAAGTTTATTAACAGTGATAAATTCAGACTCAATACTAGTAGAGCATATTACTTTGTTTTTCCAAAACGGTAAAGAGAGATTCCATGTTTTTCCTTAAACATTCTAAATATTGTAGCATTAATTCTAACTCTTAAGCAGTGTTCAGAGTGCATTCTCCAGTATCTTGATCACATCACTGCATCCACATGTTTCCAGTTCCACTGTGTGGAAAATGAAAACTGGTTGAGCTTGCTGATTAGTGCTACATCAGGGATCTGATACTGAGACACAGATTTCATTGTCATGGTCAATGGAATTGAGAGCTTTCATGTAACTGTGCCCCTGATAGGCAGAAGGTAAAGTAATAGATTGTTAGTTCTTTAGGCAAAAGACATGAATCTGTTGGACAAAGGCATCATTCTCTGCCTGTAGTCAGTAACTTGAGGGCCTTCTGTAGATTCTGCACAGCAGTGCTCACATCTTCATACTGCAAAGCACTGCCAGCATATTTGCAATATTTCTGAGCTCTGGCAAAGTCCTCTGGTGTCAAACGGACTTCCCCTGCAAAAACAAGGTAATTAAAAAGTAAAAATATAAGAAAATTCAGGACTTTATCTCAGATCAAGCATAATGCTTTACTTAAAATGTTTGAAATAGTCTGTTTATATTAACAAAGAGCATGAGAAGAAGTGCTGGTCCTACTCCGTTATTTTAAGTTCATTTTTATGTATAATTCTCAGTTTCTTTGGTGTCATTCTAATATTATATGGGGACCTTCAAAATCTGGACATTTATGTGATCCAGTGCCTTTTATGAGTAAACCAATACCTTTGAGAAAGATCTGCCCTTTATCTAAGGTAGCTCAGAAGAGCTTTCAAACTACAGTAAGTTAACTGTAATCATGTTACAACCTGCATGAAACAAGGACAGTGGCTTATGTGTTTATTGTGTAACTGCTTTACTCTCAGCATGGAATAATACACTCACAGCTGAAGCCATTCTCTTCCTATCTGTATAATCTTCCAGATACAGAAACATCCGCTATTGAGATATTTNGGGGGAAGGAGGTACACTGCCAGTTCCTGCAATGCTTCTGGTGGTAGAGCCTGAAGACCTGGACTACACTCCAGGTGACTTGCTGACGGCAGAGACTGCCAGGGAAGCCAAACCGCTGCCTGCTGAGGAAGCTGCTGTCTGCTCTATGTCCCACCCAGAGGGAAGTAAGGCCTACAGATCGTTTGTTTGTTTTGCCCCACTCAGGAGCCATAGACTGATTGATGTTTTGCACTGCCCAAGGGGCTAATTCCTTGCAGGACTCCATACTGTTCGCTTGTTTTGCCCCATCCAGTGGCAGCAGCCTGACTGCTGCTTTGCTCAGCCTAGAGAGCTTATTCCCCAAGTACTACTGCCTGCCCCAGCCAGGAGGCTGCAGGGCAACAGACTGCTTCTTTGTTTTGCTAGCCCAGGGACCGACGGACTATTCGTGTAAGTGACCCCAGGAGGCCGGGACCCACTTGACTGAAATCACCTGCTTAATGGGGAATCCCAACGACTGTATGACTGGATGTACCAACCCTGCACTGGGCTCACGAGGGCACCCCAACTCGACGTGCAGGGCCCCCAACACAGGGTACATCAACTCATCTAGATATTTGCCTAGGTTTACAACAGTAAAAAGCACTAGTAAAGGCAGTACAAACTAAAATTTCATACAGACTACGAAAAGTTTACACTACTCTATACACTGAAATGTAAGTACAATATTTATATTCCAATTGATTTTATAATTATGCGGTAAAAATGAGAAAGTAAGCAATTTTTCAATAATAGTGTGCTATGACACTTTTGTGGGTTTATGTCTGGTTTTATAAGCAAGCAGTTTTTAAGTGAGATGAAACTTGGGGTACACAGAACAAATCAGACTCCTTTAAGAACATAAGAACGGCCTACTGGGTCAGACCAAAGGTCCATCTAGCCCAGTATCCTGTCTACCGACTGTGGCCAGTGCCAGGTGCCCCAGAGGGAATGAACAGAACAGGTAATCATCAAGTGATCCATCCCCTGTTGCTCATTCCCAGCTTCTGGCAAACAGAGGCTAGAGACCTCATTCCTGCCCATCCTGGCTAAGAGCCATTGATGACAATGTAGGATATTTCCCAGTTCTTTTTTGAACCCTGTTATGGTATTGGCCTTCACAACATCCTCTGGCAAAGAGTTCCACAGGTTGACTGTGCATTGTGTGAAGAAATAATTCCTTTTATTTGTTTTATACCTGCTGCCTATTAATTTTATTTGGTGATCCCTAGTTCTTGTGTTATGAGAAGCAGTAAACAACACTTCCTTATCTACTTTCTCTACACCAGTCATGATTTTATAGACCTCAATCATATCTCCCCTTAGCCGTCTCTTTTCGAAGCTGAAAAGTCCCAGTCTTATTAATCTCACCTCATATAGAAGCCGTTCCATACCCCTAATCATTTTTGTTGCCCTTTTCTGAACCTTTTCCAATTCCAATATATCTTTTTTGAGATGGGACGACCACATCTGCACACAGTATACAAAATGTGGGCATACCATGGATTTATATAGAGGCAATATGATATTTTCCATCCTATTATCTATCCTTTTCTTAATTATTCACAGCATTCTGTTCGCTTTTTTGACTGATGCTGCACACTGAGTGGATGTTTTCAGAGAACTATCCACAATGACTCCAAGATCTCTTTCTTGAGTGGTAACAGCTAATTTAGACTCCATCATTTTATATGTAGAGTTAGGATTGTGTTTTCCAATTGCATTACTTTGCATTTATTAGCATTAAACTTCATCTGCCATTTTGTTGCCCCGTCACCCAGTTTTGAGAGATCCTTTTGTAGCTCTTCGCAGTCTGCCAGGGACTTAACTATCTTTAGTAATTTTGTATCATCTACAAATTTTGCCACCTGTTTACCTCTTTTTCCAAATCATTTATGAATACGTTGAATAGGACTGGTCCTAGAACAGACTCCTGGGGGACACCACTATTTACCTCTCTCCATTCTGAAAACTGATCATTTATTCCTACCCTTTGTTTCCTATGTTTTAACCAGTTACCAATCCATAAGAGGACCTTTCCTGTTATCCCATGACAGGTTACTTTGCGTAAGAGCCTTTGATGAGGGACCTTGTCAAAGGCTTTCTGAAAATTTAAGTACACTATATCCACTGGATTCCCTTGGTCCACATGCTTGTTGACCCCCCACCCCAAAGAATTCTAGTAGATTGGTGAGGCATGATTTCCCTTTACTAAAACCATGTTGACTCTTCCTCAACAAATTATGTTAATCTATATGTCTGTTCTTTATTATAGTTTCAACCAGTTTGCCCGATACTGAAGTCAGGATTACAAGCCTGTAATTGCCGGGATCACCTCTGGAGCCCTTTTTAAAAATTGATGTCACATTAGCTATCCTCCAGTCATCTGGTACAGAAGCTGATTTACAGACTACAGTAAGTAGTTCTTCAATTTCATATTTGAGTTCCTTCAGAACTCTTGGGTGAATAGCATCTGGTCCTGGTGACTTATTTCTGTTTAATTTATCAATTTGTTCCAAAACCTCCTCTAACAATACCTCAATCTGGGACAGTTCCTCAGATCTGTCACCTAAAAAGAATGGCTCAGGTTTGGGAATCTCCCTCACATCCTCAGCCATGAAGACCGATGCAAAGAATTCATTTAGTTTCTCTGCAATGGCCTTATTGTCCTTGAGTCCTCCAATCGTCCAGTGGCCCCCCTGGTTGTTTAGCAGGCTTCCTCCTTCTGATGTACTTCAAAAAAAAAATTGCTATTACTTTTTGAGTCTTTGGCTAACTGTTCCTCAAATTCTTTTTTGGCCTTCCTAATTGATTTTTTACACTTAATTTGCCAGTGTTTATGCTCCTTTCTATTTTCCTCACTAGGATTTAACTTCCACTTTTTAAAGGATGCCTTTTTGTCTCTTACTGCTTCTTTTACTTTGGATATAGTAGTTTGGAAAGGTTGGGAACCACTGCTCTAGTGATATTGTATAATGCTTATTTTTAAAAATCAGAATACTGTGTGGTACTGAGCCAAACACCATACAAAAGTCTAAGTATATTACATCTATGGAAGTCACTATCAATCAAAATTGTAATTTCATTAGAAAAATAACAGGTTTGTTTGAAATGACCTATTTCTCATAAAATTAACCAGCATTAAAAACATTCCTATGTTTTAATTCTTTGTCAATCAAATCTGTCTCAGTTATTCTGTTATTTTGCCCAATTCGTGACATTAGCAGTACATTTGTGAATTGAACTTTGGTACTTGCTGACATCAAACATTTTTTAAAAGATATCTATTATTTGTTGCACCAAAAATGTATATTGTACTTCAAACTTTATATAGTGCAACCTCAATTATCAGTGGTGAGAAGTGCTTTTCTCTAAATGGGAGAGGAGGAAGAGGACTTAGGCTTTCCCATTTTCCCTCCCCAGTTCCCCTGGTGACCTTCCCTCTAGCTGGTGCAATATTTCATCCCCACGTAAATGCACAGTATGTTCATTACTAACTGATAAACACTTGTATAGGTATAAAATTTCTATGCATAAAAGGACAATAATACACACAACCTGTATCTTACACTTATAGAGGAAATACTCGATGAGATTCCCTCTAGATCCTATGATCACAAGAGTGAAGCTGTAAATGGCAATAAAACCCATCTACATTGACATTCACAATTAACAGCTGATATACTGAGAGCCAAATGGTAGAACAAAGCTTTAACAGACTAAAACCGTGTCTTTGTGTCATAGCTGGAAAGAAGCAATCAATGATATACTGTATACCTGTGTAACTTACCTCTTCAGTGAGCTCCCCGAATACCGACAAAACATCTATCAGGAGACTTGCAGTATAAAAGGACTTTATCATGTTTCTACAAGAAACAAACAACGTGCTAACTTTAGTTTCTTATGGTGAATATCACTAGTATCAGGTTTTAAAGATAAGCATTTTTAGGCCTAAAAATTTCTAAAAGTAGATTTGTCAATTCATATCTTTGTTACAATTTTTCATTGAAGTCAGGTGCACATTCATTTTTTTCAATGAGTTTAATATGGATAGTCCTACATAAATATTATTTTAATAATAAAGTCTTAAAACAATAACACAGACAAACTGAATAAGAAACTATTTGACATGTAGTACCATAGCAATATTAAGAATTTTGCTTATTATTGGTGCTTAAAAAAATGAGAAGGAGATACTATAAACTTAAAAATTATATGATGTAACCCCTCCACTCAAAATTTCTAATCTTTGCTACTAAGACCACATGATTAAAAGAATTGTCCTTATTATTTGAGCTTTGATGTTTCTTTCAGATTGGACAATGAAAAATAATTAAATCAGTTTCACTTTTGTTTATAGTCAAAGTCACTAACCTTAACTTTGTCATAACACTGTATTATCAAACACCACAGGGAAATGTTTATTTGTTAAAAAAAACAACTGTCACTGAAATTTAAAATAAATGAATATATTTTAAAAAACTTTTTCCACAACATTTGGATCTAGGGGTCAATTTAAATTGATAATGCCCCTTTAACTATAAGGCAAAATACAGATTTTTTTCAAAACTGATCTGAAGTTTTGCTCTGCAGATGCCAATTTGTAAGACATTCTAATGTATTTTCATAAAAATAATTAGCCATTATTATTTTCTAGTAATACCATAAATCAAACCACATTACTGTGACCTTAGTGATGTATCATCATCAATATTTTAGTACAGCAGTAGAAATACCTTTGTCGTGTTTCATGATGATGATTCAGTACTGGTCTCAAGAGTCTCTCTTCTTAGGTCAACATAAGGCTGTTTTCAAAATGAGGTGCATAATTTGCCAATAAAATAAGGCATTATATACTGAAAGCCATTCATAGAATCATAGAATATCAGGGTTGGAAGGGACCTCAGGACGTCATCTAGTCCAACCCCTTGCTCAAAGCAGGACCAATTCCCAACTAAATCATCCCAGCCAGGGCTTTGTCAAGCCTGACCTTAAAAAGGCTAATGTAGTGCCCATCTTTAAAAAAGGGAAGGAGGATCCAGGGAACTACGGGCCAGTCAGCCTCACCTCAGTCCCTGGAAAAATCATGGAGCAGGTCCTCAAGGAATCAATTATGAAACATTTAGAGGAGAGGAAAGTGATCAGGAACAGTCAGCATGGATTCACCAAGGGAAAGTTGTGCCTGACTAACCTAATTGCCTTCTATGAGATAACTGGCTCTGTGGATGAGGGGAAAGCAGTGGATGTGTTATTCCTTGACTTTAGCAAAGCTTTTGATACCGTCTCCCACAGTATTCTTGCCGCCAAGTTAAAGAAGTATGGACTGGATGAATGGACTGTAAGGTGGATAGAAAGCTGGCTAGATTGTCGGGCTCAACGGGTAGTGATCAATGGCTCCATGTCTAGTTGGCAGCCGGTTTCAAGCGGAGTGCCCCAAGGGTCGGTCCTGGAGCCGGTTTTGTTTAATATCTTTATTAATGATCTGGAGGATGGTGTGGACTGCACTCTCAGCAAGTTTGCAGATGACACTAAACTAGGAGGCGTGGTAGATACACTAGAGGGTAGGGATCGGATACAGAGGGACCTAGACAAATTAGAGGATTGGGCCAAAAAAAACCTGATGAGGTTCAACAAGGACAAGTGCAGAGTCCTGCACTTAGGACGGAAGAATCCCATGCACTGCTACAGACTAGGGACCGAATGGCTAGGTAGCAGTTCTGTAGAAAAGGACCTAGGGGTCACAGTGGACAAGAAGCTGAATATGAGTCAACAGTGTGCTCTTGTTGCCAAGAAGGCTAACGGCATTTTGGGCTGTATAAGTAGGGGCATTGCCAGCAGATCGAGGAACGTGATCGTTCCCCTTTATTCGACATTGGTGAGGCCTCATCTGGAATACTGTGTCCAGTTTTGGGCCCCACACTACAAGAAGGATGTGGAAAAATTGGAAAGAGTCCAGGGGAGGGCAACAAAAATGATTAGGGGTCTGGAGCACATGACTTATGAGGAGAGGCTGAGGGAACTGGGATTGTTTAGTCTCCAGAAGAGAAAAATGAGGGGGGATTTGATAGCAGCCTTCAACTACCTGAAGGGGGGTTCCAAAGAGGATGGAGCTCGGCTGTTCTCAGTGGTGGCAGATGACAGAACAAGGAGCAATGGTCTCAAGTTGCAGTGGGGGAGGTCCAGGTTGGATATTAGGAAAAACTATTTCACTAGGAGGGTGATGAAACACTGGAATGCGTTACCTAGGGAGGTGGTGTAGTCTCCTTCCTTGGAGGTTTTTAAGGCCGGCTTGACAAAGCCCTTGCTGGGATGATTTAGTTGGGAATTGGTCCTGCTTTGAGCAGGGGGTTGGACTAGATGACCTCTTGAGGTCCTTTCCAACCCTGATATTCTATGATTCTATGATCTTCATAACAAATTTTGTTCCTGGTAATTTCCAGACAGCTCAGTTATTTTATTCTTTAAGCCATGTTACTTTTACAGTTATACAGCATCTACATTTGACTAAGCATGATAACCGTTTGTACCTCACCACCCGTGACAAAGTCTGACCTACCACATCCACAAAAGCTCAAAAAGCCCTGAGAAATATTTAAGCCAAGACCAGAAAGACATTTTTGTGCGTCTGCTGGCTAGTGAAAAACAACTATGCCTGTTGTTAACAAATCATCAACGCCTCCTTCAGAGAAACTAAAATGCCAAATTACCTAAAAATGCTAGCCTGTGCAAACATTTAAAAAAAAAAAAAAAATCTGATGCTTAAGAACCTTCCAACTATAGTTCTGTCTCCAGCCTCCCATTCCTAGGCAAAAGAGAGAAAAGGGCAACAATTAACTAACAAAAAGTGACATGTGCAACCATCCTCGATTCTCCACAACTGAGCTTCAGACAGGGGCACACCATGGAGACAACCACAGTAGCAACTAACACATGACACTTCTTATGGCAATGGGTAGAGGCCACATCTCATTGCTCAAATTATCTGACCTTTTTTCAGATATGAACCAAAAGGTGCTATTGGACTACCACAGGGGTCGTCAACGTTTGGCACGTGGCTCGCCAGGGTAAGCACCCTAGCGGGCCGGGCCAGTTTATTTACCTGCTGACGCGGCAGGTTCGGCCAATCGCAGCCCCCACTGGCCATGGTTCGCCCTCCCGGGCCAATGGGGGTGGCGAGAAGCCGTGGCCAGCATATCCCTCGCCCGCGCTGTTTCCTGCCGCCCCCATTGGCCTGGGATGGCGAACCGCGGCCAGTGCGGGCCGCAATCGGCCGAACCTGCCGCATCAGCAGGTAAATAAACTGGCCCGGCCCGCTAGGGTGCTTACCCTGGCAAGCCGCGTGCCAAACGTTGACGACCCCTGGACTACCTACATAACACAGCTGAAGTAGATGGTGTAGTACTACTGCTCCAAACATTCATTTCCAAGAGGATTCAGAAAGTGGTGATGGGAAATTGCTCTTCTCCAAGACAAAAAAGTTATTTCATCTCCCCATTTTTCTCCATAAGACCATTTGAAGATGTGGCAAGATACAACAGGCTCCAATGCCAACATGTCAATGACACTTTCCTATATATAGCATTTTTGAAAGATAAAAGCTGAGCAAGAATGTCAATGCAAACAAGACAGGAGTTACTGAATTAATAGCTAGCTCAGACTGAACGTAGACAAGACTGAGGCAGTGCTGGTAAGAAAAATGCTTTGAAGAACTAGCTGGTACATTGTCCTTGGCTTCATATTCAAACAGCATAATGCTTTGTGAATCTATTTAACACATCCCTAAGCTAAGGCATCAGATAGTATCAATGGTATCTATATAAATATATATATATTTTAATACCATTGATACATATATATCCTCCTTCCACTGCAGTTTGCTAGTAAACTTTACTATTTACTCCCAGATGAGGCTCTGGCTACAGTGATCCATGCATTAGTCACCTCCAGACTCAATTATCACAATTCACTGTATTCTAGGATAGAACATGAACACAATGCAGATACTCCATCTTGCGCTGCCTCTCTGCAGAGTGGGACAGACTTCCATCAACACTTCACTTCTGTGTTCCCTCCATTGCTTAGTCCATTTTCATTACATGTTCAAAGATCTGTTAGACATCAGAATAGCCCAAAGAACGACCACTTTGAGGACACATTGCACTAACTGGCATAATGGTGATAAAAAAATAATTTTCCAAGCATAGCTTTTCTTCACCAGGGAGGAGAGAAAGGAAGACAACTCCATGAAGGGCAACAGGAATTTTACATTAGAAGTTATTAGGTGGCATTCAGTTTCTATAACTTTATTGATGTATTCAACCATGCATTTCCTTTTTCAATTTACTCCTCTTCAGTTTAAGATACCTTTTTCTTTTGCACAGCATTGGTCCTTGCTTCTCAGAGGCTCAGATGATTATTTACATAATAAGTGAGTAAGATTAAGATTGCCACATTATGAATTCTTGACTGATCGAGTTCAGAAATTATGACAGATCTTAACATTTTAGATTGTTATGTTAGTTGATCTTACCAGAATGGGAAGAGATTTATTCCTTCTAGCAAGACATTTGGGGTAAGATTTTCAAAAGCAGTCAGCATTGGGTTAACCATAGCCACTGATGTCAATGGTAAAACTCTCATTGACTTCAGTGGGAGAAAAGATAGGCCATGAATGAGCACTTTTGAAAATCCTACCCTTAGGTCATCTAATTTCTCAGTAGAGTTTAAATAAAGTATCATTGTAATATGTTTACTTCACGTGGAATTTTATTGTAAACATTTTGTTTGTATTAGATTTCAGTTAGGTTTGTGTAAATATATGTAGACCCTTTCCCCCTTTTCAATCCTTGTGTCACCTAATTTAAAAACAATACATTACAACAATTAAACAGTATGCTTGCACCTATAGGTTTGTATCATTAATTAATGCTAAGGGAAAGGCAATTCCAATTGTTTAAAGATGAATTTTTTAAAAGTGAGGTAGTAGCAGATTCTGTAATAGTATAGCAAAAAAAAAAAAAAAAAAAAAACTCCAACTACTTACCGTTTCCAACTGATCCATTAGTTTGGATAAAAATTTGCGGCACTCTGGGGTTTTACTGTCAAGTTTCATCCCAGTCTGCATAGCATACAAACGGCCTTAAAAGGAGAGAAAATATTAAAAGTTCACTAATGAAGTAAGTGTGTGTGTGTGTGTGTGTGTGTGTGTGTGTGTCTGTCTCTCTGCCCCAAAACCAGATATTCTTTGAAACAATTTCATTTTCACATTGTAAAATCACAACTCTAACCCTATTGAGTGTTCCAGTACATTCGTTATTGCAGACTTCAGGCAAACTGGATTCTGCAAAGATTTATGCATGTGCTTCACTTTTTGCACTTAGTAATCAATTTATTTCAAGCAGTAAATTTTTGCAGATTGAGGCCTAAAATATAACTATAACGAAGCATTTGTAAATAAACACCATCTTATTTCACTTCCCTTAGGTATAAGAGTTTATCTGAATTAGAGTGATAATTAGAAGTTATAGATCCATTTCCCTCATTAAGAGGCTCCCTTTTTGAAAGAATAGCGTATGTCAGGAGCTGATCACAATGAACTAATAGGTTTAGAGTTTAAATTTCTCTTCTAATAGTTATTTTTTTAAATATCTTGATTTAATAGGATTAAATTTAAAGTTTGACAGGTGTAACCAACCTGTCCAATTTTAATATTTTTGGAATTTAAACAAGAATTTTCATTTTGTATTTTCAAAATGCAGATTCTCTATCCAAAGAAGTATTTTGAAGGTACTGACTACAGGCAAGTGAAGCACAGGGAGAGCTTAAGACATGGAAAAGAACTAAGAGTCATAACAAGAAACTTCAAATCCCAAATCTGCCATTCTTTCTCAGACCTCCCATCTGTCCAAAAACTTCTCTATTCTGATGTTTTATACTCACCTAGTCTCCTGCACGTCAAACTTTTTCTCCAGGGCTAACTATCTATTCTCCTTCCCCGATACCCTCTCCACTCCTTCCCTTTCTTGTCTTGTGTCTTTTCAGTTTGTCTAATCTGTTTTCAACTACAAGCTCTAATCATGCCATACTATGTTTTAAGCACAGTGTAAATTTATGGTTCTATATAAATGGTTAATAACTCAAATATACAAAAGTGGGAAATCTTTTTGCCATACTGCTACATGATTACAATCTCAAGTTCATCACCATTTTCACATTACTCTACACATGATCAGTTTAACAATTTGACAAACTAACTTCTCAAAATATTACTTGGCTCCTTGCTAAAATGTCTTTATGTCATGTCGTAGGACGTATTTAATTACATTCACAATTTCTACTGACACTGTAATGACAGGTCAATTATTACAATAATTACAGGGCAAAGCTATAAGGCACACCATGTTTGGTTCAACTGAAGTAACAGAGAAACACAGTAACAGCGCTTTTTTGAGATGTTGTCAATGTTGCTCTCGTAGAGGCACATGTGCCTTACATGCATGAACTCACAGTTTTGTTAATAGCAGTTTGTCAGGGCTATGCATCCTTGTGCTCCTGTGTGAGGACTTAAAGGATGAAGCAGTCCCAATTCTCCCTCCGTTCCTTTGCAATTTGAAGGGCATGGGAACTCAGGATGCCAAAAATGGGTATGGTGGGCGGTTCATGGGATTCGCAGACTACAACACCTCAAAGAACCACAGTTAGTGTATAGCAAGTAACTGTTCGCACTTCAAATATGCATCATTATAGATGCCACTGTAGATAACCTAATAGAATGGAGGGAATGACAAATAACAACTGCATCAGTTAAATAGAGACTGGAGTACTGCCCTCCCAATTTGGCATCCAATCTAGAAACATAATGCTTGGCAAACATGAGCAGGTCATTCCATGTAGGTGTCTTGCAGAGTTCAGATATCAGCACACTGCAGAAGAAGGCCCAGGATGTTGCTTGAGCTCTGGTTGAGTGAGCCGTAACATTTGAAAAGACAGGTGAAAGACAGATAACAGAAAGATACATGTTACCCATTTTGATAGCCTTTGCAATGGTACAGCCTGGTCTTTGTAGTGGCCAGCTATGGCTACAAATAGATGTAGGGTAATCTAGAACATCTGGTCCTGTTAATGTAATATTGAAGTGCTCTGAATACATCCTTTCACTTTCTGTGGAATATGGATTTAGAAAGAACACAGGTAAGTTAGCTGATTGGTTTAAGTGGAACTCAGAAACCAACTTTAGAATTAATTTTGCATGAGGTCTCAGAACCCATCTTGTCTTTACAGAATGAGGTATAAAGGGGTTCTGCTGTGAGTATCTGAAGCTTGCTCACTCTTTTGGCTGAGGTGACTGGCCACTAAAAAGATCATTCTGAGAGCAAGATGATGAAGGATGGCGCACACTAAGACGGGCTCAACAGGCAGGTCCATTAGCCCGTGAAAGATGATGCTGAGGTCACCTTTTGGAATAGGTGCTCTGACTGGTGGGTAATTAGCATGCATTAGGCGCTTGAGAATTTAGATGCTGTCAGATGAGAGAAGAGACAGCATAACTATATCAGCAGATTATATGCGGATATTGCTGCCAGATGGACCCTGGTTGAGCCAAATAAAAAAAGTTCAGAATATTTTAACTGCAGCAAATAGACAAGAATCTTTAGGCACGTTTACACTGCAATTAAAAAAACGCAGCTGATTTATGCTCCTGAACTCAGGTTAAGGGGCTGCTTAATTGCATTGTAGACTTTCAGGCTTGGGCTGGAGCCTGGGCTCTAGGGCCCGCAAGGTGGGAAGATCCTAGAGTTTGAGCCTGAACTTCTACACCGCAATTTAAACAGCTCCTTAGCCCAAGCCCAGTGTGTCTGAGTCACCTGACATGAGCCAGCCGCAGGTGTCTTTTGCAGTGCAGACATACACTTTGACACCGGATCTGCACTGGGTCTAGGCCATGTTGAGCAGGCCATATTAAGAATCTTTTCCATTTGGAGGAACTTTCTGCTCTGTGCCAGAATTTCCTGAATGCGTAAGGAGCAGTTCCTTTCCACGGTGCTCAGCCAATGTCCTACCAGTCAGGTGCAGTGACTTCAGGTCTGCATGGTATACCTGACCCTGATCTTGCAACAGCAGGTCTGGGCAATCTGGGAGCCTGATAGATGGTTATGTGAACATTTGTAACAGGTCCATCAGCCAAAAGTGCCTCATATAGTAGGGAGCTATGAGAATGAGAGTGACTTGGTCTTGTCTGGCTTTGGCAAATCACCCTGGGGGGTTAGTAGAAAGGCATATAGGAGGCCTTGACTCCTCTGCAGAAGGAAGGCAATGATCCGGGACGCATCCTCTCTATCAGGTCTATCAGCAGAGGCCCATGCTAATGGAATATCAACTTGGTGATGGATTTCTGCAGTGACCACTTGTAAATGGGGACAGGTTGCCTGCTTAGGAAGTTCGCCAAGATGCTGCTGGCTCCTGGGAGGTGCAGAGCTACCAGGGTTATGCCATACAGCTAGCACCAACTCCATAGCTTGACTTCCTCTGAAGATGTAGGAAAGAGCAGGAGCCCTCTTGCTTGTTTATGAAGTGCATTGCTGACATATTGTCTGTCAACATCATCACTTCCAAGTATCACAGGACAGAAAGAAGTGCTGCATACCAGTCTGATGGCTCTGAGCTCTAAGACTTTCACGTGCAGCTCCTTGTCTTCCAGTAACAGTGACCCTTGTATCGGTAGATGGTCCAGATGGGCTCCCAAAACTGCTCTGATATGTCCATGATAGATGGCCTTGAAGATGATAAGATCACAAAAGCTACCTTTTTGGACACTACCTGTTTTTCAGGGGTTAGATCAGTGGTCCCCAAACTTTTCAAGGTCGCACGTCCCCGCCCCGGTATGCGCCCTCCCCGTCCCCGCTAGGAGCTGGGGCCAGAAGCGGCGCCATGGCTCCCAGGGGTGGGGGAACACGGACTGGGGTAAGGAGGCTGAGGCTGGGAGGGAATGGAGCTGCATCCAGGGGCCAAGGCAGTGGGCAGGGCCCCAGATGGGGGACTAGGCTGGGGCCAGAGCCATGGCTGAGGCTGGGAATGGGGCCATGGTGGGGGCCAGCATCCGGGGCCATGGCTGGGTGCTGAGCCTGGAGGCCCGAGCAAAGCTGGGGGGAGGGGGGGGAAACGGGGCTGGGTGGCGCTCCCTCTCCACCCCTCATAGGGGCTGGCCCGGGTCCCGTAGCCGCCCACCCAGCATTCCTCCACACCCACCACTGTGGGGCACACCCCACAGTTTGGGGACCATTGGGTTAGACTGACCTCTACCAGAATTGCAGCAATCTCAGGTGAATGCTATCAAGTTGCATCAATTACATACTCATAGACATATAGTCTAATAATATGAGGCAAGTTGGTGCCACTGGGTGGTGTATGACTTCACCCTATTCAGTAATGACTGAAGTGAGAGGAATCTATCCTCTGGCAGATAAGCCCTTGCTGTTGGGGGATCTATCCTGGCTCCTATGAACTCTATCTGGGAAGGGATAAGAAACTATTTCTCACCATCCACCAGGAGGCCCGGTTGGGCAAACAGAGAGAGGGCACATTTGAGACTCAGAGCTTCCTGATGTTAGCTACCACTGATGAGCCCAGATAGACGTGAATGCCCTTTTTCTACAGGTGTGCTGCAACCACAATGAGGAATTTTGTAAAATCTCTCAGTGCTGTGGACAGTATCTCGTACTGATAGTGATTTGGCCTCATCATACTGGGTGGATGGCAACGTGAAAATATGCATCCTGTAAGTCAAAAGCAACAAATCAATCCTGCGCCTGAAGTGATGGAATGATGGAGGCAAGCATTACCATTCTTTACTTTGAGGTGCTATATGTATTTGTTCAGTCTCCTCAGATCTAGGATAGGACAAAAATCCCCCTTCTCTTCAGAATAAGGACATATCAGGAATAGAAATCTCTTCCACTGTACTACCTCTTCTATAGCACCTAGACAAAGTAATGAAGCCACTACTGTTTGTAACAGGCTCTCATGAGAAGGATCCCAGAAGATGGATGGGGAAAGGCCGTGGGGTAGGGGGCAAAGAAAACAAAATAGATGTGGTAGCCATGGGACATCCAGCACTCATTTGCTGTATATCTAGCACTCCTCTGTCAGCTGTTATCTCTGACCAGACCCGATAGACGGCAGTGAGGTGATTTCCAAAGGTCAGCTCTGGGATGGTCTTGATGTGGCTCTCAACACCCTCATCAAATCTGCTGACTCTGGGAAGAATCATGGTGTGAGAGAGAGGAGGATGGGCATACCTCCTGAGGTTGCTTTCTGGGCAGGTATTCCAGTTGGCAACTGTGGGAATAAGCTTGTATTCTTTGCCTGTGAGGGGCTGATATGGGAAGGGCCTGAATTACATTACATTGGGATGTAGATCTCTAAAGAGCTCAGCACTGCCCTGGAATACTTGAGAGAATAGAGTACCTCTTCTGTCTGGTTGTTGAAGAACTCTATGCCCTCAAAACGTAGGTCCTCTACTGTCACCTGGACTTCTTTTGGAACCCCAGACTCATGTAACCAGGAGGCCCAGCACATTGTGAATGCTGTAGCCATGTGGTCAAATCAGACTGGTCTGTCAGTTGTAGCACTGTTTTCACTACCATCTGCCCAGCTCTTCTCCACAGTCCTGCGGGAGCCTAGATAGGAAGAGGGTTACTCTTTCCCTCATCAGAAAACTGTATTTAGTGAACTGAGTCTGGTAGTTCATGATGCAGAATTGGAGCGAGGCTGATAAGTAAGCCTTTTGGTTGAAAAGGTCCAGTTCCTTGAAGACCTTATCTTTTGGAGTCCCCTTGTGAAATTAGTCATTCTCTGAACTGCAATATCACAAGAGATCCTGGTGTCAAATGCACATAAAAAGTTTGAAGACTAGGTGGAAAAGGATAATGCTTTTCTACTCTGCAGAAGGGGAAGCAAGGCTGGGGTATGCTATAGTCCCTTTGCTAGGGCCAATATGCTCTGATTGATTGGTAAGGCAATTCCTGTTGACAGAGACGAGCTAAGGATATCAAATAGCTTGTCGTGTTCTCTTGGTTTACCACTGGCTTGATGTGCAAGCCTGCAGCTATCTTCAACAGCACATTTTGGAAGATCCTAAAATCACTGATGGCCAGTGTCAGGGCCAAGTTTACTGCTTCATCCAGAGAAGAGGATGCCTTAGATGGGCAAGGCAATAGGAGATTTTCCTGAGCAACCTCTGCATCCTCACAAGGGGACTCCAGTGGTTCCAAATTGGGATGGTGAGTGACTGAGACCTCCTTCTCTTTTCTGACACATGTGATGGGGCTCCAGTTTGGACCTGTGGGAAATTAGACCTAGGAAAGCCAGTAAAGTCATGATGATAAATTGTATGGGTATTGGCCAGACAGTGGATGCCCTGTCCACTGCAGTCATGCACCAGAGCTTGGTAAAGGGCATTTCTGGAATTCACCCACGGTAATCTTCCAATCTAATGGGAGAGGGTTCCCTGCTCAAAGTCAGGACAAAGGAGTGGCTTGGCGATGGCACAGAGGAGTACATCTCTTGGAAAGGTGGTGTTAATGGGTGCATGTCTAGTTCTGGTGCCAGTTCTAGTGCTGAGACAAGGGGCAAAGGACAATTCTTTAAAGGTGTACCTTGGTACCTGAAAGGGCTCACTGATTGGGGTCAGTACCAGGGCAGGTCTCAGTGTCAACATCAGTGCCTGAACCATGGTCTCACAATCCTGCTTCTATCCCTTGATGTTAAGGAGGGTTTGGGGAGACTTGTCTTTGGAAGAATATTTTGACTCCTCCTTATGGGACAAGCTCTCTGTGGGTATGCTGCTCGGTGTCCGAAGTAGTCAAAATGGGTGCTGGATCTCTTTCCTTGGGAGTTGACACAGATGCGCTTGGTGCCAAGGCCGCTGATGCATAAGGTGCTGGGGATCTTGACACTGGTCCCAGTGGCATCCTTTTAGTATTCTTCTCCACACTGGAACTGGAGGTATGGGTGTCTGGTTACTTTGGCACTTGCTGCAGATAGTCACCTCAACTCCAGCTTGGAAGATGTCTCTTTCATGGATTTCTCCAAGAGATGTAATTTGAGCCTTGTATTTCCTGATTTTTGGGTGCAGGAGGGGAAAGAGTGCCAGCTTAAGCACTTGTCAGGGATATGTCCTTCCCTGAGGCAGAAAAGACATCTGCTGTGCATGGTGAGCAGGATTTAAACCTGGTGGGTTAAGTGACCATTTTGCTGGTAGTTGGGATCCAGAGCCTCATCCCAGCAGGGGATTTCCTCTTGTTTTTTGGACCACCAAAAAAAAAAGTAATAAATTAAACAATGAGAGTGAACAGTCATTCCTTCAGAGTAACATTGGGTTTGAAGCTTGAGATACAGAGTGGACTGGACATGGTTCAGGTTCCATCTTGAAGTCAGGAACTGTAAAAGGGAACTGAGGGAAGGTCACAGGTCCTCGACATTTTCTGCTCTCATACTGGAGCACAAGGAAGCAAAGGGCACATTGGCTGCCCTGATGGATGTTGTCATTTGAAAGATTCCAAACCTGCATGAATGCAGCACATGCTCATGTACACTGGGATCCACTCCCATATTCAAAGATGAATTTAAAGGCGATCAGAAAAGAACCTAGACCCCTGTGGTCAGTGCAAATAGAATATTTTATTGTTAGCTTATTAAATTAATTTTATAAGTGCTCAGCCTCATGAATAGAGGTACTAAAAGTGTCAGTTCTGCATTAGGGCTTGTGGATGCTTATAAACACAGATCACTTTAGGAACAATGGATCCCTTTCCTTACTGTAAAAAAATCAAAGTAAAATGGGGTTCTCTCAGCCTGCATATTTTCTGACAAAGTCCCAATCATGTGGTTTATGGAAGAGATTCTAAGAAGTTACCCCTGAAATTACTGTACCTTCTGCAAAATAAGGTTTGAAATTATGCTCTATACCGGGGATGGCCAAACTTACTGGCTCTCTGAGCCTCATACGATAATCTTCAGAAGTTTGAGAGCCGGGCGTGTCTGCTGGGGCACGAGGCTTCCACCCTGCAGGAGGCACCTGACAAGGCTGAAGCCCCAAGCCCCAGCAGGCGTGCCGATGGGGCTGAAGCCCCACCGCCCTGACGCAGGCCAGAAGCCCTGAGCTCCCCGTCCACAGTCTGGTAGGTGGAGAATGGGGGGAGGGACATGGAGTGCTCCACAAGCTGCACTTTAACTGTAAAAGAGCCACATGTGGCTCGCGAGCCATGGTTTGGCCACCACTGCCCTATACTATATAAAAATTTAAAAAGCACAATCCACGATAGTTGATACAGAATCCATATTTTCCCCATTTTATTTTATTTTTCCACTTGGTTTATCTTATTTATCTATTTCACAGTAACAGGATAAAAACTCACAGGTTCTTTTCTCCGTTTTTTTTTTTTTTTTTTTTTTTTTAACATGGAACGCAAACCAATA